>NW_006209032.1:465602-467927 GCF_000334495.1 Tupaia belangeri chinensis | reverse complement strand
TACAGGATTTGAACCATGTTCGTCACTGTGGGAGTGTCCAGCGCCTTAACCACCATGCCACCTGCTGGTCCCCACACCTTGCTTTCTTACACGTGCCCCTCAGCTTGCTTTCTCACTCGCCCTCTCCTCCCCAGTGTACATGCCCTATAGCAAATTTTAAAATAATATATTTTTTAAATTAAATAAAATCTTTAAAAAAAAGGTCAATATTGCAAACTTGAAAACTACCACTCTAAGGACAGACTCTTTAAAAGAGGTCCAGGGACCAGCAGATTTTGTAATGGTTACACTGCTGGACTCCCACATAGTCGACTCACTGCTGTTTTGAGTCCCAGACTCAGCGGCTTAAAATTCACACCGGGTACATGTGCGTGCATGCTCACGATCCCAAGAGGAGAATGAAGAAGGGACTGAGGCATAACCATCCCCCCACCCTGGGGGTGGGGGGTTCTGCCTTTCTGTTGTCCTGTCTCCCCTGCAAGAGCACACATCGTAAAGAGAAAAAAAAAAAAAAAAAAACTTTCCAAAAAATGAATACATAAATAAAAGAGATCTTCCCTCCAAAACAAAGAGGTTAATTTGAGGTTAAACAGAATTTAAGGCTGTGGCTGCCTTAACTTTCTAAAGGAAACATTAATCACAGCTGGGGGGGGGGGGGGAGAATTGGTGTAGGGCAATTCTGAGAAGTTCCTAATATTTTAGTATTTTCCCTTCACCCTTTTCAAAAACTGCCCAAGGAACTGGTCTTAGCAAGGTCCAAACTCATTAAAGATTCAAAACATGGTCCTGACGAACAGCAATGAAATAACTAAAGCCTAGTTATTCTCACAAGCGTAATCTCAGGCAAAGAGCAACAAGCCACCAGCCTCCTCCAGTTTCAGCCTCTGCTTTCCAAAAGGACCCTAACCAAAAAAGCTGGTTTCTAAATTAAACATCTACAGGTGACAAGCCCCTAACATGAGTGTACGAAGCGTGATGCCTGACTTCCTAGTCACCTCCTGCAGGCTTGTTGTGGGACCACATACAAGCCTGTGAAGAAAAACCAAGGGACCACAGGTAGAGAATTTTGTTTTGAAGGGGCCAGAACCCATCCTAGACCTACACCCTCTTGCAGACGATCTCCAAAGCTCCCACCCCAGCAGGCAAGGGGCCTGACCGTCTGTTTTCATTGAGCAAGACAGGTGGGGACTTCATGAAAGTTTGTGGAAGATGTAATTCAAGGAAGTTTATTTTGGAGCAAAGAAAGTTTGAAATCCATGCATAGCTTTTTCACAACACTCATTCTCCATTAACTTTTTAAAGACCTTCGCCTTGTACATTTAGCACTATTAAAAGTTCATCTGGCGGTCCAATCTCATCCACAACATCAAAAACAAGTTTCGTTTCTTTTTCTGACTCTAACGAACTCATACATTGCCCGCCTCCGGATCAAACTGGTGGAATCTCTCTTTAGGAGATAAAATTAATCGAGTCATCACAATATTCACTTTCTCCTAAAAAAAAAAAAAAAAAAAAGAAAACCATCCCACCACCCAAAAAAAGAAAACAAATTCGTTTCTTTTTCTGACTCTAACGAACTCATACATTGCCCGCCTCCGGATCAAACTGGTGGAATCTCTCTTTAGGAGATAAAATTAATCGAGTCATCACAATATTCACTTTCTCCTAAAAAAAAAAAAAAAAAAAGGAAGACCATACCACACTCCAAAAAGTAGTAATCAAGAACTAAAAATATATATATATGTATACACAAAATTCAGGCATCATACGTTTAATCAGACCTTTCACGAGGCAGATGTTGAAACCAGAGGAGAAAATCGGTAAGCTCGGAGAAGCGGGTCTTCGCCCTGCCAGAACCACAGGGCCCTAACACTGGCACGCCTGGCTGGCGGGGGCTTTGGCCTGTTTCATCTAGTCTGTCTCAAGCGGTAAGAACAATCACTGGCTGGAGCGATAGCTTAGATAAAGGTGTACGTATTTCCCACCCAGGAGCAGCACAACGCCTCGAAGAGCATCAGGCTGGCAGTGGACACGCTTTTCCGCTCCGGGCCGGCGGAGTCCAGGGCTTCGATCTGAGTGAGAAGCCGGTTTCCCGCTACCCAGGCAGCCGGCCCTCTACGACCTCCACCCCCGCTGTCTCCCGGCCTTAGCGACAGCAAGGGAGAGGATCAGCCGGCAGCGGGTCAGAAGCTCGAGCGATGTTCCAACGATGCTCCACCGAAGCCCTGGCCTCGCGCGCGCCCGCTCCAACCCTGCGCCCGCCGCCGCCCTCCCCGCGGGCGTCAGATCGGTCTTTCGGCCCGGTTCCTGTCACTCACCCGCCCG
>NW_006209032.1:463815-465445 GCF_000334495.1 Tupaia belangeri chinensis | reverse complement strand
TGATCTGGCTCAACAACAGGATGGCGGCCAGCCGAGGGGGCGGGGACCGGGCGTCATAGTAACCAGGACGGCAAAGAACCCGCCCTCAGCTGAGGCTACTCCCAATCAACAGCCTCTTCACCTGACGCCCGGGGAAGCGCTTCCTGCTAACGGGTTGGCCAGCCTGTCAGTCAGAATCTGGCTCTCACGGCCAGTGCCGAACGCCTGAGGCACGTGACTGTGACGGCACGGGCTGGCGCATGCGCGCGGTTCTCAGCGTTGCTGGCGGCGGCTCTTTTGCTGGCGATACCGAGGCCGGAGCGCCCTTGGCATCGGAGTGTGCGTGGCTCTCATGCGGAGCCGGCAGAGTCGTTTCATACACACAAACACACTTAGGGAATGTCAGCGCTGTGCTATTTGTCCTTTTTGTCACCCACCCTAGGTGAGAGGGAATGTTGTCCCCCCCGTTCACTGTTGAGGAAACTGAGGCACGGAGAAGGGGGAGCCCAAGCTGAGGTCAGGCCACCTCTGGAAGTGGAGGTGTCGGGTCTCGCACCTCCTGTTGACTCTGGAGTAAAAGATCCTCTTCCCGGCGGCTTCCCCAGCTTTCCCCCTCCGTAGTCCCGAGGTGCAGTGTGCTGTGCTGCCCTGCAGCTTCAGGCCGGGTGTCCTGCCTGGAGTTCGGTCCCCAGCACAAGCCCTGACACACAGCGGGCGCTCACTCTCTGCTCGAGCGTCGTCTACGACAGCATCTTTTGCCCTGGACTGTCAAGACCTGCCTTCCAGACAGTCCCAAAAAGACAGTCATCCCTTGTTCCCAACAGAGAGCACCTAACTCTGGGCTCGGCTTCGGAGGCAGGAAACCAGTACAGTCACCTGGTCTGAGCTGTATCCAAATGCCCCGACTGGCTAACCCTGTGGCTCTCCAGCCTTAGCTTTTCTAAGCCTTGGTTGCCTCATCTGTAAAACAAGGGTAAAAGTTGAGCTTCTTAGAGATGAAGATGTAGAGCTGGTCTCATCCTCGGGGAAAATCCACCCCTTTTGCTGTGCCCGAGGCCTGCTCTAACACTCAATTCGAGGCCTGCTCTAACACTCAATTCCATGGTAAACACAGAGTGTTTTTCCCACAGAAGACACTTGGCTTCTTCCTGGGCTAGGATATCATAACTGGCCCAGGACAGGAGGTCCTCCTGTACCCTGATAGGGTTCAGAGAGATACCGTGGGTATGGAACAGTAAGGGAAGCCTCTGCCAGATAGCAGGTCTTCTTGGAGAGCTGATGGTAGCCTGAGGCCTGATTACCAGGCTGGGAGTGGGGAGTGAGCCAGCACTGCACCCAACAAGACCTGCCTCCTACGGGTTGCTGTAGGCCACCCCATGCAGCAGCTCAGCTCAGCTCAGCACAGGGAGAGCGGAGGGCAGAGGAACCCGAAGGAATAGATCAGGAAGAAATGGGAACATCCCTCAGAAGGGGTCTCCCATCACTTCTTCCAGGACCACTGATGCCACAAGGTTCTCAAGTTTGTACCACACCCGACTCAAGTGTAAAAGCTCCAGACCCTTCCCAAGGAAACCTCTAGACACAGAAGGCATACTGCACTAAAGTTGGGGGGGGGGGCTCTTAAAAGGCAACTGTATCCTCTTTCCCGTAA
>NW_006209032.1:460205-462847 GCF_000334495.1 Tupaia belangeri chinensis | reverse complement strand
TCGCCCGGGTCTAGAGCGTCGTCTACGACAGCATCTTTTGCCCTGGACTGTCAAGACCTGCCTTCCAGACAGTCCCAAAAAGACAGTCATCCCTTGTTCCCAACAGAGAGCACCTAACTCTGGGCTCGGCTTCGGAGGCAGGAAACCAGTACAGTCACCTGGTCTGAGCTGTATCCAAATGCCCCGACTGGCTAACCCTGTGGCTCTCCAGCCTTAGCTTTTCTAAGCCTTGGTTGCCTCATCTGTAAAACAAGGGTAAAAGTTGAGCTTCTTAGAGATGAAGATGTAGAGCTGGTCTCATCCTCGGGGAAAATCCACCCCTTTTGCTGTGCCCGAGGCCTGCTCTAACACTCAATTCGATGGGAGACACAGAGTGTTTTTCCCACAGAAGACACTTGGCTTCCTCCTGGGCTAGGATATCATAACTGGCCCAGGACAGGAGGTCCTCCTGTACCCTGATAGGGTTCAGAGAGATACCGTGGGTATGGAACAGTAAGGGAAGCCTCTGCCAGATAGCAGGTCTTCTTGGAGAGCTGATGGTAGCCTGAGGCCTGATTACCAGGCTGGGAGTGGGGAGTGAGCCAGCACTGCACCCAACAAGACCTGCCTCCTACGGGTTGCTGTAGGCCACCCCATGCAGCAGCTCAGCTCAGCTCAGCACAGGGAGAGCGGAGGGCAGAGGAACCCGAAGGAATAGATCAGGAAGAAATGGGAACATCCCTCAGAAGGGGTCTCCCATCACTTCTTCCAGGACCACTGATGCCACAAGGTTCTCAAGTTTGTACCACACCCGACTCAAGTGTAAAAGCTCCAGACCCTTCCCAAGGAAACCTCTAGACACAGAAGGCATGGTGCACTAAAGTTGGGGGGGGGGGGCTCTTAAAAAGCAACTGTATCCTCTTTCCAGTAAGAGAAGAAAACAAGGGGGCCAGCAGGTGGTGTGGTGGACTCCCACAAGGCCAACAACAGTTTGAGTCCAGACCTGGCAGCTTGGAAATCACCCAGGATACATGTACATGTGTTCCCAAATCCTGAGAGAATGGTGGTCATTCATCCCAAGGGGTGATTTCTCATCTCCCCCGTCTTTTTCCGGCAAGTGCATGCACCCTATGGCAAAAAACTAAAAAAAAACGAGACCAGCAGTTGGCGTAATGGCTATGTCACTGGACTCACATATAGCCGATCGCGGGTTTGAGTTCCAGACCCAGTACCTCAAACTTACCCCAGGCGCGTGTGTGTGCGTGCCCAAGGTTCCAAGAGAATGGAAGAGAAGGGGTTGTGGCGTGGCCATCCCCCCTGGGGAGTGATTTCTCGCTTTCTGTCTCTCTGTCTCTCTCTGTCTTTCTGGCAAGTGCATGCACCCTATAGCAAAAACCTCTCCAAAAAATTAAATAAATAAATAAAATAACTAAAAAGGTAAGAAAAAGAAAAGGTGGGCCAGCCAATGGCATGGTGGTTAAGGAGGTGGCTTGATCCTACATGGCCAACCGTGTAGTTCAAGCCCTTGAACCCCGCAGCTTGAAAAACATGGTGTGCACATGTGGGCACTCAAGATCCCAAGAGGAGAATGGAGAAGAAGGGATTGCAGTGTGGCCATTCCCCCTGGGTGGGGGGTGGCGGCGATTTCTCACTTTTCTTCTCTGTTGCTCTCTGGTGAATGCACGCACCCTATAGCAAAAACTGAAAAGAAAAGAAAAAAAGAAAGGAAAACAGGTGACCTCCTCCGGGAGCATAGGCTCATTGGAGGCCCCCTCCTCTGTGACAAGGATAGCAGCCCCTTATCTCGCAGAATGTCCTATTAGAGCACAAGACAATGCCTTCTTTAAGAGAAAAAATAACCTACTGCTCCCTAGAGCGTGCCCACAAGATAAGGCATCCTCTAAGGGAGAACAAGGAAGCACAGATCTCAGAGCTTGTCCCACACGTGGGTTAGAAGGCCAGGACTTCTCTGTTTGTAATTTTGTTTATTATCAAATCAGCTAGAAAACCCAGCCCGTGCAGTTTGTGAAGCAGCTGCTTGACCTCAGAGCCAGCGCCGGTCTCCCGTGCGCGTGTCGAATAGGTATTCTCTCCCTGTACCTGAGCCCAGGGGACCAGGAGAAGAGAGGGGACACTGCTGGCCTCAGCAGAACTGGCTCCCTCCCTATGATCAGGGACGTCATTCTCCTCCTGCTGGGATCCAACCTGTCCCCTCCCACCCTTCTCAGCAAAACCTCTGAGGTCCGACTCAAATGCACAGGAAACCTCCTGATTCTCCAAAACTGGACACCAGTTCTCCTAAGACTGGTGCCAGATTACGCTGCCATAATGGGGGCCCTGGAGTCCCAGGGCCTCTCCCCCCACCACCGTCCTTCCTCCCTACCCTGGGCAGGGGCCAGACCAGGTTTGAGTCTTCTGGCCCTGCATGGGATTGGCAGAGGCTGGCTGAAGGGCGTGTGAGGCTGAGAGCAGACCCCATTCAGAGAGAAAGCACTTGGTGGGTGCCTGGCACCCAACTTCTGAGATGGGGGTGAGGAGAGACAGAGCTAAGGGAAGGGGTAAGGGGGAGAATGGTTCGGGAAGGGAGACTCACCAGCGTCTTGTGCTCTGCCATCAAAACGCTGCTGAGAGCAAGAAAGAAAGGGTGAGGGCGAGGAAGAGCG
>NW_006209032.1:447276-460075 GCF_000334495.1 Tupaia belangeri chinensis | reverse complement strand
AAGCGGCATGTGCTGAATCCTGCCCCCAGGGGAGCAGATGGAGGCCTGCCCCTGGAGGGCCGGGAGTCCATGCCTCCTTCACCCTGAAGGGGCTGGTATAGGCACTGCCACGGGGGCAGCATCCACAGGGAAGGAGGCAGGCTTGGCAGGGGAGTACTCCAGAGCAGCCCCCGTGCCCACTACTTGGGTTGGCGAGCTGACATACCAGGTTGCTGGGTGCCTGGGACATCTCCATCCTCGGTGCCTCCATGAACCCCTCAAGGGACCCCTCAGTTCCCTGGGTGCTGGGGTAAAGTAAGAGCAGGAGCACAAGATAGGCACTGGGCCCCAGCCCAAGGAGGAGACGGGCTTCTGGGCCTGGACGTACACAGAGGAGACTGACCTGTTCAGCAGCAGAGCCTGGGCTGGTCTGCAGGGTGCCTGCAACACCTGTGCCCACCTAAAAAGCCGGGAGGAGGTACCAAGCCGTGAGGGCAGCAGCATTGGCTCCAGGCATGAGCACGACTCAGCTGTCCCTTCATAGTGGGGGCAGGTATCTGCATCTCAGGCCTTGAGCCTCAGCCACGCCACCCATTCCAAGGCTGGACTCTGCCAGTGAGGGTGCCCCGTCCCTCCTAGTGTCCCTCTGACTCTGATCTAAGGCCTCCTCCTGTTGGCCCATCAACTTGAGCATTTTCATCCAACTTCAGGTTGACACCACCCATCACCACCAGGGGCCGCAGGAGGGCTGGGGAGGCGGGAAGAACCGACGAAGCCCTACCCCTGCAGGAACCTGCTGAGGAGCCAGCTCAGAGCCGTGAGAAAGAGGGCACCAGTGCTTGTCAGCACCACCACAAACCAGGGCTCCGGCCGCCAGAAAGACTCTGTGACTGTCACGAGCAGGGGTGTTGTCATAGAGGGTCCCTGAAATGAGGGCCACAGCCTTACTCCTGCCCTGCCCCTCCACAGGCTGGCCGCTCCACACCCCGATTCACTCGTCTACACTGTCGGCCTCTTTGCACCCTACAGTTTCCCCTGGAATGCCGTCCCCCATCGTTCCTCCTCACCCTCCAAGGTCCTCTTTCCCACCCCCAGAGGGCCTGAGGACGCCCCTCACTGTGGCTCTGCGGGTGCTGGTGGCCACTGTGCTGGCCCTCCAGGGGATGACATGCACAATGATGGTGGCTGTGGTGCTGAGGTGCGGGGTGGAAGGGCCCGCATCGGCCACACGGATCAGTAGCTCGTAGGTGCGGGGCCAGGGCGGCCCCAACAGGGGGTCGTTGTGCACCAGCATGGCCCCTTGCAGGCTGAATCCACCCTGGCCGCTCCCTGAAAGCAGAGTGGCAGGAGGAGGAGGCCCTTGCTGGTCTTGGCCTGCCCCTCACCCACAGCCTGGGCCCTTCGGCTCCCACCTCCCACGATGCTATAGGAGAAGGCCTGGCGTTGTGGCTCCTGGGGGATCCGGCAGGACACCTTGGTCACCTCCACGCTATGGCCCAGGGAAGAGTGGATGGTGAGTTCCTGAAATGGGGGCTCACATTCAGGGGCGTGGTCATTCACATCCTGCAGAAGAGCAGCCAGGTCAGGAGTGGCGACAACCCCTTCCAAATCCCAGGCCAGCCCCACGGCTTCCTCCCACCACAGACTGTAGGCCTCAGGCTTCCGGCTCTGAGGCTTTTCACGGTGAGGTCTCAGTCCCTCCAGCCAACCATGGAGGAGACTGAGGCACAGAGTGGCGAGCAGACTGCCAGAGGACCACCTGAACAAGCGGCCCTTTCCGAGGCCTTGGGACTCACCTCCACCTCGATGGTAATGGTACAGGAGCCCGAGCGGTGACTGGTGGGGTCCCTGTCCTGGCCGTGGTCAATCAGCAGGACAGTGAGCCTGTGCAACCGCTGCTGCTCGTAGTCCAGAGGCCCCAGGAGGTGAACCTGCCCTAGAACGGTGGCCACAGCCTCAACCCGCAGAGCCAACTCTCGCTCCGCCCCTTCCTCCCAGCCTCGGGGTGGAAGTACCGCTGAGACGGTCCACAGAGAAGGTGGTGGCCCCGCCGGATACGTAGTACTCTATGCTGTCACGTGGGTAATCCATATCCGTGCCCACCACGGAGCCCAGCAGACTGTAGGGCCAGGCATCCTCCCGGGCTCTGAGCGTGCGCGGGGCACAGGCTGGGGAGAACTCGTTGACAGGTGTCACCACCACCAGTACTGGGACCTCGGCTAGGGGCCATTTGGCAGTCAAGGAGCCGGACTGGGGTGGTGCCCAGCCCTGCCCTGGGAGTCTGAGGAGGGAGACTTGGCCTTGCATTGGGGGTCTAAAGAGAGAGAGGGTCTGGAGGAAGGGAGGGCAGTAGCCCTCCCCTACCGGGGTTCTAGGACACCCTTAGGGTCTTAAATGGAAACAACTCTGCCCTACTGGTTTCTGGAGGAAAGGTGACTCTGCCCTGGGCAGTGTGGACAGATCAGCCCTGTCCTGAATGTGCAGGCCTGGGTATGGTCACTCACTGGCCATCTGGGGCTGTCCATCGTCGAGCACCAAGATGGAGGCTCTCTGCTGGAGGCAGGCCCCAGGAGAGTCACAGTCCAGCGTGGCATTCACCTGCAGGAGAGCCTTGAGCCTCACTGGGCTGCGTCCAGCCACAGATTACCTACCCTGGTCCTGTTTACCAGACTGCAAGCAGGCTGGCTCAACGAGCACCCCTCCCTCCCACTGGGGGTGGGGGAAGTGGGCCTCAGCTCCCAGAGATTCTTGGCCCATCCACCCCTTTCTGTCCCAAGCACTGTACAAGTGGGTCTGGGAGCAGGTGATGGGCACCTCAAGAGCTGTGTCTTGAAGGCAGAGGCTGGCAGGGCTGGGAGGGCTGAGAACCCACAGCTGGTAGTCCAGGGTGGCACCGGCAGAGTCCGGGTCAGCACACTTGATGGTGTCCAGCACAGTGCCTACCGGGGTGGTCTCGGGGACCTGAGTCCTGGGAGACGAGGGCAGGCAGCAAGGCAGGGTCCGCTGGCTGCGAGCCCCGGCTCTGGCCCCAGCAGTCCACCGAGGCTCCGGGTACTCACACCAGGAGGGCCGGGAGGCAGCGCGGGGGCCAGCGGTTGACCGGTTGCACGGTCACGGTGAGGTCGAGCTCAGCACTGGCCCATGGTGGGAGCCTCTTGAAGGCCTTCACCTGGAGCCTGGTGACCGCTGCACCTGGGGTGCGAGCCAAATCTAGGGGTGCAGTGGTCCTGACCACACCATCAGCTGAGCGGGATAGGCGGGCGGGAATGCAGAGTTGGGCCCTGCCCCAGCTCGGTCTGGCTTGGGGTTCCCCACCTCTAGCCTCTGTGGGAGGAGCCCACTAAGCCTGGCAGGTCCAGCCACTTCCTGCAAGGCCAGGCCCTCCAACCCCACCTCACCCCAGTGGCAGCTCTGGCAGGAGGTGGTTTCTCAGAGGAGCCAGGAGGGAGTACAAGTCACCTCTGGACCAGCCGCAGAGACCTCCTGGTACTTGTCCCCACCCCCACACCCCTCACCGAGTCCAATGGAGAAGAGTGGGCTGGGCAAGGGGGAGAGGATTTCGTAGTGCACATCGCGGCCTCGAGCCCTCACGTGAACCACCTCGCTCCCTGGGACCAGGTCCTCGGGGATGGTGACATTCAGGGCCTGCTCCCTGGGTCAAAAGAGGGGTATGGGCTTCTGCCTACTCCCTCTCATCCCTGTGGGAGCTACAGGCTCCTCCCTGGGGCTGCCCCGCAATGGGAGCCAGGGTGCACTTTCCCCACGCCTGATTCCCAGAGCTAGGTCCTGCCTCCCCGTGTCCCACTCTGCTCTCATGACAGCCTTACAAGAAGGAGACCTGGCCAGAGGGAGCAGGCAAAACCTTCACCGTCAGCATTCCGCGGCAGCTTTGGCCCTGTCCAAAGGACACCAAGATCTGCAGCTGGAAGACCTGGGGTGCACACAGAACAGAAAGAGCTGCCCCTATGTCCACCTCCATGTCCATGCCCCCTCAAACAGCCCCTCAGGACTGCCACAGACATGCACTCTTCTCCCTGAGCTGGCACCCTGCTGGAGCCTATCCCCTGGGCCATGAAGCCTGCTAGGATGTGAAATCCCACGGAAGGGTGGTAACTGAGTCATTCACAGTGAGAATGATCATCTTTGAGTTGCCAAGACCCACTCACTCAGGGGTGGAAGGGTTTTGTTGTTGTTGTTGTTGCTCTAGGGCACATGCGCTTGCCAAAGAGAGAGAAAGTGAGGAATCACAGGGAGGGGTGGGAGACTCGGCAAGCCCTTGTCCTCCAGTTGGGACTTTGGGCATGCTCGACATGCGCCACAGTGATTTTTCAAGCCTCCTAGTCTGGGACACAAATCGCAGTCACAGGGTCAGCCGCATGGGACCCAGTCCCTCAACCTCCATGCCATCTGCTGGCCCCAGAGGTGGAAGTTTTAAAGAGGGAGCTTCTCTTCCTTCAGGCTGCACTGGCCAGTTTACTTAGAACTTTCTCCTAATGCATGATTGCCCAAAGCATTCTCTGTTAGCAAGCCAGTGAGGTCCCAGTGTCAGGGACCCCTCTTTTTTTTTTATTTTTATTTTTTTGAGAGAGATTTTTGCTATTGGATGCGTGCACGCACCAGAGACACAGACAGAAAGTAAGAAATCACCCCCCAGGGGGATGGTCATGCCACAATCCCTTCTCCATTTTCCTCTGGGGATTTTGGGCGTGCACACACACGCACCCAGCGGGAGTTTTAAGCCGCCAGGTCTGGGACCTGAACTGTGGTCGACTACATGGGAATCCCACAATGTAACCATTATGCCATCTGCTGGTCCTGGGACCCCTTTTCCTTCGGGAACTCCAGAGCCCAGCACAGAACTAGCTCAAGGTGGGAGGGTGGCCAGCATGGGGCAGCAGGTGCAGGTCTGGGGAGGCAGCACGAGCCAATGAGGCCAAGAACAAGCACATTCCCAGAGGGTAACTGCCCAGTCCAAGGGTAACCCAAGCCTTTGGTCACGCTCACCTTTTTAGCTTGGCCTTGGAGGCCCTGGGATGGTGCCTGCAGCCAACCCTGCTCATTGATGGAGAAAGGTCCAGGGAAGTTCGGAGGGTCCTGGGTACTGACAATGCTCATCTGAAGGGACAGAGATGCTGGTGGTCCCATACAGCCCACTGTGCCCAAGCATCCCTGTCAGCATCTCCCCCATGCCCCACCACTGACCCTTACCCTAGCCTGGGCTCCTTAACCCTGGCCCTGCTCCTTAATCCTTTGTCATTTAAAACAATTACTTTTTTTTTTTTAACTAAATTTGTATTACAAAAATGATACAGAATTGTTAAGAATTCAGCACACAGAAGATTCTGAAAAGAATTCAGCCCCTAGGGGACCAGCAGTTAGCGTAATGGCTATGTCGCTGGACTCCCATGTAGTTGACCGCGGTTCGGGTCTCAGAACCGGTGGCTTAAAACTCACGCTGGACACGTGTGCGTGCGTGCCCAAGATCCCAAAAGGAGAATGGAGGAGAAGGGATTGCGGTGTGACCATCCCCCCGGGGGGTGATTTCTCGCTTTCTGTCTCTCTGTCTCTGTCTGTCTGTCTGGCGAGCACACGCGCCCTATAGAGAAAACCTCTAAAAAAAAAAAAAAAAAAAAAGATAAATCGTTGCAGGGAATGTAATTTTTCATCACATTGTAAATAGTAGTATTTTAATACCACAACTGTGTGCTTTTGTGCTTTTAATTCTCAGAATCTAGGATCCACAGATGTCAGGATGTCTGTGATGCTTATTTAAAATTCTGGATCTATCCTTTCTTTTATTTATTTATTTTAAATTTTGCTACAGGGCATGTAGCCTCTTCAGAGAGAAAAAGCGAGAAAGTAAGAAAGCACACCCGAGGGTAGATGGCCATGCTGCAGTCCCTTCTCCTCCAGTCTCTTCTTGGGATTTTGGGCATGCATGCACATGCACCTGGTGTATTTTCCAAGCTACCAGGTCTAGGACTTGAACCTAGCAGTTGGCCATACGGGACCCATCCACCTTAACCACCATGCCACCTGACCAGCCCAGTCTATCCCTACTGATCTCCAGTTCTTGAAGGTATTTGCAATCCAGTTTGGTTTTTCCTTCTGAAAAAACTTTGGTGAATGCTCTTATAATCCCCTGAGGGGTATCAGCTACTCAGGGAGAGCCAGCCCTGGAGACTTCAGGGGGAGAAGAGGCCCACTGCCCACTAGGAGTCACCTTCACCCTCTGGGAGAAGCAGCGGAGGGAAGGCCCTCCCTGGACTAGGGCCTTCTCTGGGAGGACTGCTGCCAGGATTCGAATGGAGGAGAAGGGATTGTGGCATGGCCATCCCCCCTGGGGGGGTGATTTCTCGCTTTCTGTCTCTGTCTCTCTTTTTCTGGCAAGCGCACACACCCTGTAGCGAAAACTTCTTCAAAAAAAAAAAAAAAAAAAGAAGAATTATAAGAATTCAGCCCCTGAGATGTATGTCCCTGTGGAGACAGACAGGGTCACTGAGGGTTGGCAGCCCTCGGTGTCTCGCTCCAAGAACACGCATGCTGCAGAGGCTCAGTGGTGCCCTGCAGGGTCCCTCTGCAGGCTGTGTCGGGCCAGGCAGGGTGAGCTTCCTCTCTCTGTGTCCTCCCCCCATCCTGTCACCCTCTGCCCCATGTGCTGGACTCACCTGGGCTTTCTGGTGTTCTAGGCCTGGGAGCAGCAGAGTATACAGGTGGGTCCCAGGTGGGACTGTCTCCAGGACCTGAATGGTTTCTCCAGCTGGCCAGAGCAGAGATCAGGAAGGAGCTATTCAGGCAAGGCCTGCCCACCCCTTACCTGCTGCCTCTGGCCTCACCTGGGCTGGCAAAGCGACCAGCACACTGGATATGACCAGGGTCTTGCTGCACATCCACGGACAGGGGTATCGCCATCACGTGGTTGCCGCATGTGAACTGTAGCTGCAGCTTATAGTGGTTCACCGCCAGGGCATCCAGCCGAGCAGAGCTGCTCAAGGTCACCTGTCAGGGGTGGGCAGTGCCAGACGGGGCCTCCACTCTCTGCTCCCCATACCACCTCTGGCTTTGGGAGTTTGAGGTCTGCCCTCAGACGCCTCCCCCCACAGTCCCTAGCTGCGTCCACAAGACTACCTTGCCCACATAGGTCCCCTGCCACCCAGCCAAGCTGGGGTCATTGAAGAAGGTGGTGGGTGGCTGCACACTGAGCAGCTCGAAGGTGGCCGTGTCGGAGGAGCAGTTGAAGGAGAAAGACCAAAGGACGCTGCCAGGGCCCAAGCTCTCAGAGATGTTGATGAACCAGGGCAGGCTGTGGAGGTCTGTGAGGAGCAGAGGGTTCAGGCTGGAGTCCCCGGGGGCTTCTGTGCCCACACACACCAGCACGGTCCCGCCCTTTGCCCATATACCTGGCCACATCTTGGGACCAACAGCTCAGGTCTCCCTCATTCCCACATCACAGAGGAGGAGTGAGAACTTAGTCAAGAACGAGGGTTTAGACCCTCCCCCTTCCTGGCTCTCTCCCTGCCCCTGCCCTCCACGGTGCCACAGCTGAGAAGGGTCCTCCACCCACCAGCTCCTCACCAGAGACAGCCAGAGCAAAAAGGTGTACCAGGAGCCTGAGCAGCACCATGGTGGCCCGAAGACACAGCACAGGAGGCTTCAGAAAGCCGGGCTGTTTGTCAGGCCCACCCCGTTGCCAGGTCAGTTGCTCAAACACAGCTGGGCAGGCGGGACTCCTGGGCCTCCCAGATTCTAGCCCCACCCATCCCCGGCGAGTGAGTTCTAGACCCCTGGCAGCCTTCCAGAGACCTGGAAAATCCCTTTCCATGGCCCCCAGTGAACACCCCCTTGGTTATCAAAACCCTAAGTGGATGTGAGGGAGAAGAATGAAGCTTCAGATGGGGAAACTGGTCATGCAGTGTTTGGAGAGAGAGCAAGCACAGTGACCAGGAAAATCGGGCCTCGGATCTGCTACCCTACAGAGTCTGAAGTCCAAAAAGGTGAGCGCCCCCTCACCTTAGAACATTCTCTGCCCAAAATCCCTAACGGAGGAAGAAATGCAGGAGATGGGGTTATTGCATGACCAGCCCCTATGGAGTGGTGCTTTCTTGTCTTCTCTCTGTCTCTTCCTACTGAGAAAACACATCCTCTAGGGAAAAAAAGAAAAAAGAAAGAAAGAAAACTTCTGGCCAACTCTGCAGTTCAAGTACCGGACCTGGTGGAATGAAAATTAGACCAGGGGAACCAGCAGTTAGCATAATGGCTATGTCATTGGACTCCCACATAGTCGACCGCAATTCGCGTCCCGGACCCGGTGGCTTAAACTCATGCCGGGTGCATGTGCATGCATGCCCAAGATTCCGAGAGGAGAATGGAGGAGAAGGGATTGCGGTGTGACCATCCCCCCTGGGGGGTGATTTCTCACTTTCTGTCTCTATGTCTCTTTCTGTCTGTCTGGCAAGCGCATGCGCCCTATAGCAAAAATATCTCAAAAAAAAAATAATTAGACCAGGTGCGTGTGCGTGTGTGCCCAAAATCCCAGGAGGAGAATGGAGAAGGTGCTGCGGCGTGACCATCCCCCTGGGGGGGGTGATTCCTCGCTTTCTGTCTCTCTGTCTCTGTCTTTCTGGCAAGTGCACGTGCCCTATAGCAAAAACCTCTCACAAAATCCATTCTCCTTCATTCTCCTCCTGGGGTCTTAGGCATGCATGCATAAACACCTGGCATGAGTTTGAAGCCCCTGGGTCCAGTTTTTAGAAAGGTAATACTGTCGGGGCGGGCAGGTGACATGGTGGTTAAGAGTGCTGGACTCCCACATGGCTGACCACAGTTTGAGTCCCGGTCCTGGCAGCTTGCTTTCTCTCTCTCCCTTTCTCTCTCTGGCTCTGTCCTTCTTTGGTCAAATTAAAATAAATAAATGAATAAATAAGTAAAGTTAAATTTAAAAAAATGTAATACTGTTTATTTAACTTCAAAAACATTTCAGCATTCTAAACATAAAACAAATAACAGAATGTTGCAAAAATGTTTTAAGTACAGAGGCTCTCGCTTCATTGATGCAGGGGCTCTTGGCTTTGCTGACAATGAAGAGTCCTACAGTTTATTTAAAACAAAGTTTTAAAACTACCACACTTAACGCACTTTAAAACTACCACAAAAATCCAATCCCTTCTTATGCCAGCCGACTCCCCTTTACCACAGCTTAGAATGGCAGCAGAACGCTGGGTCACTATGTACGAACAAGACACCCTGACGCCTACACAGAGCCGACGGGCCCAGCTTCCCAGTGCACGCCCTGAGCCACGGCCCCGCGAACAGGTGCCCTTCCCGCAGCCTCTACCGAGCCAGGAGCACGGAGAGTTTGTCACTGTTGTCCTGTTCTCTTTACAGACCAGAGAGAGGTACAGTTGATAACTCAGGATTTCTAGCCAATAATCATATAGTTAACACCACCTTACGAATTCAGGAAAACAAAAATGTCAGGGACATCTTTAAATGCCTTGTCACACCAACAGCAAAGGGCACAGAGTGAGAACATAAGAGTGCCTTTTCATTTTAAAAATGTTTGGAAATATGTACAGGCCAGGGCGCTCCGGACACCCATGGCCACTTCATGTAAACCACTGACAGTTTCTAGAGCTCTTTGAGCGACACGTGATCGTGATCCAATTCTGCAGTTAAACCTAGTGAGGGCAGTAGACACGCCTCCACTGAGAGGTGCCATTACCGCGCTCCCCTACGCTAAGGGGCTCACAAGGAGACAGAGCAACGGGTTTTTATTCCTCCTCCTCCTCGTCTTCATCCTCCTCTTCCACCCTTTTCCAGGCAACTTGGGCAGGACCCCTTTGCGCCATCAAAATTTGCCTTTAGACTTACAGTCGGCAACATCCTTCTCTGCTTCTCCTTCAGCTTTGCGGCCTTACTGATGTGAAGCTGCTTCTCGCTGTCACGTAAGTTGCTCCATGCCTCACCCAGCTTCTTTGCCAGGGTTGGTGGATTTGATCTTGGGGCGAAATTCTGAACAGAACAGGAAGAATCCGGACAGTGGCCTTTTGGGGGCATTAGGGTCCTTTTTCTTCTTGCCTCCCTGAGCCGGTCCGTAATCCTTCATTTCCCGGTCATAGTGTACTTTATCCACCTTCGCCATTTCATCAGATTTCGAATTCTCTTTCCCAGACATTGTCTTCCACCTCTTGGAGCACTTCTTAGAAAATCTGGGGAAATTGACAGGGACCTCCGGATTTTTCTTATGTTCTTTTCTGCAGGTCTGCACAAAGAAGGCATAAGCAGGGAACCAGCAGTTAGCGTAATGGCTATGTTGCTGGACTCCCACGTAGTCGACCGCGGTTCGCGTCCCAGACCCAGTGGCTTAAAACTCACACCGGGTGCATGTGCGTGCGTGCCCAAGATCCCGAGAGGAGAATGGAGGAGAAGGGATTGCGGCATGACCATCGCCCCTGGGGGGGTGATTTCTCGCTTTCTGTCTCTCTGTCTCTCTCTGTCTGTCTGGCGAACTCACACACCCTATAGCAAAAACCAAAAAAAAAAAAAAAAAAAGAAGGCATAAGCAGACATCATGCCCTTGGGTTTCTCGGGGTCACCTTTAGCCATCCTGACTTACTGTTCACTAGTCTCCCATCTTTTTTTTTTAAGAGAGATTTTTGCTATAGGGCACATGCACTCTCCAGAGAGACAGAGAGCGAGAGATGAAATCATTCCCGGGAGGATGGCCACACTGTATTCCTTCTCCTCCATTCTCCTCTTGGGATTTTGGGCATGCACACACATGTGCCCAGCATGAGTTTCGAGCTGCCAGGTCCGGGACTCAAATCGTGGTCAACCACGTGGAAGTTCAGCACCTCAACCACTGAGACACCTCCAGCCCTGCCCATGTATTTTTCGAGCCAGCGGATCAGGACCACACAGCCGGCCATGTGGAATCCAGCTGCCTTAACCACCATACCACCTGGCTGGCCAGACTCATAGTCTTAAATAACACCTTGCCTCTCAGCTCCACGGCTCCAGGGTTGATCTGTCTCCCAAACTCTGGGGTCGTGCCCCTCACAGCTGACGCTGCATCTCCTCTTGGCTGTCAAACAGGCAAGAGGGTCACATACATTATTGTTCGACTTTCCTCCCCAAATCCACTCTTGACCAGGCTTCTCTGCATCAAATCACGGCAGTTCCATCCAACCGGGTGCTCAGGCCAGAAATGTCAAAGTCAAGTGGATGCCTCTTTCCTCATGTCCATGCAGCCACAAGGCTTGATTTTAGGCACAGAACATGCAAAAGTGACCCCTCCTTCTGTACAACTGCCCCCCCAGGCCCAGGCCCTCTGCTCTCTTGCCTGGATGGGGGCAGGATCCTCCAGTCTGGTTATTACCTAAACAGGAGCCAGCCCATGGCTCCCCATTCCACCCAGAACAAGTGACTTCTTCCTGTCTAAGCTGTTGGGAGCCTGGTGGCGCCCAGGTCTTCACTGCCCCCCTCCTCCAGCAGTCAGACACCCTCTGTCTAGCTTGCCTTTCAGGGTCTTTGTGTTGGTGTTCATCCCTCTGCAAGGATGCCTCTTTTTTTTTTTTTTTTTTTTTTTTTTTTTGGGGGTTTTTCACTTCTGGGTGGTGTTTCACTATAGGGTGCGTGCACTCACCAGACAGAGACATAGAGACAGAAAACGAGAAATCACCCTCCCCGGGGGGATGGTCACGCTGCAATCCCTTCTCCTCCATTCTCCTCTCGGGATCTTGGGCACACACACACATGCACCCGGCATGAGTTTTAAGCTACCAGATCCGGGACGCGAACCGCGGTCGACTACGTGGGAGTCCAGCGACATAGCCATTACGCTAACTGCTGGTTCCCAGAGGATGCCTCTTTTTGATCTCGGCGTGATGGCTCACCCAGACTGCATCCTGAGATGACCTCCTCTGAGGGTGCCTTCCCACCGGCTAGTCCAACCCCATTTCCTCGCATTTTCCTGCCTGCTGCCACATCAAGTCTATCTCTAGATGGTCCGGACCCTTGAGCCTAGTTTCGGATCATGGAGCACCCCTGGGGAACAGACTCTGACCACTATGGCCGGAGAGTGTCGCCCCCCTGTCTACTCGCGGTGTCAGGCATAGATCGCCGCTGATCTGGCGGCCCGCGGTCAGCTCCCGCTAGAGGGCGGTCCCGCCTAGCTCGGCCCAGACTAGCAGCGGCGAGGCTGTGGGCTGGGCCTTGGCTGGGGCTCCTCCCGCTCGCTGTCGCGAAGTCGGGCGCTTCCCAAGTGCTCAGAGGGACCAAACCCCACTCCCATCGCTTTCAGGGAGTGTCGATGCCCGCCTAAAGAGCGGTCCAGTGGGTCGAGCCCAGAACAGGGCAGGACGTCGCTGAGTCTGACGATCGAGGCGCTCTTCCCACGTGGTCGCAGCACGGGCCCCCTGGAAGGGACCGCTATTCCACCACGGGACAAAAGCCGAAGCTACTTGGGGAAAATGCCCTGCCCTGCGTCACACAATGAACTCAGGACTCGCTCGATCGCTTGGGGGCGGGGAAGGGGTACCGGGCCAGGCCGGCCTTCCAGCTACAGCTCCGCCCCTAGCCCCGGGACCGCTGCGGAGTGGGGAGGGTACACCCAGGTCACCCACCCGGCGGGGCCCGAGGGGCGGGGCCGCTTTAGCCCCGCCCCGCCCCATTGGCTCGGGCGCGGGGGGCGGGGCGCGACTGCCAGATGTTGGGGCGGCGGCGGGATCTACCCAGAGCGAGGATCCTTGGAGCTGGGCGGAGGGTGAGGGCGCCGCTGGCCGGCCAGACCGGCCCTCTCTGCGAAGATCCAGCAGGCGTG
>NW_006209032.1:445826-447174 GCF_000334495.1 Tupaia belangeri chinensis | reverse complement strand
GGTGGGTTCCGTGAGGCCGAATGTGGGGCCCCGGCTCCCCCCCTGCCGGAACGACCGGTGCGGGGTCGTCCCGAGTGCCTCTCCGAGGCGGGGTGGGGGCGGGGTGGCGCGGCGCAGACGGCCCAGATGGCCCGCGTTGGGTTTCGGACGGTTGGGAGCTGCGCTGGGCATCAGGTAACAGTCGCCCAGCTGGCCGCGCTGCTGGGGCGACGGGGGAGGTAGTCGAGTTGGGGGCGACTTCTTCTGGGGCGAAGCGGGGGGCGGCGAGGGACTGAAGGGGTGCTGGCGCTGCTGTGGACACCCCGAACCTCAAGCTGGCCTGTACCTCCTTCCTCCACCCCTCACCTAGCAAGCATGGTCTTTACTGTGAAAGAGGCTTCGGGCTTTAGGAAGCTAATACCCCAAAAGGCTCAGATGTCCCCAGCCCTGGGCAGGACCTACTTCCCGATGCAGGCCCACAACCCTGCCTGCCCGCCCGCCCTGGTGGCGGGTGCTGACTTGCCCGGCCCTGCGTGCTGCAGCCTGCCGGACTGCCTGCCACCAGGTCGGCAGATGGGAGCCACATGAGCGCCGGGTGCCAGCGCCCCACCCGGCTCTGCTGCCAGGCCGGCAGACCTAGCAAGCCCTCCTGGACCCTCTGTTCTGAGGGCTGGCCTGGCCAGGCAGGCAGGGGAGACATGCAGACCCCTCCCACTTCTGCCCTTTCTCCCTCAGCTGTGTGGCCGCGACACCGACTCACCCCCAGTGCCTGGCCCTCTGCAGCCGCTCCCCAGAAGTGGCCCAGACATGCAGCCCAGCCACCAGCTCAGGCCCTCAGATGTCTTGGAAGAGGACTCAGTCTGCTGTGCAGAGGAGGACGACCTGGTGACAGAAGACAGGGCTGCAGCCTTGGGGGGCGCCAAGGACCATGCCCTAGACTGGGACTCTGGCTTCTCAGAGGTGTCGGGCAGCACGTGGCGAGAGGAAGAGCTGCCTGTACTCCGGCGCCCAAGCCCCCCAGCACAGCCCCCTCACGGCCGGCGCCTCTCGGTGAGTGGCCTCCCCTCAGCCAGCAGGGCCCCGGCTGCCAGTGCACCTCCTGCCCACCGTCCACGGCCCAAGTCCACCCCAGATGCCTGCCTGGAGCACTGGCAGGGCCTGGAAGCAGAAGACTGGACAGCAGCGCTGCTGAACGGGGGCCGCAGCCGCCAGCCCCTGGCGCTGGGGGACAACTGCTTTGCTGACTTGGTGCAGAACTGGATGGAGCTACCGGAGGCAGCGGGTGAGGGGGGCGACGGAGGGGGGCCCCGTGCCCGGGCTCGCCCCCCCCAGTTCCTGCTAGGCCTCTCTGAGCAGCTGCAGGGCCGGC
>NW_006209032.1:444981-445516 GCF_000334495.1 Tupaia belangeri chinensis | reverse complement strand
GCAGCGAGGGCGGGAAAGCGGCTGTCATGCCCACCTCGCCCGGAACCCGAGCTCCCTGCGGACCTCTCTCGCTTTGCAGCCCTCCTGAGCTGTCGCAGCCGCCAGCCCATCATCTGCAATGATGTCAGCTACCTCTGACCCTGCCCTCCAGCCTGGGACAATAAAGGCCTTTTTCTAGAGTGTCATGGCTCCATACCGCTGAGGCTCCCGGAGGCAGCCCAGGCCCTGGGAGGCACAGCACGGGCAGGCAGATCCAAAGAGCCTTTCTCTCGCTGCGAGGGGCCGCGTCATGCCCGTGTCACACCCATTACATCACCCCCCACCCCGTGCTCTCACCCACCCTCTCATCCACCATGGCGCCTTCCTGCAGCAGCATTTATTGAGTGCCAACTGTGGACTCGGGGTGCGCGGCTCCCGAGCCAGGCGGGGGCGGCTGCCTTGTCACAGCCCATAGTGCAGAGGCGGGAAGGCCGTGTCCTCCTCCTCCCCCTCACAGCTCAGCTCCAGTACCAGCACTCGCAGCCCAGGTTCGGGC
>NW_006209032.1:441719-444246 GCF_000334495.1 Tupaia belangeri chinensis | reverse complement strand
GGATGGGGTAGATGAGCAATGGCAGGCAGAGGGCAGCCTGGCATGGATAGAGGGTGCTGGCTGGCCATCGGGAACCCGAGCCAGGAGCAGGAGCAACTCAAGACAGGAAACATCTGAAACTATTTTAGGAGCGGCTGGCGGGGCGGGCAGGAGGCAGGAAGCTGTGGGTCCCCCGGGAGTGGGCTGTGAAAGGGGGGCTGTGCAGAGTGTGGGGAGCCCAAGGGGTTGGCCCGGCAGACAGCTCCTGAAGGCCCCTCCTCAGGCTCTTAGCCCTCACCCCACCCCCCAGCCCATTTGCTGGCTCCATTTGGCGAAAGAACTCTCGGAAAGGTGCGAGGGGCCCAGAGTGGGGCTGGGAAGGGGAAGGTTATATGTCCCCTTTCTCCAGCTCAAGGAACGGGCAGGACCTGCTAAACCCGGGATGGGCTCACCTGAGGGGCAGGTGGCGGGCCTGCCTTTCCAGTGACCACCCCGCTGAATAGAGCAGAGCCGGGCCATGCAGCAGCATCCTCACCCTCAGCCCCTGCTGCTCCTAGGGAGAGACAGGTGAGAGGCCTGCTGGGCCAGGCTGGGCTGGGCTGGGCAGGTGAGCCAGGCATACCTGGAGGTGGGCCAGCAGTGACTCCAGTGTCCGCTCGGGCTGCCCAGCTGGCACCTTCAGGCGGTCCCAACAGGTCCACTGCAGGTGATGGAACTGGGCGGCAGTGGTGGGCAGGAGTGAGAGACTTCTCCCAGCCCCCCACCCCATCCCAGTCACTAGCCGCCTTTCCTAGGGGAGGAACTGGACCAGAGGCAGGAAGCAGGAGCCAGGGGATGGGGGCGGAAGGTGGGATCTGGGCCCAGAGTCTCAGCCCCCTCCCTGCCCATGCTGGGGCCAGCACAGGAAATGGGGCTCTGGGGCCCGCACGGGGAAACAGACATCCATCACACAGGCCAGTTGGGGGGATGGAAGGAGGGGGTGGTGCTTCCTGAGGAAGCGGAGCAGGGCCGCTGCAGTCTCCGATAAAGCTGCTTATTCCTCAAACATAAGGCAGGGAGCTGGGGGCACATCCTGCCCGATCCTGCACTGCCAGGGGCTGGGACCACTCAGGCACACAGGGGCAGAGGGCACAGGTCCCCACTCCCCCAGAGACCCCAGCAGGGACACGGTCTGTAGTCTTCCTCTTCCTGTCCCCTTTCCTTCCCTATTTCAAGAATCCTGGGGTTCTGGTGCCTAGAGCTGAGGACTGAGGAATGGCAGGCAGCCAGAGGCCAAGATGGGGGCGGAGAGGGGGGCGCGGCAGGGCCAGAAAGCACACTGTGGTCAAGCAGAGGCTCCGTGAGAGGAGAGATGAGGACTCGTCCCCTCCCCTTCCACTCCATGGACAAAGGCAGCCTGTTCGCTGGCTAGAGGTGGGGCGCCTCACAAAGGGGCTCTGTGCGCTGTCTCAGGGACCCCGGGGCAGCTCAGCCAAAGCACAGTGTTGGCCCATGACCTCTGCCCTCTCCCCTGGGGAAGGCGTCCCCTCCACCCCCCCTCTGACGCCCTAAGGAAACGCTGACCACTGCAGGCCCTGGGCACAAGGCCCTGCACTCAGGAACACACGTGAACACAAGCCCAGGCACCCCCGCGTGTGCATGCACGTGTACATCCAGCACGCCCACACTGAGGAAGAGCCTGCTTCCATCTGGCACACAGATGTGCATGCTCGCTCCCTCCATGCCCACACACCCGTGCACTCACCAACCCAGTGCGTTCTCACCTGGGACGTGAACACCCACATGGGCTGCAGACCCACACCCCGGCGAGCCTGGTGTTCTTTCACTCAACTTGGAGGAGGCAGGCCAGGGCCCCATCCATGCAAGCGGAAGCTAGACTTTCTGGGGCTGGGACCCTGGTGCCTCCTCCCCACGCCTCCCACTAGGGTACTCAGGGGAAGGAGCAGACCCAGGGGGATGTCTGCCTCCACTAATGAGTTAAAGCTGCAGCCCCCCAGACCCTGGGCTGTGGAGGGTGGGGGTAGGGATGGCTGACGGCTGCTTCCTGTGTCTGACAGGTCCCAGCCTGGCTTCACAGCAGGAAGGGGGCTGGAGGGAGTCTCCCCCATAGTCTGGGTCCCAGTGATGGTCCGCAGCTAGAGTGGGGCCTGTTCGATTGGGTAGGTGCAGGGAAGAGCTCCCTAGTGGGGGTAGGGGTTGGGCGTCAAGGGCTCACTGTGTGGACGACTGGAGAACAAGGCACCCAGCGGCTGAGGCGGTTTTCTGCCAGGTGCAGATAACTGTGGCGAAAGGCACGCAGAGGCCGTGGCCTGCCCACCACTTTATACAGCTCAAGGCCCACCAGGCCTGCCACGGCCGCAGTAGTGGTGGCAATGGCTGGAATAATTCGGCCCACGATTTGCTTGCTCTGCCAAGGACAGGAGATTTGGGCTGGACCCAAGGCGTTGGGCTAGGGTTTGACCCCACCTCCAGGCAGGCGTCCCAAGCAGCAGCATTACCTGGGCACGGTCGACTGGCAGGATCCCATAGTTCTGAGATCGCAGGCTAG
>NW_006209032.1:422305-441074 GCF_000334495.1 Tupaia belangeri chinensis | reverse complement strand
AGGCTAGCCGCTGCCGCCACGAAGTCCACGTGGAAGTTGCTGTCGTCATCCTGTGAGACCCCAATCGGAGCGGCGTTGAGCTTCGGCAGTGCCCCTCACCACGGCCAACCGTGTGCCCCTGCTCAGGGGTCCACAGCCTCTGTGGGGTGTGTGCTGTCTCCCCATTTGTCAGAAAATGAGACTGACACTCGGGGAGGAGGACTCAGGCTGCGGGACGCCAATACTGCCCTCTCAGGTCTTGACTCCCCCAGCCCGACTCCCCGCCCACCTTCTCAAACACCAGAGGCTTCAGGGGAGAGCCCAGGCTCCAGACTTTCAGGAGAGCATGCAGCGCCTTCGACGGCTCAGGGCCTGTGGGGGAAGGTGTCGGGCAGTCGTCAGCCTGCCTCCTGCACGCTTCTGGAGGTTGGTGCCTACTCTTGGTCTCTACCAACTCTGTCGCTTACTGCTCCTTGATCAAATCAAGGAGCCCTAGGACCAGCAGATGGTGTAATGGTTACGTCACTGGACTCCTACATGGGTGACCATGGTTCGAGTCCTGGACCCGGCTACATAAAACTCATGCCAGGTGCATGTGCATGTGTGTCCAAAATCCTGAAAGGAGAAGAGAGGAGAAGGGATTGTCGTGCGGCCATCCCCCCTAGAGGGAGAGTTCTCGCTTTCTGTCTGGTGTGTACACACACTCTATAGCAAAAATCTCTTAAAATCAAGGCATCCCCTTGGCTAACGCTTGAACTTCCTTCCTAGCAGCCCCAGACTTCATGTGTGTGTGTGTGTGTGTGTGTGTGCGTGTGCATGTACGTGTGTGTGTGCGTGTGTGTGACTGTCATCGTTTGGGAGCACCTCATAACTAGGCACTTGCCTAGACCCGATGGATGTGTTTTTCCTTCTAAGAATCTGCCACGAGGACGAGGACTGGGATGTGGGGTAGGAGCAGGCAGAAGGCCAGCTTGAGGGGCCAGACGATGTGCCTAAGCTTGGAGAGGAGCGAGGTCGGGGGCCCTAAAGGGAGTGAGCCGGCTACCGTCTTCCCTCTGCAGCACAGTCCGAGGACAAGGCTAAGGTTTTGAGTAGCAGCATGGGGGGTTGGGGGCCAGGGCCACAGGCCTCACCGAAGTCAGCAGACGCCCAAGACAGCTCTGGGCTACTGGGGAGGACTGGGGTCAGGTGTTGGAGGTCAGGCAGCGGCAGGAAGGTCAACAGCTCCCTGAGTGCGGTCTGGTCCTGTGAACAAGGCAGCCCGTGCATCTGGGCATACAGGTTGGCAGCCGCCAGCACGTAGAGGAGGTGCGTGTCCTACAGTCGGGCCGGAGCAGGGCAACGTGGGGCCGTGAGCGAGCAGGTATGCGAGCTGGGGACCACTGCCTGTTTGTGTTTCTGCAGGGTGCCCACCCTGCCTCAGATGTGGCCACCCACATGTGCACAAACACGGCTCTCTCCCCACCTCTACACATGTGCACCTCCGCCGAATGCAGAAGTGCCTGCCTCTGCTCTGTGGGGCCCTTCCCTGTTGGGCCTTTGCAGGGGACTCACTCACTTGATTGGGGTCGAACTCCAGGGGCTGGGGACACTGTTTGGAACCAGACCAGAAAGGAGTTCCATCCTCAAGCATCTAGAGAAATAGAAGATGCTGGGCTCAGTCTGGCCCCCCTGAGCCCTCAGCTCCCGGCCCTTAGCCCTTACCTTATCAGGTGGGAAGTGCCTCAGCAGCTGGGTGATGCCATAGTGGAAGCGGAGCTGCCAGTGGCCCAGGGCCCACACCACGCAGTCTCGCCAGGTCTCTGGACGCGCCCTCAGGACGCCCAGCACTGGCCGCAATAAAGTCAGTATCTGTGGTGCATCCTCGTCTGCCAGGGGGCTGTGCGCCCTGGGGAGAGAGGAGAAGTGTGAGGCTGAGCCCTACGGACTCTGGTGCCTGACCTGGCCCCCATCACTTCTGCGGGCGGTCTTACTCCTGGTGGCGGTTGATGGTCTCTGCAGACAGTCAGAAGAGCCCTTCAAACTCATCCCGAGCCCACTGTCGGGGAGGGAAGAACCACGAGGTGTCAGGTGGGGACGAGCTCCACATCTGAGGGCTGAACTAGATGGGCTGGGAGTCTCTAGGTCTTCCCACCTGCAGGGTGTGCTCCACCGCGCTGGGGAAGTGCCGCACGGTGCAGACCGGGTAGGGGGCATCCTCAGAAGCTGCCACTGAGGCAGGGGCGCTGTAGGCCTCGGTCACATGTGGCACAAACACAGAAGCACTGCCCTGAGTGCCCTGGGTGCCAGCCTCCAGCAGCGGCTTCAGATAGTGGGTGCAGCGAGCAGCCACATAGCGCCCTGGGAAGAGGGCAGAAGGTCAGAAGCAGGGCTGGCACAGCCTCGGGCGAGAGACTGAACTCCGAGGGGGGCACTCACGGGCCTGGAAACTTTCCAGAGCGGCAGCCACGCCATCCACGTGGGAGAAGAAGTCATCTCCGAAGATGTGCTCTGTGGTGGGGTCCACTGGGTGGGGGAGCGCAGTTACCTGCAAGTCTGGGTTCAGACGCCGGGCAGCTGCTGCAGCCACCTGTGCCTTGGGCCTCTGGGAGGAAGGCAGGAGGATGTTGGAGAGGGGCACTGTGGGAGGACAGTCTGGGACACGGGGGTGTGGGGAAGGACTGACACTCACACCAATGTCCTGGGGCCTGAAGAGGAACTGGCGGCTGAGGTTGGAGCGCTCGATGTGGTCCATGTCAGCGATGGTCACGCCCCCTCCGTCCCCAGTCCCCAGGCCCACTAGAGCAAAGCCTTTGAGCAGTTCACAGCCAATGGCACCAGCGCCCACCTGCTGGCAAGAGTGGCCTTAGTCAAAGGGCCTGGTCTGGTTCTCCCAGAGACCCTCCCAGCCTCACCCCACAGCTCACCAGGAAGTAGTGCTGGCGGCTCAGTTGCTCCTGAAAAGCTGCCCCGAACACTGCGATTTGCCCGTCATAGCTGCAGCCTCTCTAGGGAGCACAGATGGCGTCGGTGCAGGCTGCAGGCTGCAGGCACGGCCGAGGTGCATCGCCACCTTGTGCTGCGTTTTCTGAATCAGCACTTCGCCCTGACTTGGGATGAGGCCTGCACCCACCCCTTCGGCTCTCACCGGCATGCAATCCTCAGGATTGGGAAAGTGCTCCCCAGTTTCCGGAAGACAGTCGAGGGCATCCAAGTACAGCCACTGGTCGAGGGGCATGAATTTCCCGGAGATTGCCTAGGGGCCAGCACGTCAGTGTGAGGATCCCAGCTGGAGACTGCACCAGCTGGCCAGGCTCCAGGGCTGCCGTCTGTGCACTCACTGTCCTCCCCCTTCCCCATAGTCACGCTCCCCACCCCCAGCTGTGCTCGGGCCCACCTTCAGTACTTCCTGCGCAGCCACTGCGCCCAGCACGGCCGCCATGGGGCTCAGGCTACCAGCACTGCTCAGGGCAACTGTCCGTACGAGGGCCTCATCCAGCGGCTCTTCCTCTGTCCCCGTCAGTGGCCCCAGGGCCCGGGCCAGGCCCACCACGATCTCTGCATCAGCCTGTTGGGTGGGACTCTGTGGGCACAGCGGCTCCAGCCTGAGCCACCCCACCCGAATCTCAGGGCGGCCATCTGCCCCCTTCGGCAGAGGGAGGGAAGTTGCCCTGGCCCTGCCCTGACCCGTACAGCACCGTCTGAAGATGCCAGCAGCCGACGGCAGCCCCGGAGGTCTCACCAACCTGGGTGCAGCATTGGGCCCAGAGCTCAGGCAGGGGGTGGGGTGTGGCAGAGGTCACCAGCCTGTGCCTGGCACGTCCCTGGTCCCAGCCTCTAGTCCACAGAAAGCATTTCTCATCTCCTTTTTTTAGGGGGGAGGGAGCTGCTTCTGGCATTCACACTTGGATCTGTGCACGGTCATTGTGGCCTCTTGGCAGGTGAAACCCCGACAGGACAGAGGCTGGGGGTGAGGACATCAGGGCTACTCACGGGATCCCAGGGCCGAGGCGGCCGGCCATGGAGCTGCTGGAACTGGTGTAGAGCACGGAAGGCCTGGTGCAGACAGTAGGCTCGCTGGACTTCCAGTGGACTCTGGGCCACCACACGGGGCTGGAGCAGGGCTGTGTCCAGGGGCTCCTGCAGGGGGAGCCCTTGGCTCAAGGTCAGGTTCAGAACGCTGTGGGCCCCCACCTTAGATGCGCTTGCACTCACATGTCTCACAGTCTTGGGTGTCTTCACTTCAGTGACGACCCCGCCATGCGAGTAACGGGAGAAAGCTGCTGTGTCCCCAATCTCCAAGGATCCATCCTCTGGGGAGGTCCAGCACAGTTAAGTGTGACCCCGAGTCGTCCCCACACCCATGCCTCACATCTGTGTCCCAACCCTTCCTGCACTGAGGAAGGTGGAAGGAGAACCTCTCAAGGACCAGGCCACGTTCATCCCAGGGGCCTGGACTCCGAGCCTGGAACTGGAGTGGGCTCTGCTCACCCTGCACACGGATGTGCCGAGCACGGCCATTGAGCTCGACCATGCCCTCGATGCCTGAGAAGGTCACCAGGTCCCCATTACAGAAGTAGCGCCTGTCGGCCTCTCTTCTCAGAGTGAGGATGCCGGGAGAGCCCTGAGGAAAGTGGCGTGGCTCAGGGGAGCCCTGGGAGCCCCTTGCTGGCCAGCAGGGAGCGCCCACGTCTCAGCACCTACCTGGGAGATGTGCTGGATGGCAGCAGTCAGGGGTTCCGCCTCAGTGGCGTCCTGCACGATGAAGTCCTCACCAAAGTCACAGAACAGCTGCCTGGGGTGGGGTGGCAGGAGTCACTGAGTGGCTCGCAGGTTGTGGTTAAGGGTAGGACAGGGTGGGATAGCCCCAAGGCTGGGGGGGGGGCACCAGGGCCAGCCTGGAGCTGGGGCCAGTCCTGGGACCGGCTGGTGGCACCGGGCTGGGGAGGGCGGGTGGCTCACCCCACCTTTTTTTTGGAGCGGGGCCCAGTCCTGGGACCGGCTGCTGGCAGCGGGCTGGGCAGGTAGGCTCACTCACCCTACCAGGCCTCGGGTGTCGGCCACCAGAAGGCAGACTCCCTGCCGGCGGCACCAGGCCCCCACCTGCAGCTGCTCCGCCAGCTTTGAGGCAGTCAGCACCACCACCTGAAGGGACGCTGGGGTCAGGAGGGCAGAGCCACCCCACCCTCCCTGCAGCGTAGGAGTGCAGCGGACCCGGCTAGTCTAGAAAGCACCAGTAAGGGGACATGCGGGACCTGGAAGTCCGCTAGCAGGTCCTCGGTGATGTCGCCTGGGTGGACGAAGACCTGGACAGCTCCGTTGAGTTGGGCCAGGAGCTCCTGAGAGGCCTCAGCCCTGTTCCTGTCCAAGTCCTTCTCTGAGAGGCAGAACTGGGGAGAGACCCAGCATGGACCGAGCAATGACTCCTCTCACGCTCTGCCCCTAGCCCTGCTCTAGGAGCCCACAGCCCCCAGACCCCTTACCTGGGCAGCCAGGTCAGACCAGCAGGTGGGGTGGGCGTCGTGCAGTGTGAGGCTGCCCACTCCCATCAGGGCCAGGTTCTTGGCCACCTCAGCCCCCAGACCCTGCAGACCTGACAGCAGGACCTTGGCTCCCTGAATCCTCTGCATAGCAGGTGAGCCCAGCACATACCTATGGATGTGAAGGAGGACGGGCAGGTGGAGGGCAGAGGTCCGAGGCCGCCCTCCCCACACCATCCTCCCCCACCTCAGCCCTCACAGCTGCCTCGAGTACAGCTCCTCATCCAGCAACGTGGAGGGTTCCGGGACAGCCATTCCCAGGCAGGAGCAGACGGAGGGCTGCAGGGCTCAGACAGGGCCTCGACAGCAGGTGGTGCCAGCAGGAGCCAGAGCCCAGTTGTAGCTAGTGCGGGCAGGCCCAGCGCCAGAGGAGGAGGACGCTGCTGCTCACAGCTCTTTCTGGCTCCTCTGTCATTTCAGGAAAAACAAAAGTGAAAGTAAAACCAGACTGAGTCAGTTCCTAGTCCTGCCTCCCGGCCAGGACAGGGTCCAGCCCTGCGTGTGCCAGACAGGGTCTGTCGCCAGGATGAGTCCCAGGACGCTGAGACAGAGCTGTCTCCAAGCCACAATCACGTGTCATTTTTCTTAAAAAAATAATTACAGACTCACAAAAAGTTGCGAAAATAATACACAATCCTGCATATCCTGCTCAGGTGTGTCCTTTTGCTCTTAGCAACTTGGGGCCAATTCTCTGCAGAGTGGACCATGGCTCCCAAAAAAACTCTACCAAGTAGAGATGAGATGAACGTACATAAGTTATTTTTAATTTTATTATCTTTAGAATTATTTATTTAATTTCATTCATTTACTTAATTAATTTGACCAGAGAGAGAAAGCCAGCCACCAGATCTGGGACTCAAACTGCAGTTGGCCATGTGGGAGTCCAGTGCCTTAACCACTACGGTACCTGCTGGCCCCTAAAATTAATCATTTTTAATTTAAAATTTATTATTATTATTATTTAATTTTGACCAGAGAGAGAGAGAGAGGGAAAGTGAGAGAGCAAGGCACCAGGTCTGACTCGAACTGTGGTCAGCCATGTGGGGATCCAGCATTTTAACTGCCACGTCACCTGCCGGCCTCAAATGAATCATCTTCAAGTGTACCATGCAGTGGCTTTTAGTGCATCCACGACATTGTTCCGCCATCACCTCTTTCTAGGATCAAATTGTCTTTATTACCCTGAACACGTTACGTAATTATCACCCGCCTCCCCCCACCCAGTGCGGTCTGCTAGCCAGCACTGCTACGCTTTCTGTCTCTCGGGACCTATCTTGAATATTTTATTTAACAGGAATCATACGAAATGTGATCTCTTTCACTTAACATCTGTGAGGTTTACGCCACTGCAGGCCGCATCACTGCTTCATTCCTTCTAAGGGTGGGACACTATTCCATTTCGTCTACCGGTACATGCTGCACGTGTTGCCGGACCATAGCTGAACCCACCTTTTAGCTACAGCACCAGTGCTTCCGTGACCACGGATTCGCTCGAGTACTGTCTTCAATGCTTGTGGGCATATACCTAGACGTACAACTGCTGGGCCATATGATAATTCTATGTCTGATGCTTTGAACAGACGAAACTGTTTCCCACAACTGAACCACCTACATTCCGACCACCCGTGGACCTTGTTGCCAACTTGACTCATTTTTGTAGCGACCCCCCCCCCCCTTTTTTTAAGAAAGAGAGACTTTTGCTATAGGGTGTGTGTGCTCACCAGACAGAAAACAAGAAATCAGCCGTACCACAACCCCTCCTCCATTCCCCTCTTGGGATTTCGGGTACACACACATGTGCCCAGGGTGAGGTTTTCTTTTTTCTTTTTTTTTTGAATTATTTATTTATTTATTTGTTCATTTATTTTAATTTGACCAGAGAGAGAGAAAGTGGGAAAGCAAGCTACCAGGTCCAGGATTCAAACCATGGTCAGCCGCCATGTGGGAGTGTCCAGTGCTTTAACCACCACACCACCTGCTGGTCCCCTGTCCAGGGTGTTTTAAGCTGCCGGGTCCAGGACTTGAACTGTGGTGGACTACATGGGAGTTCAGTGGGGTAACCATTATGCCATCTGCTGGTCCCTCTGTGTTTGTTTGTTTGTCTGTTTGTTTGAAGTATACCAATCCTGGTGGGTGTGAAGATATTCCATTGAATGTATTCGTGCCACATTTCATTTGTCCATTTTGGTAAGTCTCTCTTGTTTGCTTTCACTACATAAATATTTACTAGGTATAGAAACCAGGGTCAGATTTTAATAGATACCAAACGGTATTTAAGAAAATTCAACATCCATTCCTGGATTTAAAAAGCTCATTAAAGGGTCAACAGATGGTGTGGAGGTTAAGGTGGATCCCACACGGCTGGCTGCCCGATTCAAGTCCCAGACCCAGTGGTTTAGAAAACATGCCAGGTGCATGTGTATACATGCCCCAAGTTCCAAGAGGAGGATGGAGAAGGGACTGCACGTGGCCATCCCCCGCAGGAGGAGCTTCTTCACTTTCCCTCCTTCTCTCGGTTTTATGTGTGTGTGTGTGTGTGTATGTGAAGTTTTTGCTATAGGGTGCGTGCACTTGCCAGAAAGACAGAGAGACAGAGAAGCAGAAAGCGAGAAAACACCTCCTGGGAGGATGGCCACGCCGCAATCCCTTCTCCTTCATTCTCCTCTCAGGATCTTGGGCACGCACGCACATGCGCCTGGCATGAGTTTAAGCCACCGGGTCCGGGACTCGAACCGTGGTCGACTACGTGGGAGTTCAGTGACATAGCCATTACACCAACTGCTGGTCCCTCTTTCAGTCTTTGACAAGCACATTCACTTTCTAGCCAAAGAGAGAACTCATTAACATAGGAATAATCAGACTTTTAAAAAAGAATTATTTCTTCTTATTTTTTAAGAATTATTTAATTTTATTCATTCACTCATTTATTTTAATTTGACTAGAGAGAGACAGAGAGTGAAAGTGAGAAAGAAAGCCACCAGGTTCAGGACTTAAACCGTGGTCAGCCATGTGGGAGTCCAGTGCCTTAACCACCATGCCACCCACCAGCCCCAGGAATAGTCAGACTTTAAATTTAAAAAAAACTGTTGCAAAATATACATAAGATGGAATTTACCATTCTTCTTATTGCCAGAGGGGAAATGCACTCACCGGAGAGACTACCCGCCAATGGGCAGTGGTCATGCCACAATCGTTTTTCCATTGTTCAATTCTGTCAAGATTTTGCAGGCTGCAAGATGGTGTGGTGGTTAAAGGCCCTGGACTCCCACCCACATGGTCGACTGTGGCTCAAGTCCCGAACCCCCCTTTCTCTCCCCCCTCTGGTCAAATTAAAATAAATAAGTATCAAGAATTATGGAGTATGAGCTAAAATTTTTTGCTATGTAAAGTAAATGTTTGTGGAAAAATGTAAAAATAAATAAATGAAAGGAAAAAAATAAGTAAAGTTAAATAAAATAATTCCTTAAAAAAAAAAAAAAAGATTTGGGGCACATATGAGCACACACACACCTGGCATGGGTAGGCTCCAGGGCTGGGATTCAAACTGTGGTCAGCCATGTAGGATCTGACTCCCTATGCACAGGGCATAACCACTGTACTATGGTCAAGTCTTGAATTTACCATTTTAACCACTTTTAAAAAACAATTTTATTATTATTATTTAATATGCTATAGGGCACACATACAAGAGAAAGAGAGAGAGAGAGTGAGAAAGCTGCCAGGTCCAGGACTTGAACTGAGGTTGGCCATGTGGGAATCCAGTGCCTCAACCACCATTTTTCATTTTTTAAAGACGAGGTCTTGCCATATTGTGACCCTTCTGCCTCAGCCTCGAAGTCGCTAGGATTACAGGCGTGTACCACCAAGCCCAGCCTTTAACTGAACCTGCAACTGAGCCCAGGCCTTCCCTGCAGACTTGTCCTGTGGACAAGTGACACACTTTTTTTTTTTTTTTTAAACATTTTAAGTGTGTAGTTCAGTGATATTCACAATGCTGTATTACCATCACCACTACCCAAACTCCATATTCAGTAAACAGTAATTCTCCGTTCTTCCCTCCCCATCCTCTGGGGACATCTTTTCTACTTCCTCTGGGGACGTCTGCGAATTAGCCTATTCTAGGTGCCCAACACAGGGGGGCTCATACAGTATTTGCCCTTTTGTGTCTGCTTTATTTCACTTAGCACAATGGCTTCAAGGTTTATCCATATTGTAGCTTGTACCACATTTTCATTCCTTATTTTAAAATAATTTTTTAAACCTTATTTATTCTGCAAGTGAGACAGGGAAAGATACAGCACTCTCAAAAGGGTCTTAACACCAGAATCCACCCCCCACCCCAGCCTCAGCCAGCTTGAATACTGGGCACGCACGGCCCAGTGTTCTCAGGATCTCCAGATGCCAACTGGCAACCTACCCGTGTGGGTCTACCTTGAAGAGTGTTGCATATGCCACCTCTTGGCCCCATAACTTCATTCCCTTTTCAGGGCTGAATAATACTCCATCGTAGGCGCACTGTTTATCCATTCATGCATACCTGTTCCAGTGCCTAGAAGCAGAATTGCTGGATCACCTGGTAATTGTGTAGCTTTTTGAGGAACTGCCAAACCGTTTTCCAGTGACTGTACCATTTTACATTCCCACCAAAAATATACAAAAATTTCATTTTACCTTCATCCTTGCTAATGCTTGTTTTCCATCTTTTTGGTAACAGCTATTCTAAGTGGGTGTGAAGTGGCATTTCACCGCGATTTCGATTTGTGTTTCTCTAATGACTAATGAGGTTGAGCATTTTTTTCACACGCTCATTGTCCACTTGTATATTTTGGAGAAATGTCTATTCACATCCTTGGAATATTTTCTATTTGTTATCGTTGTTGAGTTGCAAGAGTTCTTTATACATTTTGGGTTTTAATTGCTTATCAGATGTATGATTTATAAATATCTTCTTCCATTTTATTGGTTGTTATTTCATTCGCTTGATAGTCCCTGTTGCTTTTTTTTTTTTTTTTCCTTTTTGGTTTCTTTTTTTTCTTTTTTTTGAGAGGTTTATGCTATAGGGTGCGTGCGCTCACCAGACAGAGAGAGACATAGAGACAGAAAGTGAGAAATCACCCCCCAGGGGGGATGGTCACGCCGCAATCCCTTCTCCTCCATTCTCCTCTCGGGATCTTGGGTATGCACGCACACGCGCCCGGCATGAGTTTTAAGCCACTGGGTCTGGGACGCGAACTGCAGTCAACTACGTGGGAGGCCAGTAACTTAGCCATTACGCTAACTGCTGGTCCCTTTTTGGTTTATTTCTTGAGAGACTCCCCTCTCCCAACAAGGTCTTCACTCCACAATTCTCAGCCAGCCCAGGTTACGGGCACAACATGCATAGCCAACGTGTACAGGGAGGCCTCAGGACACAGCCCCAGGACTCTCCTATGTTGGTCCAGCTGTGTTACTGCTGTGCCTCCATCTGGCCCCTTGATAGCCCCCCTTGATGCAGAAAGTTTTTTTTTTTTTTTTTTCTTTTTTTAAGGTTTTTAAGTGTGTTCACCGGAGAGAGACAGAGAGAGGGAAAGTGAGAAATAATCACCGTGGGCTGGCCATGCCAGTTCCTTCTCCATTTTCTCTCAGGATTTTGGGCATATATGCAAACACACGCTGTACTTTTCAAGCCGCCAAATCTGGGACTCGAACTGGGGTCAGCCATGGAAATCATCTACTGACCTGACCAAGACTTTCTGGCACTGGCTTAGATCTGATAGATGCTGACCCGAGAGTGGGGGTGAAGGGTAGGCGGGATGTGGGCGGGGATTGCATCTGGAAGGCTGAGCCCAGGCAAGCATCTCAGAGTCCTGCCAGAGCCACCGAAGTACACAACCTCCAATTTTTGTAGGAGTAGGTCCCCACTGCCCAACCTGCCACCAGTCAGCTGCTTCCAGGACTGCGGCTGCTATCTCTAACGAGTGGAGCAGAGGAACGGTGGATGCGGCTTGACTCACACTGCTCCTTCACCCAAGAACAGCACCCCTTCCCTTCCCCTAGCATCACCCTTGTCAGATGTCTGACCAGGTTGAGTTCTGAAATAGGTGACGATAACCACTACTCTTCCCAGCTCAAACATTGCTGTGGCCAAGGGACTGACCCCTGGAGGTTTCAACACCATCAACACACATGACATTGGTTTTGTTTTTGTTTTGTTGTAAGTTTATTTCTTCCTAAGCAAGAGATATGGGAAAAGAGAGTGAGCTAGCATTCCCAACACGTTTTTTTTTTTTTTAATCGCACAACACAGAAAGCTTTATTCATCCTTTACTGGTCTGGAGACAAGCAGGCGCGTGGAACCTCTCACTTTAATAGGCTGTCATCTCGGGCTTCTGCCAACTCTCTCTCAATCCTGTTTTGCTTTATCCTGATTCTCCTCCTCCGCTGCTATTCTCAACTCTTCTGCCTGAGGTTTTAGATAACTGTAGCGCTTGGCTCTGTAGGCCATGCTGAGAACAGAGCCGAGTAGCGGCCAGCTTGATGAGCGGAGAGACCCGCGCCGGCAGCACCATTGTGTCCCTGACTTCTGTGCCCCGCAACACGAGCTTGATGCTGCAATCCATTTCCAGCATCGGTCGGCCCCAGACAGTGAGTACACGAGAGCATGTCTCAGACGCGGGGGGAGGTATCGTTCCATGTATTCAGATCTGTCATAGGTTTTGTTTTGTTCTTCATCAAGTCTATCTATTTCTAAAACTTTTTGAACATCCTGCACAGAAAAATCAATGACCATTAAATACTGCCCCATGTTCCTCTCCCTCTAATCTCTGGTAACTTCTATTCTGTTCCTATGAATTTGCTCATTCTAGATATCTCACTTAAGTGGAATCATGCAATAGTTACCCTTTTGAGTCTGGCTGCTTCTTCTTTCTTTTTTAAGAATCATTAATTTGGGGCCAGAAGATGGCATGGTGATTAAGGACACTGGACTTCCACATGGCTGACCATGGTTCAAATCATGGACCTGGTGGCTTGCTTTCTCGCTTTCTCTCTCTCCCTGTCTCTCTCTGGTCAAATGAAAATAAATAAAAGAGAGAGGGCGGGGGGGGGAGAGTAAGAAAGCAAGCTGCCAGGCCTGGGACTCAAACCATGGTCCGCCACGTGGGAGTCCAGCACCTTAACCATCATGCCACCACGTCTGGCTTCTTTCATTGAGCTGTTCTAAGTTCTTAACCTATACACTGATTCATTAGATTCCCACAACTGGGAGCTTCGTGCTATTGTCTCCACTTTCTAGGTAAAGAAGCTGAGTTAGGGGTCAGCAGGTGGCGTGGTAGTTAAGGCACTGGAGTTCCACATGGCTGACCACAGTTCAAGTCCCAGACCTGACAGCTTAAAAATCATGCCAGGTATGCCAATATCCTAAGAGGAGAATGGAGGAGAAGGGATTATGGCACGGACATCACCTTCTGGGGCATGACTTTCCACGTCCTCTCTCTCTGTCTCTTCAGGCGAGTGCACATGCCCTATAGCAAAAACCCCCCAAAATAATAAAAGCTGAACAGAGAAAGCTCCATAGCGTGGTTAAGTGAGCTGGATCCCACAAGGCTGACCATGGTTCAGGTCCCAGCACCAGTGGCTTGAAAAAGACACCAGGGATGTGTGCATGTGCCCCCCAAATCCCGACAGGATAGAGAAATGGAGAAGGGATTAGGGCGTGGTCAGCCCCACTGAGGATGTGTTTTCCTTCTCCCCAGCTAGTAAGCACTTATATCCATTAGCAACTTAAAAAAAAAAAGTGATCACAGAGGTTATGTTACTTACCTAAGACCACTTGGCTGGCAAGGAAGGTGCTAGCAGCCAGCCCCAGCATTCCTGAACCTGACGTTGTACTTCTCACTAAACCTCTAGGCTCCAGTCAGCTCCAGACTAACACCCACACCAGGAGCGTCCCCTCCTTCCCACAGAGCCCCAGGCTCCTCTAGACCTGCTGGAGGATGATGGTTACCCTCAACTGGCATCCTCGCTTCACTCACTCCCCGTGCACCATGCAGAGCCCTGGGGAAACAGGTGAACTCCCATCCTGCAGTGGGAGAGCAAGTTTAGGGGACAAGAAGGCAGTCAGGCTAAGATGCTGTCAGGTGAGGGGGCGGGGGAAGGGGATGGTGCTGGTCACTGGTTATCTGTTGGGCCTGCTCTAAGTACCCTCCCTGAATGGATTTAACCAATCACTGTCTTGCTTATGGCCGGCCGCAGGGTGGTGCTGAGGATAGAGACCACGGACAAAGCAGCAGTGACCTCATTCTCGCTATTTTCTCTGTGCCTTGTGGGAAGGCATGACATTCTTGGGGATGGAACTGCTGGCTCTGAGTCCAGGTGATGTTCCTGCTTTAAAGTCATGCCAGTTTCCAAGGACTTGGTACAAATTTAGGCTCCCAGAGCCAGGAAAAAGAGATTCTTTTTTTTTTTTAGTTGGGGAGCATTCAAAATTTATTTTCCAACAGAGAGAATCAGCAGGACAGATCTTCTCCATAAATTGTACATTCACAAGGGGTCGTTAGGTCGTTCGTGTGAAAGCTTCTAGTGTGTTCTCTGTAATGACATCCACTTCATAGTATGGACAGGTAGAGTCTTGTGTTCATGTAGACTTCCAAAAGACAAGGCACAGCGAGATAGGAAAGCCAATCTGTGGCTCCTAAAGTCCAGTGCGATAACAAGAGACAGAACTCGGTAACAGACCTGATCTGCATTTCAGTGAGGGCCTTCCACACAGAGGGGTGGACCTCTCCACTCCCTTTTACTTTACACGGAAACCTTCTCTCGTCCTCTCTCCATCACCACCCCCATTCCCTACCCTGCTTGGCCCAGGCCACACCTAGCAGCGAGTGAGTGGGAGGCGGAGGCTCAGGCTGAGGCTGCCTGAGGAGCCTCAAGCACCGTGAGCCACACAGATGTAACAAGGGAGCCTGGTCTCATCAGACCGTGAGTATCAACCAGAGCCTGGAACCAGGAGCGGGCCCTGCTGACGGACCCTGTGAGCCGGCCAGGTCAGCCCCACAGGCAGGCCCGGCGTGTAGACACGGAGCGGAACACAGGAAGAGCAGTCTCTGGGCATCGCTGTCGCCCTCTCTGGCTTGTCTGCCCTTCTCTCAGGGCTGGCCCTGGAGGAGGGGACATCCCCCTAATGCCCCGGCCAGTCCTTGGCCTATAAGTTACAAGTGTGCATGTGGCCACGGCTCAGATTCACTGTTCTCCCTACCACAGGAAGGTGTCCATCTTGGCCTGGGTGAGAGCGCGCACTGTCCCCACCTGTCCTCTCTGCTTAGCCCTGGCTCTGGGCTTAACGGGCAGTGGGCGGATGGTAGTCGTGTCTGTCTGGAGGAGATGTCAAGGAACAGGCCTGGAGAGGGGACTGGGGTGGGCAGCCCTGCACACCTGCGGCGGCATGCACGGGCAGGTGGGGTCTTAGGGGACAGGAAGGCACCGCGTGGGCTCCACGCCACAGAACAAGGATACAGGCTGGATGAACTTTGTCCGGCCTCCAAGCCCGTCGTAGCCCGTCCGTACCTAGGGCAGAAGGAAGAGATGAACAGGCCAGGCTGATGACGTAGAGCTGGTCCCCCAACCCCACTCTGCGAGGCTGACACCTGCCACTGGTGGGAAGTCACTTACCACATCGGTGCTGCGACAGGGCTCGGGCCTGGCCCTCTTGGGTTGTCTGTGGCCCAGGATGGCATTCCGGATGAAGACGGGGAAGGTGTCAGCCACCTCTTCATCTGGCTCTCCTACACAGCGCTGGCCGCCCAGGGACAGCTGGGGCTCCTGAGGGGACCCCAGAGCCAGACTTGATGCACCAGATGGCGGCAGAGGAGGCAGGCTAGAGGTGGTGACACGAGACCAGGACCTCTGCTGCCTCACCAGGAGACCCAAGGGCGACTCCAAAATACCTCAGTCCTGGGCTCAGAGTGAGAGGCTCTGGCCAGACCCCACCCTCCCCAGCGTCCAGCAACTACCTGAGCTTCTTCTGGGAAGCCCTTACCTGTTTGGGCTCTTTGGGCATCTTCTTGGGGACATCCTGAACAGGAGAGCTATAAGGTAAGACATGAAGGAAAGGGACATGTAAGCCAGACACGAGGGGAAGTGAGCCAGGCTCACACAGGTCCCGGGGAGCTGCCACATGGCTGCTGTCCTGGCCGTGTCCTGGGCACCTGAGCGATCCCCAGTGCAGGTCTGTGGACAGCTGGACAGTCAGCAGAGCGGCGGAGAAGGGGAAGACTGGCCCAGGCCTAACCTTGTGGCTTCAGGCAGGAGCCTCGGTGGCACACCATGGAAGAGGAAGTTCAGGTCACTGGCTCAGGGCTCTGGTGGGCAGGCATTCCAGCATTGGGAGTGCCATCCCCAACCATGCCAGCACAGGACCACCAGCTTCTACTGGGATCACTGTGGGTCTAACTCACATCCCAACACCTTTCACTTGGAGGGTGATGGTGAAGATGAGCGAAAGAATGGCTTTGCACCCACTGAGTGCCCAGGGGAAGAAAAAAAGGGTGGCTGGAACCTAAGCCACAGCCACGCCAGGCCGCCCTCACTGCCCTGGCAGCCACGCAGAGCTACCAGGCCATCGGAGACGTCTTGAGCCACCCCCCTCCACGCTATGGACAGTGCCGAGTACCACTCACTGCGCCTTCTGCAAAGAGAGCTCCCTGGAGTGGCTACGCTGGGAGCTGGAGGGCCGGGCTGGGGGCGTATCCACATCAAAGGTGGCATTGAGGTCAATATCGTCACCGAAGGGCGGCCGGCAGAGCTTCAGGTTCTGCATCTCCACAGGAGCTGGGCTAAAGGCAGAGATGGCCTGGTTACTGGGGACCGCAGGGCAGCCCAGAGGACAAAGGCCCCTCACACATCAGAGACGACTCAGCTGCAGGGCCACCCCTTAAGGAAGCCCTAATCTCTAATCTCTGTGGGCTCGGCCCTTCAACTGTCACGAGACCAGAGAAACTGGAAGGCAAGGAAGGAAGCAAGCAAAAATCCAGGGAAAGCCCAGATGTATGAACAAAAGACTGCCGCCCTTTGACCTGCGTAGCTCATTTCTCCGAATGCAGTGCAAGGAGCCAGTCGGAGAAGTCGCCGCAGAAGGGTGCAGAGGGACAGTCACCCCTCGCCCCCGTGATGTTGCTACCTCTCTCGGCAAATGGTACAACATCGGAAACTACCAAAATGACTCCCCCGGGTGCTGGCACTTCCACAGCTTGAATATAATGCAGGCATTCGAGTTTCTGAAGAGTAAATGTAACAACACGGGAAAGTGTTCATAGAGCAAATCTTAAAAGCAACACAAAACTCTCGGTACGGTGTGATCGCATGGTTTGGCACACACCCCACCCACCTACCCACCCCGCCCCCACAGAAAAAAAGTGTCAAAAAGATAAAATTACAACAAGTTTAAAGATTTGAATTGACTTTTATTCAAGATCCTAGAATCAGACAGCCCTTAGACAGAACGGGCTGAAAGAACTTCAGCTAGCAACGTGATCAGGCAGTACATGGATAGGAAACGGCGGAGAGGTAAGAGGCAGCTTAATTGGGTACAGCTTGGCATCCTGCCTTATCTGAATCAGCGATGACTGAAGTGCAGCTGCTGTAACCAACTAACGCTCAGCTGTTTACAAGCGCGTGCTTCTAGGTTAATTAGTTTCGTTGAGCATGAATGACTCCATGCTGGGTCGGCTGGGCCCAGTAAAGGAGCCTAATTCAAGCCAATGGCCTCCTACAAATTTTATGAGCAAAGGACGGGAGGGAGATACAGCGCACGCCAACAGTAACTACCTCTGCTCCAACTCCCTATTTTCCAAATTCTCAACGAGTGTTCTTCCTTTTATAGCTGGGAGGAAAAGTTTAATTCTGTTAGAAAACTGCAGCCATCAGGTGTCCTAGTCCGTGCAGAGAGCCCATGCTCCCAGCTCCTGTGGTCTGGGGAGGACGTAGGAAGCAGCGTGGATGGCTCAGACACCCTCACTGCGCTTCCCTCAAGAACGGAGTGCACAGAGGGAGGACAGGAGCCACAGCACTGCCCTCAGCGGGTAAGCAACTCGGGAGTTCTGGACTCTTTCTTCCTCTCCTTGGCCAGCCCCCTGGAGGCTACTCTCCTTGCCTGCACGTGAAAGTGAAGGCTGCACCACCCACCTCAAACCAACGCTGTGCTGGACGTCTTTTTTGATTGCTAGAGGACGTGCCAGAGAGATGGAGAGAGAGAGAAAAGAACTCACGCCCCCACCCCCGTAATGGGGCGTGGTTACACCACAATCCGTTCTCTTCCATTTCTCTATCCTGTTGGGATCTGGGGTATGCATGAACATGTGCCCAGCATGTTTTCAAGCAACTGGAGCTGGGATTCAAACCATAGTTAGCCATGTGGGACCCAGCTCCCTTAACCACTAGGCTACAGAGCCAGACCCACGCTAGATGCTTTGCTTCCCTGGAACTGCAGCACAAAGCAGCAGCTAGGATGGCCCATGCCAACTGTTGTGCAGTATCCACTATTCCCTGTGTGTGTGTACAGAGGCTCACAGAGAGATGCTGGAAAATGCCTAAGCAAGAAAGGAGAGAGTAAGACTGAGGAGTTAAAGATACAAGAAGAATGAGGGGCCAGGTTGTGGCGCCATGATAAGGCGACTGGACCCACACGGAAAAGGTCCTAGGTTCACATCCTGGGACCTCCCTGAGGGAGGCATGCATGCTTTTGACGAAGGTCAGCTGAGACAGCGTAGACTGCAGCATGAAGACCCTTCTGTGGGTACCTGACTCTCTTTCTCTTTCTCATGGAAGAATTAAACAAATAAACTAAAGTAAAAGCAGCAGCAGAGGGAACTGGCTCATTTACACTCTCCCTCATGCAGCTGTGGGCCAGGCAGTGCAGGTGGGGACAGGACGGGTGTGTAGGAAGCTGACGAAGGATCTGGATTGAGATGTGGCTTTCCCCCTCTTGGGGCTGACGGGTGGCATAATGGTTAAGGGTGCTGGACTCCCACATGGCTAACCGCGATTCGAGTCCCAGGACCTGGTGACTTGCTCTCCCTCCTCAACTCTGACCCTCTATGGTCAAATTTAAATAAATGAATGAATGAATGAATGGACCGGCAGTTGGCGTAATGGCTGTCACTGGACTCCCATGTCGTCAACCACAGTTCGAGTCCCAGACCCAGTGACTTAAACTCACGCCGGGTGCGTGTGCGTGCGTGCCCAAGATCCCGAGAGGAGAATGGAGGAGAAGGGAGTGCGGCATGGCCACCCCCCCC
>NW_006209032.1:417457-422160 GCF_000334495.1 Tupaia belangeri chinensis | reverse complement strand
GCACCCTATAGCAAAAACCTCTCCAAAAATAAATGAATGAATAAATAAAGTCAAATAAAATAATTCTTTAAATAAAAAGAAAAGGACGTGGCCCCCGCCTACACAGAGCTGAACGTGTACATGCTGGGCTGACAAGGCTGGACAAGACGCTCCGGTGGCCACGGCACCTGGCGCAGCGGCTGAGACGTGCTACCTGCAGAGGTGGCCTAGTCCTGCTGAGGACAGGAAACTCGGGGCTGCAGGGTGGCCGACCCCTCAGTGTGCCGAAGAGCTGCGGAGAAGGCACAGGCACGAGGGAAGAAGTGTTCTCTATGTTTGACGGCATGAGGGCCTGAAGCCTAAAGAGTCATTGCAGCCCACTGTGCCCAGGGCCAAGAGGGCTGGGAGGTGTGTGTGTGTCTGTGAGCAGGTTTTGGGGAAACCCCTCCAGGGCTGATATGCTGGGCAGACAGGAAGAGCAGGGGGATGTGTCCCAGGCCTCTAGTGGAGGTGGTGCCCAGGAAGGGGTCGAGTGGCACCTCACGGTTAGGTGTGCAGGCACTAGCAACTGACTGGATGCGAGGAAGAGGCAGCAGATGGATTTTCCAAGGACACTGAGCAGTGGTTCAGATGAAAAGGCTGGGGCATGGACAGGAGGTGTGTGTCTTCTGTCTGGCTCCCAGCTAGGTCCTCTGGGAGGCAAGCGAAAGCCTCCGCCTGTCCCTGTCCGTAAAGGCTCCACATCGGGCAGGGATGCTCGTCCCTCTGCCTCTTGGCGCCCTCTGCTGGCAGCTTCAAATCACATTTAAACATTTCCAGACAGGAAGGGAAATGCTTGGAGTCAGTGGTTTTGTTTCAGTTTGGGCAGATGGATGGATGCCTGTGACAAGTCACTCCACAAGGGGGTGCCCCAAGACAGTCGGTGCTCCTGCCCCATCCCAACTGCTCTGGCCTTCCCTGGCCACATCTTGCTGGAGCCAAGAATGTCCCTCAAAGCTGCTTTCCAGCTAAATCATTTTTACTATTATTCTTCTTCAGGTTTTTGCCATGGGTGTGTGTGCTCACCAGGGAGAGACAGGGAAAGTGAGACATCGATCCGCTTCTCCTCCATTCTCCCTCAGGGATTTTGGACACCGCACACACGTGCCTGGTGTGATTTTCAAGCCACCAGGTCTGAGACTCAAACCGTGGTCAGCCAGCGCCTCAACCACTATGCCACTTGCTGGTCCCTTTATTCTTTTTCTTTTTTAATTGCCAGGGACAATGTACATTCACCACAGAGAGACAGAAACACCCGCCCACGATGGGCTCTGGTTACACTGCAACCCCTTCTCCTCCATTTCTCCAACTGTTGGGTTTAGGGTGTGTATGCACCCAGTATATTTTTTTCTTTTCTTTTTTTTAAAGAATTATGTATTTTATTTGTTATTATTATCTATTCATTTATTTTAATTTGACCAGAGAGAGACACAGCGAGAGAAAGGGAAAGTGAAAAGGCAAGCCACCAGGTCCAGAGCTCAAACCATAGTCAGCCATGTGGGAGTCCAGCGCCTTAACCACCACGCCACCTGCCGGCCTCACCCCCAGTGTATTTTTTCAAGCGTTCAGGGCTAGGACTCAAACCACAGTTGGTCATGTGGGCTCCAGCTCCCTTGACAGCTAGGCTATGAGGCCACCCCCTCCAGCTAAACCTTGGCTGGCTCCCAGAGCAGGTCCATAGACTTCAGGTCCATGTCGGCACACCCCACCAGAACCCCAATAAGTAAAGTCCCTTACCAGGAGCTCTCCTGAATTGTGAGCCCCGTACCACCCCAGACATCCACGAACCTCTCTAAAAGTAGGCGGCTGACAGTCTCGCTGGCCACTGGTGGCAGGTTCAAAGTTTCCTGTAGCATCTTTAGCTTCTTTTTCAGGCTCTTGGGGAAGGAAAAAGGAGGGTGAGCGAAAGGCCAAGGCATGAGTCCATAGATGATGCAGAGGACACAGCAGCTTTCACCAAAGGCTGAGCCCCCAGGAAAAGAGCAAACCCTGAACCCCCAAAATCGGGCTCAGGAGGCCAAGATGGCAGGTGTCAGAACTGCTCTCTAGGGGAGCCCCTCCCCTGGTGACCAAGAACTCCGGGATGCAGGCACAGAAGAGAGCAGGGTGCTCTGACTGCACTCTGCCAAGCAGGACCCGGCTCCAGACCAGTCAGGGACCGAGGTGCACGCTGAGCCAGCAAGACGCGGGGACCCAGAAGCACCACCACTGACTGGCGCAAGGGTTCTGGGGCGGAGATAGGGAGGACACACAAACCAGCTCTCATTCCTGCCAGGCGAGGGGTGTCCCTCACCGCGATTTCCTTCTCAGCGCTATGTAAGTCCTTCTGGGCCGACTTCAGTTCTAACTTGGCTTGATCCAGTTCAGAGTAGACGCCTTGCAACTACAAGAAAATAGAGTAGAGAACAAGGCAAATGGTGGCCATGGGCCCTGCCTCCAGCTGTTGCTACGCAGGGCATGGTCAGGGGACCCCGGCTCTCTGGGGTGAGGCCTCGGTCTGGCAGTGCACACCCAGAGCTGCCCAGGAGCAAAGGCCACTTCCCACGTCCTGCATGGATGCGCCATGTCAGAAATGGAAGCAGCAGCTATGCCAGCAGAATGGGATTCTAAGAGCCTTCTACTCTGGGCTGGTACAAAAACAGGCCTCTGAAGCTGTCACGTTTGATACCTCTGCCCTGCAGCAGCTAGGTGCCCAGGAGCCTGGAAGAGCAGAGGGGAGCGGGAATGTGCACATATTGGGGTCTGCCACCCCAAGTGGACAAGCCACAGACAGTGGCCAGGAAGGACCAGTCACTGGTCTCCGTAGCCCCAAGAGGTCAGCTGTACCCGAACGAGACCCGAGTGAGCATAACACAGGACGGCCCCCTTCCCCTTGCCTCTGCTCCGAGTTACCTTGCTTCTGGAGGAGAACAAGTCCTTCCTCAGCTTGTCAGCCAGCTCCCCCGAGGACTTCCGTGCCTCTTTCAGATTCTCGTACTCCCTGCAACATGGTCACGGAAAGAGATGCCAGAGCAGGACGACCCGTGGGTCACACTGAGGCCCGCACCACGCTAACACAAAGCCCTGCCCGAGCCCGCAGCTCATCCTCATGCCTACTCTGATCCTGGGCCCAGCAGGGGCCTTGCACAGGATGCCAGGTAGCTCTGTTCCCTGTCCTCCCTAGGGGGCGCCCAACACCCCTTGGTCCTTTCAGGGAGTATCTTGGACCCTCTTGGCCCTCCTTCCCGCCAAGCTTACAACCACCACAGTAAAAAAACATGAGCAAAGTTTCTGATCCAAGCCAGGAGGGGTCAGAAACAGGGGTGATGGGAAACAGGCTCCAGATGTCACGATGGGCTTAGAGTTCAGAGAGCTGCGTCACTTCCCTCAGACACAAGTCTTAGCACGCACACAATTCTCTTAACAGCCCTGGGAGGTAGGTCCATTACTCTCTGTTCAGAAAGCTGACGTCACAGAGATCAAGAAACTGGAGAGGGGTGGAGTCACGTTCAAACTAAGGCAGCATGGCTCCAGAACTTGCCCCTAACTCCATCTGCAGCAACAGCAAAGCTAGCTCCCAGCCTGAGGGGCCAGGCACGCACTTCTTGAGGGACACGCAGTACACAGCCAGCTGCTCCACCGCTGCCGGTCCCGCGCCCATGTCTCGGATCATCTCCTCCACCTCGGGCCGCTGGCTCTGGAGTAGGAGATCAATCCTGAAAAACATACCCGACCCACAGCATTTGAAATCTGGAGGCTGACGGGTAGGTACCCAGTGCAGCTCTGCCTCCCTTTGCTGCTGTTGCTATGGTGATAGCCTGAGCTGCCAGGATGCTTTAGCAGGTGGGTGTGCCCAAGGAAAGGCCCCACAGCAGAGCTGAGTCCAGCTCCAGAGATGCTGCTGGGGAAGAAACGGTGCTGGTGGGGGACTTCGAGGTCAGGGGATTTCCAAGGAGAGGTTTCTGGAGGGAAAGACCCGCCAGGTCACCTGGCCACAGGCGACAGGGACAGGGAGGTATGTGGCAAGACACCCCGTGGAAAGCGGAGTTCGGATAGTAAGCCAGGAGACGTGTGCCCGTACCCGGCTGGCCTGAGCCCTCCACGGCCTACGGAGAGTTGGGCCTGAGGTGACCTGGCCCCGCTCCCTGCTGTGATCCTGGAAGTCCACCCCCGGAACCTAGATGCACGGGCACGGGGCAGCCTCCACTCCAAACTCACTGCTCCATGGTCTTCATCTTGCTCCGGAGTCGGCGGGCCTCGTCCCGGGCTTGTTTGGTCTCATCCTGCTGTTGCTCCAAGTACTTCATCTGCTTCTGAAAAGCAAATGTGCCTTGCCTGCTGCCCGGAGGAGTCTCGAGGAGTCTGCACCGCATTTTCGAACTGCTGACCACTGTGTGCCTTCAACCGAGGAGGCAGGACTCCTGACCCCACTCTGGCCTGTGCTTTTTCTGCTAAGGGGAAGCCAGCTGCTTTCTCATTCCTTGCCTGCTTCCAAGACGCCTCACCACGGCTCAGCCCACTCCCAGCACCTGCCAGCCCACCTGGAGCTGAAAGGCCTGTGGTCTGAGCCTCCTGGCACGTGTGGTGCAGGCAGCTAAAGAAGTCCAGAGGACTGGGCCAGCCTGTGGCTGGATCCACCGGTTGAGTCCCAAACCTGGGGGGCTAAAAAAACATGCCAGGGGGAAACCGCAGGTAGCGGAAAGGCC
>NW_006209032.1:412175-417143 GCF_000334495.1 Tupaia belangeri chinensis | reverse complement strand
CATGCCCAAGATCCCGAGAGGAGAATGGAGGAGAAGGGATTGCGGCGTGACCATCCCCCCTGGGGGGTGATTTCTCACTTTCTGTCTCTATGTCTCTCTCTGTCTGTCTGGCGAGCACACGCGCCCTACAGTGAAAATCTCTCCAAAAAAAAAAAAAAAAACATGCCAGGCACCTGTGCACACGTGACGGAACCATTCCCATTGGGGTGGTGCTTTTTCAATGTCTCCTCTCTCCCTCTCTGTTTCTTTCTAGTGAGTGCACGTGTCCTTTGGCAAAATTTAAAAACAAAAATGTCCAGAACACAAACCCATGCCCACATGTGCACGCCGGCCCTGGCGGCCAGAGCAGGAGTGCTGAGCCGGGCTGCTGGCAGGGCTGCCCTTAGCACGAAACCACTCCATCTCAGGCCCAGAACGCCATCAGGCTCCAGTTCTGCAGCCAGGTATGAGTTTGCCCCCTCCCGCAGGCCAGGCCATGTGATCCAGCCCAGCCCCCAAGCAGGAACAGAGACAATGAATATCCTGGGGCCTTGTCTGTTCACAAGGATGGCTCCCTTTCCCTTTCAAATGGCACCCAGCAAGGACTGCTCCTACCTACAAGGCCAGCATATCAATCGCGGGTTCAGATGAATCGCCTCATGCCCCTTGGAGAGCAAGAGGCTCACCAACCCAGACTGATACAAAATTCATCTGGGTCTAGGGCTGCTCGCTCTGCAGGCTTTGATCTGCCTGGTCAGCTCAGCACCACAGACTTCAAAGGCCCTTGCTCCTCCCTGGGATGCTGTTTGATCTGGCTCCAGAGAGCAGCCTAGCCAAGGACTGGAGTGTTAATGGAAGGTTCTTAGCTGGCCTCATCAGTGGAGTATGAACCACTTTTGGAAACACGGCCCGGCCTTGCCAAGGTCTTAGCAGAGCCACCCCCTGTGAAGGGCTAGGAAGGCCTGGCCCCTCCGAGCCACCCTGTCCAGATCCTCAAGCACAGCCAATATGGCCCTTTTCTTATGAGCTGGATGGGGACAGCTTAGGGATGTGGGGCGGGTCTTAGAGAAAGGATTTGTCCCCACTTCACCATTTGCTAACCAAGGTAAAGACTGAGGCATGATCAGGTCAACCCGGAATGGAGAGCCCAGGCCTGGGGCTGAACTCCACCGCCATCTGTGCACGCTGGCCCTGCGGACATACTTTGAGTGTGGAGCACAGCATCTCGGCCTTGCCCAAGGCACTCTGCAGAGATTCCACAGTGGCGTTGCGCTCTTCCAGCAAGTCCCGCAAAGAGTCGATGATGACCTGGCTGTCCTGCTTCTCCTTCTCTGGAACAAGGTGAGGGGTAGGGGAAAGAGGTCCATCCACTCGTCAGCAAGAGACCTGGATCCTTGGGTTCTAGCACTTAGCCCTGAGCCAGGCGAGGAGCCACAAAGGCTTCTCAGGCCAGAAAGTCAGGTGGCCGCTTCTCTCTGGCATGCACAGAATCAAGGAACACGTTAGAGCCTTCATTCAAGAGACAAGCCCTTTTTCCTGCTTGAATTACTTGGGAAAAGATCTCACGGTTCCCCTCTCACACGGATCTAATTAGTTCGACCCCAGACTCAGCAGCTGAGCCCTCTCCTGCAGATACTTGGTCACCTCAAGGACCCCACACAGCCTTAGTGCCAGGCAAGAAGCCTCAGCAGGACAGGAGCGGCTCACCTGGACTAGGACGGCTTCGCCCACCTAGGAGGGCGTTGCTCTCCTTTTCTGCCAGTCACAAGAGCTAGCCCGACTCTCGGACATACGAAGTGAGGAGAAGCCTCGGTTCTGCCAGTTTGGAGGTCTTCCTCCTCGCCCCTCCCTCTACCACCCATGCCGGGAGTTTCCCAGGGCCCCTGGTCTCTTGCCAGCTCACCTTTTTGGGAAAGCTGGGCTCTGACATTGTCCAGTTCATTCTGCAAGGGAAAGGCCATGATGAGCAGCAGGAAGGCAGCACAGCTGTGTCTGCACAGCCCCCACGAGGCTGAGGGGAGCCCCAGGGTGGGACAGAGGCCTCCAGGTCCAGGAGGCATGGACTCTGCCATGCCTCAAGGTCAATCTGAGCCAACAAGGGAGACTAAGCACTGTTCTATCCCTATATGCCTATGTAAAAATAGGTAAAGGGCCAGCAAATGGCATAGTAGTTAAGGTGCTGGAATCCCACCTGACCAATTGTGGTTCGAGTCCTGGACCCAGTGGCTTGAAAATCACACCAGGTGCATGAGTGTGCATGTTCAAAATACCAAGAGGAAAATGGAGGAGAAGGGATTGTGGCATGGCTATCCCCTCTAGGGGGTGATTTCTCACTTGCTCTCTGTTTCTCTGGTGAGTACATATGCCCTATAGCAAAAAAGAAGCCTCTTTTTTTTAAAAAAAAAAAAAAGGAAAAAAAGTTTTTATTAACTTTATTATTTTCAATATTTTCAGACACACACACAAACACACAGAGAGAGAAAGGGAAAGTGAGAAAGTAAACCTCCAGGTCCGGGACTTGAACCACGGTTGGCCATGTGGGAGTCCAGCGCCCTTAACCACCACACCACTTGCCAGCCCAGCAAAGAAGAACTCTTAAAAAAATAAAATTAGGGACCAGCAGGTGGCGAGGTGGTTTAGGAGCCTGATTCCCACATGGCTGACAGCAGTTTGGGTCCCGGATCTGGAGGCTTGCTTTCCCACTTTCCCTTTCTCTCTCTCTCTCTCTCTGGTCAAATTTAAAAAATGATAATGAATAGAATTACATAAATAATTATTTTTAAAAATAAACTTAAAAACAAATAAAAGGTAGGTAAGAGGGGGGAAATAATCTCAGGAGGAAGCCCCCAGGACAAGGGAAGAGGTAGAGAAGGGCGAGGGAAGTGAAGTTGGCGCCGTGCAGCCCACTTCCTGTGCTGGCCTCATCCCCTCTGCGCCTCAGCAGCGCTCAGGAGGCGTTCAAGGACCTCGGGCCATGGCTGCTCTCCACTGTGTTCTGCTTCCTAGCTTACTTTCCCCTAAGCGCTAAGCTAAGCTCTGCACTGGCTCCGGGTACCACAAAGCTTCCAGCCCCAGAACCCAGCAGAAGTAGGTAAACGAGACAGCTTCACACTCCAAGATCCCCTCCGTGTCAGGCTCTAACAAGCCTGTCGAGTGAACCTTTCAAAGCCCCAGCGTAAGTTCCAGAGCCACTGCCACAGACCACTGAGAGGCTGGGAGAAACAAGCCAGCATCCCTGTGGGCGAGAGAGGCTCGTGGCCCATAACCAAGAGCACCAAGGCTTTGCAGGGCCAAGGTGTCATGGTGGTAACTAGACGGAACCCAGACTAGCCTTCCTTTACGTCATCCTCTGAGGTCACAAGACTCAGAGTTTCACGTGACCGATACTGAGGGCCAGGTCAAGCCCCCTGAAGTTAAACCCTCTACCCAGGACTCTGGGGCCAGGGGCTTCTGGTGACTGGGCTGGTCGCATAGGCTGAACGCTGGGGCGGGAGTGGTGGTGGGTAGGGAAGGGCAGGCAGGGACTGCCTGAGGACAGACGCCGTCAGAGGCTGCTGCGCCACTACCCATCGTTGCCTGGTTCTTCCCGCAGCACGGCAGGGTGCCTCCTGAGCCCTTGCTTCAAACTCCTCAAGATGCTGCCACCTGTCTTGCACACCCAGCTTTGAAAACCAGAAAGAAGCGAAGCTGGCTTTGTTGTTCATCACAGGAAGGACACTACTCAAAACTGGGAGCAGTTTCCATGACGATGAACACGCTGGCTCAGAGTACAAAAGCTCCACGTTCCTGAACCAGTGCGGTTCCAAGGACATTGCGAGCCCTGGGGCCAGGGCCCAGTGAACTCTGATCTGACAGATGCCCAGCACGTTGACCCTCGGAATCCAGGGGCCACTTGTAAACCCCAACTCAAATTCCTTGAGAGCTTTCCAATTCAGCTCTCTCATGCCCAAAAAGCTAAGTTTGAGATTTGGAGAAAGCTGTCAAAGTACGGAAAGGAACCTCCCCGGCTTCCCTGACAATGGGTTTCCCCCTGGGCTGCAGATCTTGATTCCAGACTCTTTGCCCTTTCTTTGCAGTCTGGGGAAAACTCAAGCTTCTGACTTAACACTGAGTTCCCCAGGCAACTTGAAGACACAGCCAGATTGGGGAACACTGTATCCCCACAGCTTCCCGGCCAGGGAATGAGTTTTCTAATGCATCATTCACTGTCCTGGCAGCTAAAGCGGGCTAGGCAGGGTGACCATCAGCCCTTCATAAGGCGAGGGGACTTCAGGAGACACACAAGGGTAGGGCGGACTGGCTGAGTTCCTCTTCTTCCCTCGCGGCGCATTTCCTGGTGACCGGGTCTCATCATCACTCTCCTCTGTTCCCCTCGGCCCCTAGGAACCGCACAAAGCCTCTCGTTTTCACACCCAGGCACCCTCCCTACGGGGGAGTAGAAAGTAAACGCCAGAGGGCTTGGGCTTTGATGGGATGAGATCAATCTGGGTACCTTTAAGAATTCCGCATCCAAGACACTGTCCTCCTCCGGAGCAAGGTCAAAGAAGAGCTTATTGATAATGGTTCTTTTGCCGACCTGGGTGGAATGACAAGGCAGAGTATGACTGTGTGGCTGGGTCATGGGCGAGGGGGCCAGGGCTGGCGGTAGGTCTGTCTGCTTGCCTAACACTCATGCCAGGCCTGTTCTCAGGCCTGCCCCTCAACTTCATCCTCTGGACTCAGAAGTCAGTCCCTGTTCCAAGCCGGGACTGCCGGTTTGGTGGCTGCTGAAGTCGTCACTGCAGACCTACGTGGCCAACTCTAGGTGCTGGGGCACTGAAGGAAAGGCAGAAAAGGCACCCAAATATACTCAGGTGAGTGAGGATTGGCCTAGAGACAGAGTCTACCTGCCAGTGGTCCGTGGGTACAGGCAGGCCCGCCAAGCACCCCAAGGGCACAAGTGAGGCTCAGCCAGCCTCACATCGGGAAACCACAAAATGCCGAGTTTCA
>NW_006209032.1:409554-411927 GCF_000334495.1 Tupaia belangeri chinensis | reverse complement strand
TGCTCTCTGGCAAAATGTCTTCAGCTAAGGTGGGCCCATCTCAGCACCCTCACCTGGATTCGGCACTGCGGGCAGGTCCGGCATGGTGCTGTCTCGAACCACTGAATCAGGCTGGAATAAAAAGCAGGACAGACTGCTGAGCCCCGGCTTAGCTGGAGACAGGCCAGGTAGCTACCCTAACCACGGCAGGTCGGCAAGTCGGTTCAGCTCCTCGTTGACCCACTGCCTGCCTGGGCAGGAGGGTAGCACTGCAGGCGCTATAGCACCCCCACAGGCCTCAGTGCTCAGTGCGAAGACCAATTGGCCTTTTTTTGGCCCTCTCAGCTTGGTTAGAAGCTGCTCTTCTGGGTTCTGACTGGCAGGGGAATGTGGGGGAAGGTGACAGTCAAAGCTGGAGTCCCCCAGAGACAGGGATTCTGATAACACTCCCAGTAAAGGCTGGAACTTCCAAGTCAACTAAAAGCAAAAGTGGTCAAAGCAAAATATGCCCCAGCTTTGCATCATCCATCTGGGGGGGTCTAGCAAAGTTCCAGCCTTGTACTTTAATTGGGGTACTCTCTCCTAGTAGGGTCCCACCCCTACGGACCAGGGTGAAACCAAGTCCTCTCTGGAAGGTGACAGCATCATCCTAGGCCTCGTGTGTTCTCTGAAATTTCTCAGATACCATGTACAACATATAATCAAGGCCAACCAGGCACAATGGAATACTGCGCCCAGGGAGTGTGAACGGGCCTATGACTGAGAACGGTATTATGGATGAATTGTAAAAAGATGACATTGAGGAAGAGAAACCAGACACGGGAAAAAAGGTACATCCTGTATAATCCCATATACTTGAAGTAAAAACGTAAGCAAAATTAATCTGTGCTCTGGAAGCCACAATACTTCTCTTTATGTGGGGGAGCGAGGTGGGGGCTGGTAAGGGTAACTAGAACATATAACTTTCTTTTCTTTTTTAAAGAGGGATTTTTGGGAACCAGCAGTTAGCGTAATGGCTATGTCGCTGGACTCCCACGTAGTCGACTGCGGTTCGTGTCCCGGACCCGGTGGCTTAAAAACTCACGCTGGGCGCGTGTGCGTGCGTGCCCAAGATCCGGGAGAATGGAGGAGAAGGGATTGCGGCGTGACCATCCCCCCTGGGGGGTGATTTCTCACTTTCTGTCTCTATGTCTCTCTCTGTCTGTCTGGTGAGCGCACACGCCCTACAGTGAAAATCTCTCAAAAAAAAAAAAAAAAAGAGGGCGCGTGTGATGGCTGGAGAGACAGAGAGACAGAAAGTGAGAAATGAACCCCCAGGGGGATAGCCAAGCCACAATCCGTTTTCTTCCACTCTTCTTTAGGGATTTTGGGCACGCATGCACATGCACCCAGCTTGAGTTTTAAGCTGCTGGGTTCAAGATTCGAACCGTGGTCAACTATGTGGGAGTCCAGCAACATAACCATTATGCCATCTACTGGTCCCAAGGTTTTCTTTCTTTCTTTTTTTTTAATAACTGCTTTATTTAATTTTATTTATTAGTATTATTTTCTAGTTTGCTACAAGACACACGGCCTCACCAGAGAGAGACGGGAGGGAGGGAGGGAGGGAGGGAGAGAGAGAGAGGGAGAGAAAGTGAGAAAGCAAGCCAGGTCCAGGACTTGAGCCATGGTTGGCCATGTGGGAGTCCAGTGCCTTACCTACCATGCCACTTGCTAGCTCCTGTAACGAATTTTCTAAGTTGTCCCATTTCTTGATCTGAATTCTAGCTGCATGGTGTGCTCAGTTTATGAAAATTTTATAAGCCATGCATCTACATGCTTTTTTGGGGGGTAACTATTATTACACGTCAATTAAAAAAATTAAATAGGCACAAAAAGAAAACAGCACAGAGAACAAATCAGAAGAACATGCCCACGAAATCTGCAGGTCCTGGAACTGTCAAACACAGGCAACTATGCTAAAAATGTCAAATTTGAACTTGAAAATATGAGTAGAGACTTATAAACTAAAAGGTGGTATGGCAGAATTTTAAAAGAATCAAACAGAAAGCTAGTCCTGTAGCCTGGTGGCTAAGGGAAGCCAGATGCCACACGGGCAACCACAGTTCAAGTCCCAGCTCCAGCGGCTTAAAAAACTTGCCAGGTGCTATGTGCGCATGCCCAAGATCCCGACAGATGGAGAGATGGAGGAGAAAAGACTGCAGTGTGGGGACCAGCAGATGGAGTAATGGTTGTCACTGGACTCCCACATAGTTAACCAAGGTTTGAGTCCCAGACCTGGCAGCTTAAAACTCACACTGGACACATGTGCGGGCGTGCCCAGGATCCTGAGAGGAGAATGGAGAAGGGATTGTGGCATGGCCATTCTCTCGGGGGGGGGGGGGGGTTTTTCTC
>NW_006209032.1:408270-409544 GCF_000334495.1 Tupaia belangeri chinensis | reverse complement strand
GTGCGGGCAGTTGGATGTTAGTGAAAAAATCCCTAAAAAAAAAAAAAAAAAAAAAAAAAAAAAAAAAGATTGCAGTGTGACCAGGACCAGGTCACATTAGGGGGATGCTTTCTCCCTCCTCTCCTCCCTCTCTAGCAAGCGTATGTGCTGGCAACTTAAAAGAACAAGCAAACAAACAAATCAAACAGAAACTCTAAAACTGAAAACTGGCAAAAATTAAGAAGTCAATGGATGAGTTTAACAGTAGGTTAAACAGCTGAAGAATTAGTAAACCGAAAAACAGGTCAGAGGAAACCCCGAGAATTAAAGCTGGAACAAGCAGACAGATGATAAATACGGATATAGAGGACTCGAATGACATATAAGCCAGTCAGACCTCACAAACAGAACACTCCACCCGACAGTAGACCACATGGAACATTCCCTAGGCTAGACCATATGGTGGCCCACAAAACAACTCTTAATAAATTTCAGAAGAATGAAACCATACGAAATATCTTTTCTGATCGCAAAGGAATGAAAATAAAATTGAGTAACAGAAGGGAAACTAAAAATTCACAAATACGTACAAATTAAACAGCACACTTTTTTTTCCCTAGGTTTATTTTTCCAGAGGGCACTTGTGCTGTTTGTGCTCCCCAGAGAGTGACAAAGAGAGGAAGAGTGAGAGATCATTCCCCCAAGGAGGAGCGGCCATGCCATAATCCCTTCTTTTCTACTCTCCTCTCAGGATTCTGGGCATGCACACACACCTGCTCAGCGTGATTTTCAAGTCACCGAGTCTGGGACTCGAACTGTGGTCAGCCATGTGGGAGTCCAGCACCTTAACCACCACACCACCTGCAGGACCTCCAGATGACACAATCTTTTAAAAAAAAATTATTTAATTTTATTTATTCATTCATTTATTTTAATTTGAACAGCAAGACAGAGAGAGAGAGAAAGTGAGAAAGCAAGTCACCAGGTTCAGGACTCGAACTGTGGTCAGTCTTTTGGGAGTATCCTGCACTTTAACCACCACACCACCTGCTGGTCCAGAGGTGACACAATCTTAAACAATCTATGGGTCAAAAGAGAAATTGGGAAATACTTTGTGACTAATGACAATTGTAAACCTGAAATAATGAAGTCTGACCCAAACTTGTCAAGCAAGCAAAAACAGAAGTGTACTCATGGCTGCACTTGAGGACAGCCCCCTACCCAGGAGCAATGGATTCAGATGCCTCTAAGCAATAATCCAAAATGGCAGAATTTGGGAGGTTTTTTTAAGTAGG
>NW_006209032.1:396100-408239 GCF_000334495.1 Tupaia belangeri chinensis | reverse complement strand
GGGAAAGGAAACAAAGGGATTATGGAGTAAAGAGAAAAGTTATGACAGAGTAAAGGAATAAAATTGTTTCTATAGGTTTTAAATCATTTACCTTAGTTAACAATTGCAGCACAGAGCTTTATTGTCTATGCATTGCTCAAAGTTGTGTTTCATGACTATTGTCTTTTTCTTTTTTTAACAAAGTTTTTAAAAAATTATTTATTATTATTATTACTATTATTATTAATTTGCTATAGGGTGCATGTGCTTACCAGAGAGAGATGGAGAGAGAAAGTGAGAAAGCAAGCAGCCAGGTCTGGGAGTCCAACAACGGCCATGTGGGAGTCCAGCGCCTTAACCACCATGCCACCTGCTGGCCCAGGGCTATTATCTTTTGTGCCACAACCCAGACTACCGGAATCAGCTGTTACGACTCCCTAATGGTCAGCAGCCTGATTAACTTCAAATGCCTCGTCTCCAACACACCAAAACTTCTAAGCTACAATGAAAGCAGTGCTAAGACAGAAACCAGTAGCATAAATGCATATTTTTTAAAAAGAAGAGACCTAGGGCCGGTGTGGCGATTAAAGGCACTGGGCTGGATCCACGTGGCTCACTATAGTTCAAGTCCCAGATCTGACAGCTTGCTTTCTTGCTTTCTCTCACTCACTCACTCTCTCTCATCTCTCTCTCTCACTCCTTCTCTCTCCGGTCAAATTTAAATAAATAAATTAAATTAAATTAAATAATTCTTAAAAAAAAAAAAAGAAGACAGCCATTGGGATGGCTGTTATTTTTAAAAAATAGAAAGTAAGTGTTGGCAAAAGTGTAGAGAAGTTGACATCCTCATAGATTGCTGGTGGGAATGTAAAATGGTGCAGCCGCTATGGAAAACAGTAGGATACTTCCTCGAAAAGCTAAACATAGAATTACCATATGATCCAGCAATTCCATTTCTAGATATATTTCAAGTCCCAAAAGAACTGAAAGCACAGATTTGAACAGATATTTGCCCATCAATGTTTATATTAATAGCAGCATTATTCGCAACAGCCAAACGGAAACAACCCACATACGTTAGGCTGTCTGGAAGGTCATGACATACTTTTTTGCAAATAAGGGAATAGTACTCAGCCTTCAAAAGAAATCTGGACATGTGCTACCACCAACACGCAGGAACCTGGAAGACGTTACGCTAAATGAAGTAAGCCAGTCGCAAAAGGACAAAGATTGTGTGATTCCATTAATACAAGGTACACAGAATAGAAAATTCATGAAGACAGAAACATAATGCTGGTTGCCAGGAGCTTGGGGAAAGGAAAGTTGGGAATTAATGGAAACAGAGTTTCAGTTTAGAAAGATGAAAAAGTTTGGAAAATGGTGACAATTGCACAACAGTAAAAACATATTTAATGCTACTAAAAGATTATTAAAATGATGATTTGTGTGATGTGTATATTTTATCACAACTTAAAAAAATACAGAGGGGGGTAACAGCAGTTAGCGTAATGGCTATGTCGCTGACTCCCATGTAGTTGACTGTGGTTCGCGCCCCGGACCCAGTGGCTTAAACTCACGCCGGGCGCATGTGCGTGCGTGCCCAAGATCCCGAGAGGAGAATGGAGGAGAAGGGATTGCAGCATGGCCATCCCCCCTGGGGGGTGATTTCTTGCTTTCTGTCTCTCTGTCTGTCTCTTGTCTGTCTGGTGAGCACACGTGCCCTATAGCAAAAACCTCTCCAAAAAAAAAATACAGAGAAGGGCCGGCAGGTGGCTTGATGGTTGGGATGTTGGACTCTCACATGGTCAACTGCAGTTCAAACCCTGGACCTGGAGGTTTGCTTTCTTGCTTTCTTACTTTCTCTCTTTCTTTGTCTCTCTGGTCAAATTGAAAAATAATAATAAATAAAATTTAAATAATTTATAAAAAAAAATACAGAAAGATAGCTTGTCTTTCTCATCAAGATGGCTATTATCAAAAAGACAGAAAAATGGTAAGTGTGGGGCTGGAAGGTGGCATGGTGGTTAAGGGTGCTGGACTCCCACATGATCAACCACGTTTCGAGTCCTGGACCTGGTGGCTTGCTTTTTCACTTTCTCTCTCTCGCATTCTGTCTCTCTCTGGTCAAGTTAAAAATAAATAAACAAATAAAATAAAGTTCAATAAAATAATTCTTTAAAAAAAAAGAAAAATGATAAGTGTTGTCAAGGATGTGGAGAAATGGAAATGTTCATGTATTTCTGGTGGAGATTTTAAATGGTGTGGAAAATACCATGGCAGTTCCTCAGAGTTAAACATAGAATTACCCTATGTTCCAGCAAGTCCGCGCCTAGGTACAGATTCAGAAGAACGGGAAGCAAGGACTCAGACAGATACGTGTACGAGGTTGATGGCAGCATTATTCACGGCAGTTAAAATGTGAAGACTCAAGGTCTATCGGCAGATGAACGGATAAACAAAATGTGCTATTTACATATAGACAGCTTAATATTAGTCATAAAAAGGGATGAGATTCTGATATATGCTGCAACATGGATGACCTTGAAAATACTAAGAGAAATAAAGGAGACTCAAAAGGATAAATATTGTATGCTTCCACTCACAAGTGGAATGTAGACAGAATGTAGAATAGAGATTTCTGAGAGCTGGGGGAGAAATCCAGAGTTATTGTTTAAGGGTACGGTCTTTTTGTTTAGGATGATGAAAAAGTTCTAGAAATAGTGCTACTGGTTAGGAGCTGGCCCTGTAGCTCAGTGGTGAAGAGAGCGAGATTACATATGATCAACTGTGGTTCAAGTCCTGGCCCGGGTGGCTAGAAGCACAATGGGCATATATGTGTGCATGCCCTAAATCCTGATGAACGCAAGAATAGAGAAAAAAAGAATGTGGCATGACCATACCTCATTGGGGGGATGCTCTTTCTCTCTGTCTGGCAAACATATGTGGCCTCTGGCACTTAGGGGGAAAAAAAAAAGAGTTCTGATATTTTTGGGGTTTTTTTGAGAGGTTTTTGCTATAGGGTGCATGCACTTGCCAGAAAGACAGAGGGAGACAGAGAGACAGAAACGGAGAAATCACCCCCTGGGGGGATGGCCACGCCACAATCCCTTCTCGTCCATTCTCCTCTCGGGATCTTGGGCATGCACGCACACACACCCAGCGTGAGTTTAAGCCACCAGGTCCAGGACTTGATCCCCAGTCGACTACATGGGAGTCCAGCGACACAGCCATTATGTCAACTTCTGGTCCCAGAGTTCTGATAGTTATAAAACACTGTGAACATATTAATGCCATTGAATTCTTTTTTGAGAGGTTTTCGCTATGGGGCGCATGTGCTCGCCAGACAGACAGAGAAAGACATAGAGACAGAAAGCGAGAAATCACCCCCCGGGGGGATGGTCACGTTGCAATCCCTTTTCCTCCATTCTCCTCTCGGGATCTTGGGCACGCATGCACACGCGCCCAGTGTGAGTTTTAAGCCACCAGGTCCGGGACGCGAACCACGGTCGACTACGTGGGAGTCCAGTGGCATAGCCATTACGCTAACTGCTGGTTCCCAATGCCATTGAATTCTATACTTAAAAATAGTTTTAATGAAGCCAGCAGGTGGTGTGGTGGTTAAAGTGCTGAATTCCCACATGGTTGACTGCAGTTCAAGTCCTGAAGCAGTGGCTTGAAAATCACACTGAGTGTGTGTGCCCAAAATCCCAGGAGGAGAATGGAGAAAGGATTGCTGTGTGGCCATTACTCCGGGAGGGGGAAGGGGAATTTCTCATTTTTCCTTTCACTGTCTCTCTCTAGTGAACACACACATAAGGTTTTATGGCAAAACCTTAAAAAAAAAAAAAAAAAGGTTAAAATGGTAACATTTTTTAAAGGAATTACTTATTTTATTTACTTTTATTATTGTTATTATTATTAATTTGCTATAAGGCACATGCACTCAGCAGACAGAGACAGAGCGAGAGAAAGAGAAAACAAGTCACCAGGTCCCACAGGTCCGCCATGTGGGAGTCCAGCACCTTAACCGCCATGCCGCCAGCTGGCTCTAAAATGGTAAATTGTATGTTATGTGTATTTTACTACAATCACAATAAGTGTATAGTTAAAAAGAAATGGTTAAAATGATTGATTTTATCTTATGTATACTGAGTAAAAAAGTGGTGGGGACAGCCCTGTAGTACAATGATTAAGTTTTGTGACTGGGAGTTGGATCCTACATGGCCAACTGGCCAACCGCAGTTTGAACCCTGGTCTGCCTTGAAAAACGCCAGGTACAGGGACTAGCAGACGGTGTAATGGTTATGTCGCTGGACTCCCACATAGTTGACCGTGGTTTGAGTCCCAGGTCCAGCAGCTTAAACTCATGCAGGGTGTGTGTGCACATGTGCTCACAATCCTGAGAGAAAAGTGGAGGAGATTGTGACATGGCCATCCTCATCGGGGGTGAGTTCTCACTTTCCGTCTCTCTGGTGAGCGCAAGTGCCCCATAGCAAAAATCTCTAAGAAAAAAAAAAATGAAGGAAAGAAAGAAAGAAAAACACCAGGTACACGTGTGTGTACATCCCAACTCCTGACAGGAAGGACCAGTAGAGGAAAAAGGACCATGCCATGACTACTAAGATTGGCGCTCTCTCTCTCTCTCTCTCTCACACATACACACACACACACACACACACACACACACACGCCCTCTGGCAATAAAATGAATTGAAATCAAGGAGCCAGCAGGTGGCATGGGGGTTAAGGCGCTGGACTCCCACAGAGCTGACCACGGTTTGAGTTGTAGACCTGGCAGCTTGCTCTCTCTCCCTCTGGTGAGTGTACATGCCCTATAGAAAATTTAAAAATAGGGGGACCAGCAGTTGGTGTAATGACTATGTCGCTGGACTCCCATGCAGTCGACCATGGTTCCAATCCTGGATCTGGTGACTTAAACTTGTGCCGGGCGTGTGTGCGTTCATGCCCAAAATCCTGAGAAGAGAATGGAGGAGAAGGGATTGCAGCATAGCAATCCCCCCCAGGGGATGATTCCTTGCTTTTTGTCTCTTTGTCTCTCTCTGTCTTTCTGGTGAGTGCATGTGTCCTATAACAACCACTCCAAAAAAAAAAAAAGAAAGAAAGAAAGAAAGAAAGAAAATTTAAAAATAGGTGCCAGCAGGTGGTATAGTGGTTAAGGCGCTGGACACTGCCACATGGCTGACCATGGTTCAAGTCCAAGACCTGGTGGTTTGCTTTCTTACTTTCCCTCTTTCTTTGCATATGTGTCTTTCTCTGATCAAACTGAAGATAAATGAATGAGTAAATAACGCTAAAATAAATCATTCTTTTATGAAAAGAAAATGTAAAATAATAGAATTAAATAAATAATTCCTTTCTTGTTTTTTTTTATTTAGGGGGAGAGGTTTTTGCTATAGTGTATGTGCACTTGCCAGAAAGAGAGAGACAGACAGAAAGCGAGAAATCACTCCCCGGGGGGAATGGCCATGCCACAATCCCTTCTCCTCCATTCTTTTCTCGGGATCTTGGGCATGCACCCACAAGAACCTGGTGTGAGTTTAAGCTACCAGGTCCGGGACTTGAACTGCGGTCATCTACATAGGAGTCTAGCAATGTAGCCATTATGCCATCTGCCGGTTCCAATAAATAATTCTTTTTAAAAAATGAAATCAGGGACCAGCAGGTGGTGTGGTGGTTAAGGTCCTAGAATTCCCACATGGCCGACTGTAGTTTGAGTCCTGGACCTGGCAGCTTGCTTTCTAACTCTCCCTCTCTCACTCTCTTTGTCTTTCTCTGGCAAAACTCATGTGAATAATAACAAATAAATAATAATTTTTTAAAAAATGAAATCAAAGAAGGATTTGTACTGAAGTGAAGCAACTTAAAAAAAAAAAAGATGGGAACAGAGGAGATGGGGGCCATTCTGATCAGTGAACACCATAACTAAGAGTACTGAGGACCAGCATACAGTGTGGAAGTTAAGGTGGCTGGATCCAACATCACTGACTTCATAGTTTGAGTCCTGTAACTGGCGACTTGAAAAACGTGCTGGGCTTGTGTGCCCAAAATCCTGAGAAGAGAATGGAGGAGAAGGGATTGTGCTGTGTTCATCCCCCTGGAGAGTGATTTCTCACTTCCCACCACCCCCCACCTCTCTCTGGCAAGAGCACATGCCCTATAGCACAAATAAATAAACAAAAAGGAGGGGAAAAAAAGAGTATTGAATCATAATCCAAAATAGAAACTAAACATCTATGAGTCCATGCTGATATAAATAAATGACCGAATAAATATAGGGGCCGGTGGCTGGCCCTGTAGCCTAGTGGTTAATGGAACCAGATCCAACATGGCTGACCACACAGTACAAACTCCAGCCCCAGTGGCTTGAAAAACACTCCAACTAGCAGGGGATGGAAAGCCAGAAGGGGCTAGAGGAATTCAGCTCACCAAGGGGCTGTTTGGAAAGACCCAGGAGAAGCCGCCCAAAGAACTGATCAATGAATGGTCATTGAAGATAAAGGACATGGGAGTTGTTGACAGGCAAGTAAAAGATATCCAAAGGGAAAAAGAAAAAATGAAATGCTCTTGAAAGATGATGCCAAGGAGGGTCAGAAGGATGTCTGTGTAGTTCTGGCCAAAGAGATGATCAGGTCAAGGAAGGCTGTGAGCAAGCGCTCCCCATCCAGAGCGCACACGAACTCGGTGCTCATGGGGATGAAGAACCAGCTTGCTGTCCTGCGAGTAGCTGGCTCCCTGCAGAAGAGCACAGAAGTGATGAAGGCCATGCAGAGTCTTGTGAAGATCCCAGAAATCCAGGCCACCATGCGGGAGCTGTCCAAAGAGATGTTGAAGGCTGGGATCATAAAAGAGATGTTAAAGACACTTTTGAAAGCATGGATGAACAGGAAGAAATGGAGGAAGAAGCAGAAATGGAAATTGACAAAATTCTGTTCGAAATTACAGCAGGGGTCTTGGGCAAAGCACCTAGTAAAGTTACCAACGCCCTTCCAGAGCCCGAGCCTCCATGGGCTACGGCTGCCTCAGAGGATGAGGAAGAGGAAGAGGCTCTGGAGGCCATGCAGTCCCAGCTGGTCACACTCCTCAGCCAGAGGCCACCCAGCAGGGCCTTAGACTCTGCTCATGGCCCACCCACTGGAGGTACCCACCGTCCTGAGAAGCTGCCACCTCAGTGTCTCTTCCACCACTCCTCTGTCACGAGGGACTGCATTTTGAAGGTTCGCTGTGAACATCGTTTCACTGTCTGATAAAGTCTTGGGATCTCAAAAGTATTGTTCTTACAAAGGTGGTGTAATTAAATGCCTCATCTTCAGGCATATTTTACTAGGGGGAGGGCAAAGAAATCCATTTTCTCATAAAGCACTTCTAAGAATGGAGTTGACTGCCTGAATGTTGAGGACTCTACATTTTTCTTTTGTCTGTAAAACACTACATAATGGATTTTAATACATTTCTGCTTTAACAAAAAGAGAAAAACACTCCAAGTGCATGTGCATGTACGCCCAGAACCCCAGTAGGAGGGAGAAAATGCAGACACGTGATTGTGGTATGACCACACCCTGTGGGGGGTGCTTTCTTCCTGTCCCTTTCTCTCTCTCTCTCTCTCTCTCTCTCTCTTTTTCTCTGGCAAGTGCATGTGCCTCCTGACAAATACAATTTTTAAATGATAAATAATAAATGGAGAATGGATAAGTTTCCCTTAACAGAAGAATTCCAAGTAATATATCTAGATATTATCTCCCCAGGAAGTGAACCTTAATTCCTTTTCACTTGAGCATAAAATGGGCCTCGTGACTCACTTCCAAAGGATAAAATATTGAAAGAAAAAGTGACAACTTTGAGGAGGAGAAACCTGGCAGACACCACCATAACCAAGTGATCAAGGTTAGTATCACCAGAGACAGGAACCAGCAGTTAGCGTAATGGCTATGTCGCTGGACTCCCACGTAGTCGACCGTGGTTCGTGTCCCGGACCCGGTGGCTTAAAACTCACGCCGGGCGCGTGTGCGTGCGTGCCCAAGATCCCAAGAGGAGAATGGAGGAGAAGGGATTGCTGCGTGACCATCCCCCCTGGGGGGTGATTTCTCGCTTTCTGTCTCTATGTCTCTCTCTGTCTGTCTGGCGAGCGTACGCGCCCTAGAGTGAAAATCTCTCAAAAAAAAAAAAAATCACCAGAGACAAGTCATGTTGATGACATCATGTGCCCCAGTGGGATGAGAAAGGCTCCTTGTTTTCCTCCCAAAAGCCTTCAAAATCCCAATTATAGGAAAACGTAAGATAAACCCAAATTGAGGGACATTCTACAAACCACTTAACCAGTACTCCTCAAAAGAATCAAGGCCATTAGAAAAGATAAAAAAGAGAGACTTGTGGGACCAGCAGTTGGTGTAATAGCTATGTCGCTGAACTCCCATGTAGTTGACCGAGGTTCGAGTCCTGGACCCGGTGGCTTAAACTCACACCAGGTGCATGTGCATGCGTGCCCAAGATCCCGAGAGGAGAATGGAGGAGAAGGGATTGCGGTGTGGCCATCCCCCCTGGGGGTGGGGGGTGATTTCTCGCTTTCTATCTCTCTGTCTCTCTGTCTTTCTGGCGAGCACACGCACCCTATAGCAAAAACCTCTCCAAAAAGAAAAGAGAGAGATTTTTCACGGGCCAGAGGAGATTCAGAGGCCTGTTCACTAAATGCAGTGTGGTAGTCTGGATTGGATTGGAGAACAGAAAAGAAGACCTTAGTGGAAAATAAGAATTTAATTAACTTCATTTATTTTTATTATTTTTAAATCTGACTAGAAAGAGAGCACGCGTAAAAGAAAATGAGAAAGCAAGCCACCAGGTCTGGGATTCGAACCACAGTCAACCATGCAGAAGTCCAGTGCCTTAACTACCATGCCACCTGCTATACCAGGGTGGAAAGGTAGGGGTTCTCTACCTGTCTCTGATAAACATGCTCCTCTGGCAGAAAACAAAACAAAACAAAAACAGGACCAGTAGGTGGTGTGGTGGTTAAGGTGTTGGACACGCTCACATGGCCAACTACCATTCAGGTCCCAGACCTGGTGCATTGCTTTCTCACTTTCCCCCTCTCTTTCTCTCTCTCTGGTCAAATTAAAATAAATGAGTTCATAAATAAAACTAAATAATTCTTTTTTTAAAAAAAGGAATTAAAATATTCAGTAACAGTCATGAGGCTGGCCCCACAGCACAGCAGTTAAAGGCAGAGCAGAGGAAGCCAAAATACACACTGGGTGGACAAGTAGATCCAGATGGGATGGAGAATGGAGGAAAAATTATCACAGCATAATCAGGCCCAATGTGAGGGGTGGTTTTCTTTTTTCTTCTCACTCTCTGTCTCACCTCTGGCATAGAAAAACTAAAGCAGCTGGGGAACCAGCACTTAGCGTAATGGCTATGTCGCTGGACTCCCACATAGTTGACCGCGGTTCGCAACCCGGACCCGGTGACTTAGAACTCACGCTGGGCGCGTGTGCGTGCGTGCCCAAGATCCCGAGAGGAGAATGGAGGAGAAGGGATTGCGGCGTGACCATCCCCCCTGGGGGGTGATTTCTCGCTTTCTGTCTCTATGTCTCTCTCTGTCTGTTTGGCGAGCACACGCGCCCTATAGCAAAAACCTCTCCAAAAAAAAGAAAAACTAAAGCAGGTGGTGTGGAGATTAAGGCACTGGATTCTATGTGGCCAGATGTGCAGTTTGAATCCTTGAAACTCATGTCAAGTACAGGTGCATGTATGCCAAAAATTCAGAAGAGACTGGAGGAGAAGGTGATTTCTCGCTTTCTGTTTCTTGTCTTTCTGGCAAGCGTACGCACCCTATAGCAAAAAAACTCTAAAAAAAGAAAAAAAATAAATAAAAATAAAAAATTATCTGTCAGTTATTAAAAAAGAAAAAGAAATTGAATTTGTAGTTTAAAAACCTTATGTGGACCAGCAGTTGGCATAATGGCTATGTTGCTGGACTCCCATGTAGCTGACTGCAGTTTGAGTCCCGAACCCTGTGGCTTAAAGTCACACCGGGTGTGTGTGCATGGGTGCCCAAGATCCCAAGAGAAGAATGGAGAAGGGATTGCGGTGTAGCCATCCCCCCTAGGGGGTGATTTCTCGCTCTCTATCTCTCTGTCTCTGTCTTTTGGAGAGTGCACACACCCTAACGCAAAAACCTCTCCAAAAAATGGAAAAAAAAAAATATATATATATATATATTTGGTCTTCTGTTTACATACAACTTGTAAAATCCTTGGAATCTCCAAAGTGATATAATTTTGTATGCTGATGAGTTCACTAATGGTTGACAGCTGCTAGACTGCTTCAAGATTGGGGCTGGTCACAGGAAAGGCCAAAGCAGGATTAAAGGGTAAGACTTTCAGCAACCCCCAACCTCCTAGGAGGGGACAGGGACTGAAGGTTAAGTTGATCACTACAGGCCAGTGATGGAATCAATCACGCCCAGGTAAGGAAGCCTTCATAAATATCCAGATGCCTAACCCTATGCATCTCTTCACCTGTATATCCTGAGAAATACACTTTCAGTAAACTTGTAAACATAAGTGTTTCCCTGAGTTTTGTGAGTCACTCTAGCAAATTAATTGAACCTGAGAAGGGGAAGGGAATTGTGGGAAATCTAACTTAGAGCTGGTCAGTCAGAAACACAGAAAAAAACAACTTGAGGCTTATAATTGGCATCTTAAGGTGGGGTGGGCAGATCGGAGATCTGATGCTATCTCCAGGTGGATAGCGGGAACTGACCTAATTGGAGGATGCCCAGCTGGTGTCCACTGCCCAACTGCTTACTTGCTAGTGGGGAGAAATCCCCACACATCTGAGGTCACAGGGCCTTCAGTGTTGATTATTGAATGAGTATAGGAATACCTGAGGTTGGTTTATTGTGTATAGTCTCAGAGGGTGTTAGTGTTCTAAGCTATTATAGTTGCCTGGAAAAATGAGAACGATGTTGATGAACCTTAAGTTTGGCTAGTGAAGTTCACATATTTTCATTTCTGGGATAACCACTAAATGAGTGGAGACGGGGTGTGTAACTTCCAAACTGAGGAGAAAATGGAGAGCTACAGCATATTTAACCAAAGCAAGAAAGGAAAGAATAAGAAATAACAGGCAGAACAAAATTTTAAAACAGGAAATATTATAGATTTAATCTTCATTTCAACAGTAATTGCAACAATTTTAAGGAGACTAAATGGTCCAGTTAAAAACAAAAATTATGAGTGGATTTTTAAAAAGTGCAAATAAATGCTATATTCAAGAGACACATGTAAAACTAAGTCCACAGAAAAATGTTAAGTAAAAGGATGAAAGAAAGTAAAGCACTATTAGAAGTGAGCTTGGGAGCCGGCAGGTGACATGGTGGTTAAAGGCACTGGATTCCCACATGGCCTACCATGGTTCAAATCCCGGACCTGACAACTTGTTTTCTCCCTTTCCCTTTCTCTCTCTCTCTGCCTCTCTCTGGTCAAATTAAAAAATAACAATAAGTAGACTTAAATAAATAAATAATTTAAAAAGAAAAAAAAGTGAGCTTGACTTCTAGTCTAATCTAATCTAGCCAACAGCAGTGGCTTTCCCCACATGGGGCTCAGGATGTCGGCAAGATGGGTCTAAGTAAAGCTTTGCAAGTAAGGGGTACTCAGTATTTTTTTACAGTCATGTGCCTGGTTCCCTGCTTCCTGGGGCCTTTTACTCCACAAGCTCCTCTCCTTGTGACTATTCCCATCCGCCATTCCCAAGGGTCACTCTGCCTTATCTCTTTTGCTGAGAGCTTCAAACCAGCCTGTCCACAGCTGCTGGGGGAATATTTTCCCACTAGGTGTACACCCAACAGAATAGTCCTACATGGTCAGTCACCACCTCCTTGTCCTTCCATGTAAGCTGAGTTTGCTGTTGTGAACACATTGGGGTGTCTGACCAATGAGATGACTCTGGATAAAATCATCCCAAACCATCAAACAAACTATAATACAACAAGGCCTTTGGGTAGCCATACGTTCCTATCTCAGAGAAATAAAAAACCTCGTTTATGCGGTGAAAGCTCACCTCTATCCAGGCTAATAGTTTAGAAGGCGCATCTCATTGCACAGGTATCCAAGGAAGCACCTACTCTATCTTCACTGAA
>NW_006209032.1:394734-395861 GCF_000334495.1 Tupaia belangeri chinensis | reverse complement strand
TGTCGCCCCCGGCTCAGCTCAGCTATCACTTCTTCCGGGATGCCTGTCCAGACCCACTTCTGCCCAGGTCGGGAAGCTCCCGTGGGGCTCTGTCTAGTGTCTTATCACCTGTCTGAGGTCCCGGGGCAGATCGCCTGGAGAATTGACACCCCACGACGCTGAGGCGGTGTCTGGGCAAACGCCGGACCCGACACCGCTGTCACTTACCACTGCAAGTGGAAGGTGTGACCGCAGTGGATGGCGGCCACGTCGCGGGAATGGTCGAAGAAATCGGAGCAGATGGTGCACAGCGCACGGATGGGCATGACGGATGGACTCAAGGGTCTCAGGTAGCCAGGGGAAATGCGACAGATCAGCCTCGTGGCCGCGCCCCCGCGCCTCCGCTAGCTTCAAATTTGGCTCCACTGCGCGACTTCCGGGAGCGGACCGGAAACAACAGCCCCGAATCGAGGGGCGGAGCTTCACTGTTTGGTCTGGATTGGACAGACCCGGAGAGGGCGGGTCTGTGGGCGGGGTTTAGAAGCCCAGCGGCCGAGGAGAATCCTGGGGCGGAACTAGGGTTCTTCAGCTTCTCGGGGAAAATCTGGGCGGGCACCCGTGGAGTGCAGCGTCAAAACCCAGAGCAGAGCTGTTAGGCCTCCAGCTGGGCCCTTCTCCGGGGCGAGGCAGGCCGTTGCGGTCCCAAGCCAGAGCTGGCGCAAGACCGGCCGGGCCCGAGCCCCTCAGCCGTTGTCGAACTTCTGGACAGTGAAGATGACTGGCCGCAAGGGAATAGGACGATGGGGCCCCTGGGCTCTGGGCAACGCTGGGTCGTGTGCTGGCAGCGTATAGCCCCCACGGGCCCAGCGAATGCTCCACCCTCAGTTCCGGACACATTGGTCCCAACAGGTCAGGACATCCCAGGCTAACCTTCGCTTTATCTAATTAAGGCACGACGATGAGTTTGGAGACACTAGGGCCAGTACCCTCCTCAACTTTAGCTCTTAACTTCCAGGAGGATCAGTTATGCCTGGGACTATACAGTAGGGTTGGAATTTTGGAGGCCCAGATACTTCAAAGACCAGAGACTAACAAACCCTCTTCCTTATTCACATATAGAAGCTATCTCTCAGGTCCCCCCTAAGAAA
>NW_006209032.1:394299-394722 GCF_000334495.1 Tupaia belangeri chinensis | reverse complement strand
CCCCCAGCCTGGCTGGGCTGGAGCAATCTTCAGAGGTTTTCACACTTAACAATTTCTTTGCAGTGTCGTTCCCTCTCCCCAGGAGAAACCTTAGACAGAACCTCATGACATAAAGCTGATCTGCTCCAGCTGAAGTAGACCCAGAGCAGATCTGTGTATGTGGTATGCACAAGTCTTCACAGGAAGAATCAAAAAAGCAGCATAGCATCTTTGTGCAATGCCCACCCTACATCTCCCCAGCCCAGGGAAGCCCCCTCTGGCCGTGAGCAAGCCTCCCTGTGGTGGCTGGCCCTGGATGGGTTCCAACAGCACACTGGGCACCAGCCTCTCCCCTCCCCACTGCCTTCTAGGGGCTCCTCCCCAGTAGGACAGAGGAAGCAAAGGCGAGAGGGTGGCCAGAGGCTTTGCAGGATGACGTTTATT
>NW_006209032.1:381311-394268 GCF_000334495.1 Tupaia belangeri chinensis | reverse complement strand
TCAGCAGGCACACAATCAGCCCACCAACCTTCACACACCAGAGCAGACCCACAGGCATGCAGGGAGAAGGGCAGGACCACCACGGAGTGCCAAGCAAGGGCAAGGACCAGTGTGGCTGCCTGTCCAGGCTGTGGTGGAGTCTGACAAAGGGCACCTGTCCGAAGACTTTCTCAGGGACCTGGGGAGGTTTATTCTACTTTCTCATCCCAGCCCAAGCAACTCAACACGGCTGAGGCACCTGGGCCTCTGACAGAAATAAACCATAGAAATAGAGGGGTTCCTTTCCTTTTTTGTTGCTGAACCAACAGAAAGTTGCCCCTGTGAAGGACAAACCCCCACATCAGACTATGGAGGCAGGTCCCCTGGGATGGAGAGGACTTATGGGCTGAGCCCATGGGGGGCGGGGGAAACATTTAGGGAGAGCCACTGTTTGGCCCACAGTAAGGACCCAGCTCGGCTGAGGCACAGGTGCTGGTCCTGCTCTGCCATCCCAGGTCTCACTGCCATCCCCTTATAGCTCCTCCTTTCCCTAGAGGCGCATGAGCTTCAGGGTACAGAGCAACCCGCTGCAGGACTCAGGAGGGCAGGAAGTAACATAAGGGTTTAGGGAGGATGTCCCAGGGACAAAGATGGAAGCCTCTACCCTCCTATTCATTCTCTTCCACTTCTGAGGCCCTCCGACGGCTGGCAAGCAGCACCCCCAGCCACGTGACCAGTCTTGACCTGAAGCACACTGCCCTAGATGTCTCCATCCTCTCTCCAGCCTGTGTCCACTCCTGGAGCAGCCCACACCCGCAGGCACACACCTTCGGTGCAGGAGCCTAGGACTGCTGACAGGGCCTCGCTGGAGGACCAGCTCTCAGGGCAAGGCCGCCCAGTTTAGGGCCCGCGAGAAATGGGATCTGCAGGGCCTGCCTGGGGAAACGGTGAGGCAAGAAGGGAAGGGAAAGGAGAGCAGGGACCCCCTGAGTATCCCTAGAGCAGCATCCCACAAGGAACAGAAACTGGTGAAGCTAGCAAAAGACAGAAAAGCCACGAGGAATCCATGCAGGGGCTGGGGCCGGCCCTGCCTCTGGCCTGCCCACCACTCACACACACACACACACAGGAGACAAGACTGTTCTCCCGTGGCCCCCCAGGGACGCCCCACGGGAAGCCAGGGAGTGGGGGAGTGAGGGCATCATGCCAGTGACTATGTACAGTGAGAAGCCCCTCATCCACTCTCCCACCCTCCTGCCATCCCCTGACCCCCACCAGGCCGCCCACTCAGCTAGTCTCCCTCCGAGACTCCTGGGCAAAGCCAGCAGCCTCTTCCCCTTTACTAGAGGGTGGAGCCTGGCCTGTGGTGCCCTCTGGGGCTGTGCGGTCCGGCTGGGCCACAGCCAGCTCAGGGGTGGCAGCTGCCTTGGTGGCTGGTGTGGCACTGCTTTGGGTGGTGGGCACAGTGCTCTCTTCTGTGGCTGGGGTGACTCTCCCATCAGTGGCTGGAGTAGCGCTCCTGTCGGTAGCTGGAGTGACGCTCCCATCAGTGGCTGGTGTGACGCTCCCGTCAGTGGCTGGGGTAACACTGCCGTCAGTGGCTGGAGTGGTACTGCCATCGGTGGCTGGGGTGGCACTACGGTACGTTATCCCTCTTTGCGGCTGCAGTAGCTCCACCCCCAGAGGCAGGGGCAGTTCCACCTGTAGCTGCAGCCCCACCTGCAGCCCCGGGGGTGGCAGTGTCTGTGGCCGGGGTGGACTGCGCTGCAGCCGAGCTGGACTGCTCCGGTGCTCGAAGCCGTTTCATGAGGGTCGTCACTCGCACAGCTTTCTGAAAGGACAGCAGAGGAAGGCTCAGGGTGAGGCTTGCTGGATCCAGTCGTCTTCTTTTTCTGGAGAGGTTTTTGCTATAGGGTGTGTGCGCTCGCCAGAAAGACAGAGAGACAGAAAGCGAGATGGGCCATCCCCCCTGCCACAATCCCTTCTCCCCTCGGGATGTTGGGCACCATGCACATGTGCCTGGCGTGGCTTTAAGCCACCAGGTCCGGGACTCAAACCACAGTCGACAACATGGGAGTCCAGCGACATAGCCATTGCGCTAACTGCTGGTCCCACTGGATCCAGTCTTGACAATAGCCAAATCCAGCCCCTTTCCTGGAGCCCCCAGTGCACAACCCCAGAGTCAGAGACCCCCACCGCTCAGCACTCTCACTCAAAGAAATGACCGTGGTTACAGCCACACCAACGAACGACCAGAGAAAATCTGTGTATGGTTGTAGGGATGCCACGCAGGCAAGAAATCGTGGGTGCCAGAAAGAACACTCGGAGCTGGGCCAAGAGAAGGAACCAGCAGCCTTACCTTCCACTTGGCCCTAGCGAAGTTCTTTTCAATCTGGGCACAGACACCATCCTTGATGTTCTTATCGGAGGCAGCGTTGCCAGAAATCCTGGAAAGGGTGCGCGTGTGTCTGGATCTGAGGGGCAGGGCCCTCCCAGGAGATGCCTGGCCCTCCTCTGCGGGATGCAGGACTACCAGGCAGACCCTCAGGGCTGGCCTGATCCCCAGGTGTCCCTACCACTCAAGGCTTCTAGGATAGGGGCTGCTGGGAGTGAGGGGGGACGGAGGTCAAGGAACCCTGGCCTCGCCTCTCCCCCACCCCGGGCCCTGCTCACCACTCGTGGGAGATGGCCTCTTCTGCTGTGATCCGCTGATCTTGCTCCACCTCCATTAGCCTTGTGACCAGGTCCTTGGCTGGAAACAAAGTTAAAGAGGGGATAGGCACGGGAGCCCCATCTCCGTTAGAGGGGACATGGGCTGGGGGCAGGAGCGGAAGCAGCAGAAGCGGCGATGGCAGCCCCACCCTGCTCTCTGGCCCTTGTACTAAGCACCTCCTCACCGGCCTGAGAAATGTCGTCCCAGTATGGAGAGTCAAACTCGTAGTCACCAGCCAGGATCTTGCGGAAGAGGTTCTTATCGTGGTTCTCATAGTCGTCTTCCTCCACCTCCTCATAGAAGGGCGGGTTGCCCGAAAGCCTACATGGCGGCAGGGTTACCCAGGAAGGCCATGTCACAGGCCCACACCCCACCCGGCGACGCCTGCTGTCTGCCCGTTCACTCACAGGATGTACATGATGACGCCGATGGCCCAGCAGTCCACGGGGCGTCCATACCGCTGCCGGCCTACCACCTCCGGGGCTACGGCACAGTGTCCATCTGCTGGTCAGTATCGGGCCCGGCCAGGTCTGCTACCATCCACGCCCCCTTCCTGGGATGAGGATTTCCTCCCCTCTACCCAGAGAGGCTCCCTACAGGCTGCCCCCTCCCCCTGCCCCACCGCCAGCTTGCCCAGGTACTCGGGGGTCCCACAGGGCTCCTTGATGAGGCCATTCTCTAGCTTAGCCAAGTGGAAGTCACTGATGACGATCTTCGAGTTCTTCAGCCGGTTGTAGTAAACCAGGTTCTCCAGCTGCTCCGCCCAGAGTGGCGTGTGCACGGAGGCAAAAGGTACCAGGAAGGCCTCAGGGGGGCTGGGGCTGGCCCCAGGCCCCAAGTGCTGCCCTTCCCAGTCCCAGCTGCCCCTTTGGCTCTGGGCCTGGCCTCACCTTGAGGTTCCTGTGCACGATCTTGAGAGAGTGCAAGTAGGCCACGGCCTCCAGGACCTGCCGCACCACGTTGCTCGTGTCTCGCTCCGAGTAGTAGCCCTGGTCCAGGATCCAGTCAAACACCTCCCTCCCCGTGGCCCTGAGGGACACCAGCCCCTGAGCCCGGCGTGGGCAGGATCGGGGGTGGGGCAAGAGCGCTAGGGAGGGCTGCCTGCACCAGGCAGCTGGCTGGGCAAGGCACGGGGACCTGGGACCCCAAGGGTCCAGAAGGGGGCTTTCTTTAGCTACAGAGGGTGGGACAGGTGAAGGCCCTGGGGATTAGGAAATCCTGGGACCCCAGACCCACACTCACAGCTCCAGGAAGATGAAATACTCCTTGCGGGTCACAAATACATCCACCAATTGCAGGATGTTGGGGTGCTTCACCCTGGAGGCAGGGAGAGCAGCAGGTAGTTAGGGTTGGGTGAATCTCTGGGAATGGCTCTGGTCACTACAGTGGCCACAACAGACTAAGTGGCCAGAGGCTGGTACCACCACCCTCCAGGCCTTCCCAGCCTCCGGCCTCACACTCACATCTTGAGGATGCCGATCTCATTCTTCGCAGCCTTCCGCACCTTGCGGCCGTCCCGCTTCTGGAACTTCTTGCAGGTGTGCAGCTTGCCTGTTGTCTTGTCCTTGGCCCGGAAGATTTCACAGAACTCCTCGCTGTAGCCGGTAGGGACCCCACTCAGCCCTGGTCTCGGCAAGGGCTGTTCTGTGCTCCCCCTTCCCCAGCCCTTCCCACCTGCCCACCCTTGTCGAACAGGCCCAGCACTCACGTCTTGATGACCTGTCCCAAATCATATCTGTCAGTCACCTCCGATGGCTGGTTATAGTTCTTCTTGTCACCCAGAGTCACACACCCAAACGGCATTGCCAGGCTCTAAGCTGTGAGAAGGACGAGGTCCAGCTCAGTTTTGCACTCCCAACTTTTACACAACATAGGAAGTGCCTTTGGGAGCCCCCCAGCGTGGGTTAAACCAAGTCAGAAGCAGAAACCACCCAAGGAGGGGCGGCAGGGGAGGCGGGCTCTGTCCCTCCCTTGCTTCCCACATCCCCAGCCACTCAGCGTCGCCGCTAAACCAGAAGAACCCCCACTTATGAAGGACATATCACACATCAGGGAATAGGCTTGCACTATAGACACTCAAAAACAGACTTATCGAATGATTACTTTAAATTTCAGCTACTTCACAGATGAAAGGGGGCTGTAACCACCCACCCAGCAGATATTTGTTGCTGGAGGTCTAGAGATTGGCAGAGACGTGGAGAACACGAGCACTGCCAGTAGTAGGCAGCTGTCCTTTAAAAACAGTATGCTAAAGCCACTAATGTCAAACCAACGTACCCTATGAGCCAGCAATTATAATCCCAAGTAAACTGAATATGTGCCCTGCAGAGATGCACTCACTGGACAGATGGTGGCACAGTGGTAAAACGCAACACTCTGTGAGGCTGACCCATGTGAGGAGGTTCCCTGTTCAAGTCCAGAGACCTCCCAAAGTACCCAGGACTGGCTGAGGCTGAGTGTGGATTGTGGTATCAAGACCCTGTTGGCAAGACCAGCAGATAGTGTAATGTCTATGTCGCTGGACTCCCATGTAGTCGACCACGGTTCGAGTCCCAGACCCAGCGGCTAAAACTCACGCCGGATGCATGTGCGTGTGTGCCCAAGATCCCGAGAGGAGAATGGAGGAGAAGGGACTGCGGCGTGGCCATCCCCCTGGAGGGTGATTTCTCACTTTCTGTCTCTCTGTCCCTCTGGCAAGCGCACGCACCCTATAGCAAAAAATCTCTCCAAAAAAAGAAAAAAAGACCCTGATGGGAGTGCTCTCTCTCTCTCCCCCCATCCTTTCTTTATGAAAGAAAGACAGACAGAGAGAGAGAGAGAGAGAAGGAAGGAAGGAAGGAAGGAAGGAAGGAAGGAAGGAAGGAAGGAAGCAAGCATAGAGGGCCAGCAGGTGGCACGGAGGTTACGATGGCTGGATCCCACATGGCCAGCTGTATGGTTCAAATCCTGTGGCTTTAAAGACAGGGTGTGTGTGTGTGTGCATGTGCCCACAAATCCCAAGGTAAGAATGGAAGAGATGGGAATGTGGTGTGTTCATTCCTCCTGGAGGGTGATTTCTCATTTTCCTCTCTGTCTCTCAATCTGTGTGTGTTGTGTGTATTTCTGGTGTGCACACATACCCTAGAGCAAAAATAATAATAATAATAATAAATAACTTTAAAAGAAATGGACACCTCTGTACAGCAGGACACTCAAACGAGAACATTCATAGCAGCCATAATTACTGAAAACTGAAAATAGCCCAAATACCCACCAACAGCATATACTCCACTACACTGTGGTACGGTCATTCGATGGGACATTAGAGGGATGGAAATCAATCTCACACACACTGTTAAATAAAAAAATAAAAAAAATAAAAAACCACATAGAGTATGCTTCTATGAGTATAGAGTTCAGAAACGGGCAGATCAAGAAAAGCTAGAAACAAGCACCAGGTCAGATAATGGTTCCTTCTCTTTTTTTTTTTGGAGAGGTTTTCACTATAGGGCGCATGCACTCGCCAGACAGAGACAGACATAGAGACAGAAAGTGAGAAATCACCCCCCATGGGGGATGGTCACACCACAATCCCTTCTCCTCCATTCTCCTTTCGGGATCTTGGGCATGCACGCACACGCGCCCGGTGTGAGTTTTAAGCCACTGGGTCCGGGACGTGAACCGTGGTCGACTACGTGGGAGTCCAGCGACATAGCCATTACCCTAACTGCTGGTTCCCGATAATGGTTCCTTCTAAGAGAAAAGGAGTTGTGATTGAGCCAGGCCACCTGGGGGGATTCTGGAGGGCCTATTTCTGAACCTGAGTGCTACTGCACAGGTGTTTGCTGCATTATAACGTGTACGAATGCACACATAGGACCAGCAGGTAGTATGGAGGTTAAGGTGCTGGATCTCACCTGGCTGACAAGTTCCAGACCCTAGCAGCTCAAAAATCATGCCTAGCATGTGCAAGCGTGCCCAAAATCCCAAGAGGAGGATGGAGGAAAAGGGATTGCAGCATGGCCACCCTACCCCCCTGGGGAGGCGGGGGAGCGATTTCTCTTTCTCTCTCCCTGGTGAGTGCACGCACCCTATAGCAAAACTTAAAGGAAAAAAGCACATACAAATTTCAGGCATATTCCTAGATTTTTGTTATATTTTACAATCAAAAACGTTAATAAGATTAGAGCCATCCATACTAAAGAATGCCTGGGGGACCGGCAGTTAGCATAATGGCTATGTCGCTGGACTCCCATGTAGTCGACCGCAGTTTTTTGAGTCCTGAACCCGGCGACTTAGAACTCATGCTGGGCACATGTGCGTGCCTGCCCAAAATTCCAAGAGGAGAAAGTATTGCAATATGGCCATAACCCCCTGGGTGGTGATTTCTTGCTCTCTGTCTCTCTCTATCTTTCTGGTGAGCGCACGTACCCTCTAGCAAAAAGAAAAACAAACAAACAAAAAAAACTCTCCAAAAAAGAAAAAAAAAAGAATATTTGGTAATTATTTAAAGGAATAAAGTGATATAAGACACTTGCTAGGTGAAAAAGCAACGGACAGAATGGTGGGTAGAGGATGCTATTATCAGGATAGGATAATTTTATTTACTTTTTTAAATTTGCTGTAAGGTGTATGCACTCACCAAAGAGAGACAGAGAGGAAAGTGAGAAAGCACCCCCAAGAGGAGATGGCCACACCTCAATTCTTTCTCTTCCCTTCTCCTCTGGGGATTTTAGGCACACATGCACACACGCCTAGACAGGTCTGGAGCTGGAATCACGCAGTCAGCCATGTGGAATCTAGCAGCCTTAACCTCCATGCCACCAGTTGGCCCTATCAGGGTAAAATTGTAAAGTTTATATACTGGTGTACAAGCCCTTTTCTAAAAGAACAACAAAGGAAAATTAAGAGTTCTCTTTGAGGCAAAGAACTAAGTGTTGGAGGGGCACATTTATATCTTTTATTTATTCATTTTCTGTTAGAAGTCTGACTACGCTACTTTGATTGATTTAATAAATATTGCATTCCTGAACAGTGCTTGGGGGACTCCTCAGAGGGAAAATCTTCATCTTTGTTATTTTTGCTTTGCCTTTTTTTTTTTCTTGCCAGAGGGCATGTACACTGGTCAAAGAGAGACAGAGAGGGAGGAGAGAGCACGCTACAGAGCTACATCACAACCTCTTTCTCCATTTCTCCCTCCTGGTGGGTTTTTGGGCTGCGTGCGTACACGTGCACGCACGCAGCCTATTTTTCAAGTCGTCAGAGCCAGGATTTGAACTGCACAGTTGGCTGTGTGGGATCCAGCTCCTTGAACGACTAGACTGTGGGGCGGGACCAAGTCCCCATCTCTCTTAAAAGGTAAACTAAGGCTGATCCTTAGCAGGAAGGCTTTGCAAGCAGGCATGGCAGGCTAATTATGGCCACGAAGAACAAGATAGGCCAGCCTGTCTTACTCTGTGCTCACATTGGGGCCCACAGGGGACCCGGGCTGTCAGGTCCAGGCACGAGGCCCGACCAGATCCAGCAGCTCCGAGGGCTCCAGGCACTCTTTGCACCTGGGGCAGGGTGCCCCACGTGTCTGCAGTCCTGGCAGTCACAGCCCATTCCTCATCTGCAGAGCTAAGCAAGGCAGCTCCTGCACCCAGAGGAAAAGGCACTCGACGCTCCTGCCCAAGAGGTAGGGGAGTCGATGACTGTGTGGACCTTCACAGACCTGACTCCAGAGATTGAGAGATCGCCTCTACAACAGCTGGTGGCAAGCTCTGCCCCGAAGCTGCACCGCATGCTGCAATTGCTCTGCCGCAGACTGGCAAGTTCTCCCTCCATACCAATTAGCACTGACTGCGTGTGGCCTGGGTTGGGGCCTTGATATCTAGATGCTCCCCTACCTGAAGGCACTCAGCCTCAGGGCAGTGAAGAAGAGAGGAAGTCGGGACCAGCAGTTGGTGTAATGGCTATATCGCTGGACTCCCATGTAGTCGACCATGGTTTGAGTCTCAGACCCAGTAGCTTAAACTCACGCCAGGTGCGTGTGTGTGCCTAAGATCCCAAGAGAAGGGATTGCGCTGTGGCCATCCCCCCTGGGGGGTGATTTCTCGCTTTCTGTCTGTCTTTCTCTGTCTTTCTAGCGAGCACATGTGCCCTATAGCAAAAACCTCTCCAAAAAAAAAAAAAAAGGAAGAGAGGAAGTCACCCCCAGAAAAGGCAGAAAAGGCAGCTTGCCAACAGGGATGCTACCAGCCAGTTTCAAAGACCAGGACCCAGACAAGCCCCATGGCCAGCCCTGGCTACTACTCACCCCCTCTCAGGCAGGGCACCCACTTCCCAAGAGTCACAGCCCTGGAAGTTCTCCCTCAAGTCTGCCCTCAGCACCAGGGAACAAATTCCACTGTTCCCCCATCTGAGTTGCTTGGGCTCAGAAAGTACAAATGCATCTCATCAGCGTGATTCAAGCCAGGGCTTAAGCCATCTTGTGAGGCACTGGCAGAGGCTAACAAGAGAGGCTTTGAAGATCGTTGCTTAGTGTCTGCCACGGTGGCCATGGCCCTGCCCCTGCACACGCTGGGGAGGGGCCTGTGGCTGGAACCCCGTTCTCACAGCTGAGAGCAGAGGCCACCCATCACGGCAGGCCACCCTTCTCCTTGCCATCACACCTGGGAGAGGGGCTCTGCAACAGCCCTTTCATCCATCGTGGGCAGCGATTTCCCTCCCAGGCTGGCATCTAAGAGCCACATCCACCTGCAGGTCTCCCAGGAGAACTGGGAGAGCCAGACTCTGTCCCACCTCGTGCTCTGCTTCCACTATTCCCTCTGGCAGGAAGGCCCTTCCCCCAAAGCCTCCCGTCAGAATCCTGTTTGTCACGGCAGAGTTATTTATAACATACAAAAAAAATCAGCAACTACCTAAATGTCCAACAACAGGTGAGTCCACCAGCTTGCCTGTGTCCACTCAGTGGCAGGAAGCGTGGCCCCTGGCAAAGGCACTGCCCACCTGGGCTTCCCTGCCGAGCAGCCTCCACACGAATGAGGTGCTGAGACCAGAGCTGCCTCTCTTCTTGGGTTGTGGTTTCTGACACTGTCAGGTTGTGTGTGCAACAAATTGTCTACCACGATCCTGGTGTTCCAAGGCCAGACTCCAAACAGCCCTTCTCTGAGACACCTTCCACAACCTCCACCACCCCCTCCCCCTCAGCAGCTTCTGGTTCTGCCAGCACGGCATGGGTGGGACGTGGGCGGGAGGTTTTGTGTATGCCTGTCCCTCATCCAGCATATGCATTCATGCCCACGGGAGCCCAGGGTTGGTCTGGGGGTCTATCTCTGCCTCTGAAGCTGGGCCTCTGCTCACAGGAACATGGGCCTAGAGCCATGGCCTGCAGGCTTCCAGGCTGGGACAGGAACTGATCTGCCTCCCCTGGGGCTGCCCTGATCTCAACCAGGCACTATCCCCCTCCTCACCAGCTTAACTGTACTCACTGGGGCACCCAGACCTGGCCCAGGTGAAGAGAGGAGAGGGAGAGAGCTGCTTCCCATGAGCATGACTGTCCCCTCCACCCCTACCCGTTCCACCACCTGCTACCTACTGCCGCTCCCTAGGAGGCTGCAGGTGTGTGCGCCAAGCCCCTGCCCCAGAAGCTGGAGGGGCAACCCAGGGGTGGGGGCAACCCAGGGATGGCTCTAGGAATGGGAGAGAGAGTTTGTATTTCTCACCCCCCAGGCACAGGCCCAGCAGCCAACAGTGGAGAGCTGTCCTCCGAGCGACACAACCTGAGCTCTCCCTCAGGTGCATGCTGGGGCCACAGGAGGGCACAGGAGGCCCACAGTGGCCGTTTCCCTGGAGACAGCTCCCTCCACTCTCTGCAGAGGAACTGAATGGCATGCACTGGGCCTGCCCAAAGGGAGCTTTGGGAGTGCAGAGCCGCTGCTGCTGCGCTGCCCTCCATCTGACTCTCGGGGAGCCCAAGGCCAAGCACGCTGCAGGTACTGCCTGCTCCTGGGGCCTGACCACTGAGCTCAGGGAATCGAGTCTCGGGCAGCCCAGGGGGAACCTCTGTTTAACCATGCCCTGGTAATGAAGGGTCTCCTCTGGGCTTACTGCACCTTTAGGCAAGTGTGGCTTTGAGGTGGGAGCAGAGCCCACAGGGTGGGGTAGACGCCCCACACCACACTAGCGTCCCTCTTCCACTCAGGTAGCCCGACTCGGCCCACCTTTCTTCTTTCTCTTTCAATTGTCCGAAGGCATGAGAGAGAGAGAGGGAAAAAAAGCCCAGTGGGGCGTGGTCACACTGCAATCTTTTTTCCTTCATTTCTCAAACCCATCAGGATTTGGTGCACAAAAACACAGGTAGCAGGCAAGTTTTTCAAGCCACTGGTGCCTGGATTCCAACCAAGGTCAGCCACATTGGAGCCAGCTCCCAGCACACAGGTCTTAAGCACTGTGCTTTGGGGCCAGGTCCCATAGCCATACATGGGAGCTTCCTGCTGCCCTGGTCCCCTGCCATGTGGGGCTCCAGAGCTTGCAGTAAATCGAAGGAGGCCAGGAGGCTTCTGGCTGCCTCCCCACCACTGTAGGCAACACCTTCAGTTCAGCGGCATCTGTGAACACCAGCCTGCCGGCACCCCCTCCCTTCTCCTGCTCTGCTTTCTCCGTGACTGGAGATGGGGTTCCTGCTGCAAAGCACAGACCCAGGCCCAAGCCTTGCCTAGCTTCCAGCTGAGACCAAACCCGCAGGACCAGAGAGGTGGAGCCCACTCACAGGTCTGGTGTCAGGAGGTAAAGACGAGCTTCTAGCCCGCCATCCAGAGGCTTTGGGGGACCGGGCAGGAGTCTGTCCTGGCTGGGCCTCAGACTCCAGCTAAACTATGACTGACTCTCCCCCAAGTAATGAAGCAGCATATGCATGTAGTGGGGAGTGTCTCTCCACTCTTGGGGGTGGCCATGTGGTCCAGGACCTTCAGAAAATAAGTTCAGCCCTCAAGATGCAGGCTATGTCAAGAGTCAACCAGCCCCTACCAGGCACCTTGGGCCCCAACTTCTTTTCTTCACTTTTTCTTTTTTTTAAAAAAATGACCAGAAGGCACATATTCCCACCAAAGACAGAGAGACAGAGGGAAAGGGAGAAGGCACCCCCGCAGTGGGGTACGGTCACACCACAATCCCTTCTGCTCCATTTCTGCATCCTGCCAGGATTTGGGGCACGCAGGCACACGGGCCCAGTGTGTTTTCCAAGCCACCAGAACTAGGATTTGAACCACAGTTGGCCATGTGGGACCTGGCTCCCTTAGCCACTAAGCCACAGGGCTGGCTCTAGCCCCCCTCTTTTTAAAAATGTATCATTTCTTCCATGGGACAGAGAGACAGCGAAATCACGTTTGATAGGGTCTGGAAGCTACAATCCTCTGCCAGTCTTCATAAGGCACATGGGCGAAGGTGTGCAGAGTATAATCGGAGAGGTCTCTGGGCTCGAACCAGGAACCTTACCAGGTGGGACTGCGCTTTGCTGCTGCACCACCATCTGGCCCCTGAGGTCTCAATCTTTGAACCCCTAAAGGAGAATCCACTGGAGCCCCTGCTTCCCTGTGGATGGAGGAGGGGAAAGGCTAAGGAGGGCCTTGAAGTGTTGCTATGGAGGTGAAAGTTCTTAAAAAGGGGAAAGGGAGAGGAGAGGTGTTGGCCAGGTCCTTTCTTTAAGAATTCCCTGAGACTTCCACTTGGCTCCTTCCCCATGGGTTCTGTGACCCTGGTCCCCATCAAGGAAGGGAAAGAGGAGGGACCGAGAGACTTTAGAAAGGACAGAGGGATACGGAGACACAGCAAGACCAAGGCAGAACCTGCGATGGGTGAGAGGCAACAGAGTGAAAGGGACACAGGCAGAAGGAGGAGGAAGTGGCAGGTGAAGGCAGGGGGTTCCGCAGGGGCCTGTGGGTGTCCAGAAGAGCCCTACAGCCTCCATGGCCACGTGTTCTGTACCCCTAGTACCAGAAGCTTCAACCTGAACCCTCCGTACCTCCTAGATGTAGCACTGAGCTTGGCATGGGAGGTGCGTAGCCAAAAAGAAGCGAGCTTCTTGGAGCCTCTTAGTAGCAAGAATGTCAGCTGTTGCAGCCCCCCGGGGTCAGCCGGCCTCTGCCATCATCATAGCTCTGGTAAGGCCGGGCCAACATGTTGCAGGCAGGAGCCAGAAAGATGGAAATAAGGTTCGGGGCCGCTGCTTCCCCTTCCAGTGCTCTTCTCAGCTGTCTCGGCTGTACCTAGGCACCCCCCCCCCACACTCCTTGCCCCCCCCCGCC
>NW_006209032.1:378898-379930 GCF_000334495.1 Tupaia belangeri chinensis | reverse complement strand
GGCCCCCCCCGCCCCAATCTGCTGTCCTCTCCAGGCCTTGCGTCCCCAGGGAGCCTCTTGCAGCTCAGCTTAATCCCCTGTCACCACCTCTCCACAGCGATCCTGTCAGGAGGGCCAGAAACAACAAGGCATGCAACCCAGAAACAGGGTAACAGCGGCCGGTCCAGCATCTCCCCTCCCTATGCCTCAGTTTCCCTGAACAGAGATCACAGGCTCTGTGGCCTTCTCTGAGGGCAGAAGACCACCTGCCTGCCTGAGTGGTGGTCAGGGGATGGCACTAGAGGTGGGCCAGCAGCAGACAGCCAGCCTAGGGCCCCTGGAGGTCCACACCAAATGCATTAAAATAAAGGAAGACACCTGCCCCACCCTGGGGACCAGCCTGTCTCTTACGGGAATGGAGACTCAGTTTCCTAGTTGGGGAAACTGAGGCCCAGATTGATTCTGAAGGGGAGGTGGGAAAGGCACCAGGTCTCAGAAAGGTGGTCCTAGGGGGTTGAAACTAGGGTGGGGGTGGGAGAAGACAGGGGCTGGACTACTGCAGACTCCACACCTTCTGGTTAGGGACAGAGGCCCCACTCCCTAGGAAAGAGCCAGGCAGATCAGGCTCCGTCTGGGGGGTGCGGACAAAAGCAGTTTAGCCCAGAGATGGGGGTTGGGGGAGCTGTGCTCAAGAGCCCAGGGTCTCGGCCAGACAACAGAAGCTGGAGAAGGCAGCTTGTTCTCCCCGTCCCCGCCCCACCCCCAGCCAGGGGCCCTGCTCCCGACTGTGGTGCCACCCTGACCCCCTTCCCCAGTGCTGCTGGCTCGCCCTGGCTGGCACAGCAACACACATGCGGGAGGCACACGTGTGAGTACCAAGCCCCGCACCTCCCAGCAGGAACATGTGCACCCCCACCCCCACCGCGCACGTGGGTCGGGGCACTGGACCCCTGGTTGGCCCCCACGTGAAGGCTTGAAGACTGGATCTGGGCTGGGGGGTCCCCAGGGGCTTGCAGCTTCCTCCCCCACCCCGCAGCAGCCCCGCCCAGCCCC
>NW_006209032.1:365770-366254 GCF_000334495.1 Tupaia belangeri chinensis | reverse complement strand
GAGGGGCGGGGGGAGGCTCCGGGAGCGGGAAGGGACGGCTCAACCCTCAGCCCCTATCCTCCTGGGGCACCACAAATATTCGAAGGTTAATGTTGTCACAATTCCGAGCCGCAGAAGCCCCCCAGGACCCCCAAGCCGTCCGAGGTATTGGGGAACTTTAGCCTGACACTGCATGCCGCCCCCAGGATCTGCAGAGCCCGCGCGTCCTGCCCCCTCCGGGACCCCGAGCCCTCGCGGCGCCCCCGCTCACTCTGCGTCCCAAACCTCGAGCCAGGGAAACAATCCTCCAAGGCCCCCCAACGTGAACTGGGGAAGCGCCCCCCGCAGCCCAGCGCAGCCCGCCCCGCACCTGCAGCGCCGGTCGGTCACAGAGAGGAAGCGATCGCGGGCTCAGCGGGGCGCAGAGGGCTCCGGGGGCGGCGGGCAGAATCTGCTCTGGGCACGCGGGGCAGACGCGGCGCCAGCTGCAGCCGCTTTCGCCCCC
>NW_006209032.1:344579-365330 GCF_000334495.1 Tupaia belangeri chinensis | reverse complement strand
CCTCGGGGGGGGGGCCCTCCCCCCCGGCCCCGCCCCCTGCCCTGGCGGAGCCTGAGGCTGGAATCCCACTGGAGGTCTGGCGCGCCGGGTAGCTATCGAGCTGGTGAGCACTGGCCTGTCCGACCCGGGCCAGGCTCCCAACGTCTCTTTTAGGCCCTCGGACTCCCAGCCCTGCAACACGGGCCAGGAAGCCTTCCTATGCCGAACGTAGGCGGTGGGAAGTGGGGGGAAAGCCTGAGTCCTGGAACAGCACCATATAGCCTATAGTCTCTTGGCAGCTGTAGTCTCAAGAAGAGGGGGCTCTGCCCAGCTCCCCCAATCTGACCCAAAGGGCAGGCAGCACCCACATAGAAGACCCACATGGGTAGTCGCCAGGGCGGGAGGCCCTGCAAATTGGCATCCCTAGTTAGGAGTGGTAAACACATGGGAGCGAATGAGCACATAGTGTAACAGTGAGAGGGGCCCTGGGGACAGAGCCTCCTTTCCCACCCCAACGCCTGCAAGGCCAAACCTTTCCCATCCAGGGGTGTGGCCGCCTCTGCCCCTCCAGTGTGGCACTGAGTTTCCCAAACTATAAAAGTCACCTGTGACCTGGGTAGACCGCTTTCTTCCCAGCCTTACCACTTCATGAGCAGCAGCATCCCAGGCGACCCAGACTGGGACATGGGGCCACAGGGGAATGTGGCACCAACGTGCCCATCTGACCTGACCCCTGACTGGAAGGTGAAGGTCCAGAACTCCTAGTCAGATGCTCTGAAGGAAGCCTTTGGCCATTTCTCCATCCCTTGTCAAGGACATGGACCCAGTGCTTGCCCCAGTCCCCGCACAAGCCCTGAGGACCATCCTGAAGCCAATATCTATAGGCCAGACCTAGGCCTCTGAGTTTCTCACCTGCCCTGGGGTGGTGGGATCATCCCCAAGTTTCAGCCAGGGTGAATGAGGCTCCCAAGGTGAATGAGGCTCCCCCTCATGGATACTCCTGGCTGATGACAGGAGGGACTGTCGACCTGAAGAGGCTGGGGCTGGCCCCTAAAGGCTAGTAGCCTAGGAAATGATTGCCTCAAGCAAGGCCCCTCGACAGCTTCCTCCAGAGGGGGGATTGAGGAGCCTTTCACAGCCTTCTCTAGCTTTGGGCCCCTCCTCTAGACCAGGCTAGTGCCACCTCTGGACTCCCTGGGCTCTGAAGGGTCTTGATCATGCCACCAACCCCACCACTGGGTAGGAATCTCCTGGCAGGCTGGGCATCTGCAGGGCAAAGCCTTTTTCTTGTTCCAGTACGCTCAGCTAATGTCTGTAGAATGAATGAACGGACTGGCACTTAGTCCTTCCTGCCATCTGCCCACTCTCTTTGAAACAATGGGCCTCTGAGTTGAATGGTGTAGCCAAGCCAGGGCTTGTGAACTCCACACTTCACACACGTTTTCCATCCTTCCTGAGGGTCATGGCTACCCAGGCATAGGGGGCCCAGGAGAAGCTGGAATGCGGTTTATAGCAGAGGAAGGGGGGCTCCCTAGAGCCCTGCCTGCTGCTGGCAGTATTCCACCTCTTCTTGGTCCTGTGCACACTCTGTGCATGTGGGTGAGAGCACGTGGCTGGGCGTGTGTGCACACGTGTATGTGTGTATGCTCTCTTCTGCTGAGAGAGATGGTAACGGCGCAGTGCATGCAGTGGTGCCTAGGGGCACGTGTGTCTGCATTCTGTGTGCACCCAGGCATGCTCGCTGCCACGTGTACGTGGACGCTGTCACTAGTCCCAGGGGGCCAGTCTCATTCCTGCCTGACACAAGTCTCAGGATCGTGGAGGCTGAATCAGGCCATGAGAGTGGGACACGGGAAATGACCTGGACCATGCCCAAGGGCAAGCAGGGTAATGACCCTGCACCAGCCGCTGTTTCCGGGCTCTCCACCAGCACAGCCCCTTGCTGTCAGCTGTGGGGAGGGAGAGAAGAATAGATGGGTCTTTGCCATTTGTGGGGGCAACCTGAAGACAACAGGCCAGGGCTGGGGCTTAGCTTGCCCCTCAGTCCCTGAGGCATGGGCGAGGTAGGACTAGGGGTCAGTGTCTTGACTCTGACTTCCAGCTGCCCAGTGCCACCTTCTCAGCACCTCTGGGCCATGAGCAAGGCCAATGCCAAGCTGGGATCCTGTCTCCACTATTCAGGGTCAGAGGACATGCTTTTTGCTTCTCCTCTGGCCAGACAGATGGTGGGAGGCCTTTCGGCACCGGACAGAGCTTTGGACATGAGCAGAGACCGACGCTGGCTCCGTCGTGCAGTGGTAACTCACTGTTCGAGAGGAGCTGGCTCCCACGTGGCAGCTGCGCTTCTCTGAGCACAAGTGTCAATGCCCAGAGTCTGACGTGCTAGAGGATTGGAGGAAGGAGATCATGGCGTGACCAGTCCCCGGGGGTGGGGGGGGCATTCTCTCTCTCTCTCGTGCATATGCACATGCCCCAACATAAATGAAGAAAACGTTTTTAAAAGAGCAGAGGCAGTTGGCCTTGGCAGCCTCTGCAAAGACCCTCCTGAGAAGGTCTATACCCCTGACTACCCCATAGGCAGGGGCTGCCCAGGCTGGGAGGAAACAGAAGCCCAAAGCTTATAGCTCTGGCTCCCAACAGAGCTAGAAAGTCAGAGACAGGATAAGACACGAGCCTCGGTATCCACAAAGCCTACAGAGCAGGCCAAAGTCTCATCACCAGCTTGGCTCGTACCTTCCACCAGGATCCAGAACTTATTGGCCCCCCCTTCCTGCCCCAGGGTAGCAGGCCAGCACTGCCATGCCCTCGAACTCTGGCTGGCCAGCAGAAGCACCTGCTAAGAACCCAACATAGAACTCCAGCCAAAGCTCAGGCTCTAGGAAGTGCCCCTGTGACCAGCCCAGCTTCCCTAAGAAGCCTAGACTCTGACAGGGAATCTCCCTTGGGCTCCACACCCCAGGCCCCCAGCCATCTTTGGAACTGATTGGCTATTGTCCATGTCACTGGCTTCAGCTCCCAGAAGAGGGCCCAAGATGGGGGAGTGCAAGCAGTCATTCCCTCTGGAGCTAGGGGAGGGGGCTGCCCCCTCCCCCCGCCCCCCACCTTATGACTCACTCCAGGCTGTGTGGGTTATTACATTATGTTTGAAATTGCCATGGCAACTAGCTGGCAATCAAGGGTAATTGCACTTGTTGTCAGGGCAACGGGGCAAAACCCATAGCAGCCATTCTCTGTGGTTGCCCTTGGGGTACAATAAAGGTCAGGCCAGCCCAGAGCCAATGCCAGCTAAGGGGCTCTGGGGCTCCCCACAAAGGGCAGATGGCCAAGGTCCATGGAGTTCTGAGTGCAGAGCAGGATGCACTTTAGGAGAGCCAGGTCCCCAACCCCATGCCTAGCCTCCTGCTTTCCCGACCCCACTCTGTGCCTGAAACATGCCACAATGCCCAAAGCAAGCAGAAGCAGAACTTTATGTGCTCACAGCTGGTACTTGTAGATAGCCCACGGGCCTTCCTCTTCGTACTCACGGCGTCTGAGCCACAGGCTCTGAAAGGAGTCCCGGGATGCCATTTTGGAACCCCCAAGCCAGGCAGCCACTGCACGGTGGGGAGAGCTCAGCACGGAGGCATGAGGGCCCAGCTCCTGTTTCAGGCGCTCGGGGAAGCCACTCAACAGGGTGCTGCCACCCTCCAGCACCACGTTGGCCAGCAGCTGCTCCTGCTGCTTGGCCTCCAGCCGACTGATGCTTAGGAGGGCTAGCTGTGGGAGGCCCGGCTGGTTGAGGCCTAGCAAATTAGGCTGGAAGAGGGCCTCGGGGCAGCAGAAGCGCTCAGAGCCCAGTGTGATAACCTGTTTATCTGGGAGCACAAAGTCCACCCGGGCCTGGGGGCGCCCCCCCCCCCCCGCCATATTCATGGCTAGGTAGCAAGCAGCCTCTTTAATCTGGTTGGCCAGCCCTGCCTTGGGCAATGACTGGCCACTTGCCGCCAGCAGCTGAGCCAGGTATTCGGTGAGGTCAGCACCAGCCACATCCAGCCGGTAGGTGTCAAGTGGGGCCAAGTCCCCAGTGAGGATGGGAGCCACATAGGAGGTGCCATGGCCGCTGCCCAGCACCAGCCCAGTGGTACGTCCACAGGCGTAGAGCGCCAGCAGGGCCTGATGCACTGTCTGCATGGCCGGCACATGGAAACGCTCGAAGAGGATTTCAGCCACCTTCTCTCGGTTGGTTCGTGGGGAGATGGGTGAGTCGGCCACGAGCACAGCCAGTTCCTCGGGCTGCACGCCCAGCCTGCAGTAGAACAGGTGCTGCCACAGCACCTCCAGTGCATCCCTCTCGGTCCTCAGGCACCGCATACCGGGGCTGGCCCTGGGACGCGTGCTGCAGCAGCTGGACTTGGGAAGGTATCACACTGAGAACGTGGTCCTCTCCAGCCAGTCCACACTTGGTGAACCCTGTGCCTGTGTCAATCACCACAGCCGCCATGTCCTCATAGGGGCCCAGAGAGTGGCGGTAGAGCACCGGTGACTGTACTGGCACAGCCTCCATGGTGGACACCAGCTCATAACAGGTCCCTCGGAGCAGGCCAAGGTGCGTGACCACAGATGAGTGTGTGACGTCCTCGGCTGTCAACTTGAACCGGCCACTCCTGGGGGAGCTGCCAGGTTGCCGGGATGAGACCCCATGCATGCTGAGACTTCGAGTGCTGCCCATGCCAACCTTTTCTCCACCCAGGTAGCCCCATGTCTCTTCGGGGGCTGGGGTCACTCGGAGTACCCCCATATTGGTAGACAGGCCCAAGGGCTCCCCTTCCTGGGTGGAGGCCTGGCCAGACTCCCCAGTGGTGGGGGGCCCTCTCGTAAGGGTGGGCTCCTTGATGATGGGGGGCTCATTAGAAACAATGGTCTCCTCAGTGAGGGGTGCCTGCCTGGTGAGAGAAAGCTGCCTGCCAAGAGGGGTCTTCCCAGCGAGAGGGGGCTGATCAGAAAGGGAGGGTTGCTTCTTGGTAGAAGGGGGTTGGCCAGGAAGGAGGGCCTGTCCGTTGAGGATGGGCTGGCCAATGAGTGGGGCCTGCCCAGAACCTTTGGCCTGAGGGTTATCAGGGTGAGCAGTGATGACCTCTTTCTGGTTGTGGCTGTCTGTGCCCTCTGGGGGCAGGGATCTGGGCACTTCCTGGGTACTGGCTGGTGGCACTGGCTCTGAGTTCATCCACTGAAGTTTCTTGGTCTGGGCCAAGGCTGCATCTGGCAACCTGGAGGAGTCCAGCTTCCAGATGGTGTGACTGGGTTCATTCTTTTCAGCATCCTGTTTGGGCCAGCTGGGATCAGGGACATGGGTCAACCTCCTCTCACCAAACTGGAGAGGCATCAGCAGAGGAACAGGCCCAGCGAGCACCCCAACCCTGAGTGGTGATTCAGTCCCAGGGGAGTCTCGTGACTCCAGGTTGAGCCTGGCCTCCTTGGGAACCAGGGCCACCTCTCGGTAGCTGCCAGATGACAGGCTGGAGGGAACAGGACTGGACAGCACAGATGCGGTGGGCCAGAAGGAGGAGCTATTACCCTCAGGGGAAAGGAAGGGCCTGGCCAGTGGCCGGGTGGGTAGCGTATTTTCAGGGGCATAGGTGGACGGGTGGCTGGGCATTAGACCCACCAGAACGGCCCGGGAGCCCATGGGGTCGTGGCATAGCAGCCCCATTCTGGTGCTGCCCGTGGCCATGTCGAACACCAGCACACGATCTTCCACAGCTTCCCGAAGCTGGCAGGTAGGGGCACTTGAGGGGATTGGCATGGCCTCCCTGGGAGCCTGGACTGGGAACTGCCCGGGATAGGTTACACCATACGGGGGCACTGGCACATTGGAGGAGGTCTTGTTGCAGATATTGAGGGGTTGCTTGTCTGGCTGAGAGCTGCACATCTCCTGGTTAGTTCTTCGGGACTTGGGGGTCCCTGGGGGCTCCAGGCCTGGTGTTGAACTGCCTAGCCCAGAGGTGTAGACCTGGGGCTTCTCCACTGAATTCTCAGGCTGTTCGAGTGGCCCCTGCCTCCCAGCCACCTTGTGCTCCTGAGCGTGGTCCGGGAACTCTTCTAGAGGAGGTGCTGGGATAGGAGGCCCCTCTTTAGAATGGAAATCCCCTTTGTCCTGGTGGGAAGAGTTGGAAGACTCCAAGAACACGGACCTCCCGCAGTCTTGAGGGAGGTCCTGGTTGGCTGTATTGGTGTCAGGCAGGTGGTCAGGGGTGCCAGGGTGTGTTTCAGCTGCAACAGGCATTGGGGTCCCACCCAGAGCTGGGGTATCAGCTTGCGCTGGAGCTGCAGGAGCTACTGGGAGAGAAGGAGCTGCACCTATGCTGGGTGCCTGAGCTGGATGCAGACCCTGGTCCTGGCCCTGATCTTGGGCTAGAGCCACAGCAGGAGTCGGAAGAGGACCTTGGTCTTTGTCTGCATTGTCCTCTCCTGAGATGAAGTAGGGCAGCCACCGACTCTTCCTGGTGCCAGGGGGGACCATCGGGTCGGGGCTGCAGGGACCTTTGCCCCACCCTACCAGGACCTTAGATGGGGCCTTGCCCTCTTCCCGAAGCCGCACCTGAAGCCGGGAGTGGCAGAGCCTGTGCTGGGCCGCGTCACTGATGCCGTCACTGGGCGTACACACCGGGAGACTCATGGTCCCATCGTCCATGACGAGGCGTGGCTGGGCTCCCACGATGGGTCTTGAAAACACGCTGGCGGTAGAGAATCTCAGGACTTCCTGGGAGGGCTGGTCATAGCCACCCTGGGAGCTAACCTCAGCTGGGTTCTGGAGTAGCTGGTGGATGGGCTCAGGGACATGGGCCAGGGAGACTGGGCAACAGGCCCCATCAATAATGGTCTCGGTGGACAACGACAACCCTTGCTGAAAGTACAGCGGCCCTGAGCTTATCCATGGTCCCTGGGACCCTCTGAGGCCACCCCCCGACTGCTGGCTACCAGCCGAGGGGTGGCCCTGGGGGCCCGATGGATTAGGGCCCCCCACTTTCTTGGTGGCTTCCATAGTCCTGCTCCATGCCCTAGGTGCCCTGCCCCCACCTTATTGCCATGGCAACCCTTCACATCACAGCCCCCAGTGACCTGGGGAATGACAGAGTGTGGGAAACCAGGGCCCCACCCCACTGAGAAATGGCGCCCTACTCAGGGAACCTGAGGAAGCTGAGGGGCTCAGGAACCCCAGTGAAGTCAGCCAGCCACTGGCCAGCCTCCTCTCCCTATCTGCCAGATAACCACTCTGTCCAGGTTAGACCCAGAATGAGGGCAGCACCCCCCGGGCAGGGGCAGCGCAAGGCCAGGGGAGAAGGTAGGCCAGGGAGACTCTGAGGAAGCCCCTGGCACTAGGCCCTTTGGGGGGTGGGGCAGCAAGCCCCTTTACCACTCAGTCCTGGGAGGCAGAAGAGGGTGAGGAGCCCAGCTTAGGCCCAAGCTCCCCTCCCCTGTGTTCCCCGGCTCCCGCTCCAGGGACAGCAGCTCCTTGGCAGTCTCTGCTGCTCCAGATGGTTCTCCTCTGTCTATGCCTCACAGAGCCCCCTCCCCAGAGCCACATGTCCCCGGAGCCCAGGACCAGTATCTGCAAGGGTGGGGATGGGGGAGGCAAGAGTGGAGGTGGCAGGGGTGGGGGTAGGGCCTTAGCTGAGAATCCTCAAGTCAGAATATTCTAGATCTTACCACATTGTGTCAGTTTCACCTTGGTCACATGGAGGGCAGAGCACTGGACACAGGACTGGGCCACAGTGCCACAGTACCAGCCAAATGGCAGTTACAAGAGGTATGGTGGGACGTAGTGGGCACCGGGCTAGCCACGCAGTGGGCACAGAGCTGCGTAAGAACAAGTTGGACAAAGGACTGGACACAGGGGAGGCACGTGGAAATGTGCATTAGAGGACCAGGTGTGCAGGCCCAGCCTCCATTGCCGAGGTGGGGAACTGACGGACAGAGAGGAGCAGGTCCCGCCTGGACCACCAGCACAGGTGCAGAGCTGCCCTGCAGCCAGAGGACAGGCCTGGGCAGCAGACTGGATAGCTGCCCATTGCTACAGCCCAGATCTGGTGGTTCGGACCTGGGCTGGTCAGGCCCTCCTACCTCCCCCCAGCTCCAAGCTCCAGGCCTCTCTCCTCTATCGTTCAGGGCTATGTCCTTCCAGGCCTCAGTTTTTCCACCTAGGAAACAGGTCTGTGGAGAATGCGGCTCCACGCTTGTCCGCTGAAGCAGTGAGTTTTCACAGAGGTTAAAAATAGTATTTGCAGCTGGCCATGGGGTGTGAGGCTGTGTGACCAGGGACTGAACCTAGCACTGCTGTATCTGCGCCTTTCTGACTCGGCACTGGGCAAAGCCTGACTCAGCTGCATCTCAGGCCCCAGGCCCCCTCCTCCTTCCCTGGATTCTGCTCTGGTTACAAAAGGTGACAGATGAGGGCCAGCAGGTGGCATGCTGGTTAGGGCACTGGACTCCCACAGGTCTGACTGTGGTTTGAGCCCCAGACCTGGTGGCTTAAAGATCATGCTGGGCCTGTGTGCTCTTGTGCCCAGGGTCCTGAGAGGAGAACGGAAGAAAAGAGGTCGTAACATGGCCATCCTCCCCTGGGGCGTGATTTCTCATTTTCCCTCTCTGTCTCTGGTGAGCACGTGTACCCTATGACAAATAAATAATAAAAATAAATAAGGACAGATGCTCTGGATGCCAAGAAGGAGCCTCTCACCTTTATACAAAGACCCAGGAAAGTGGCAGGGCCCAAGTATCTATGCCCACGTATGGGCACGCACACACTGTGCACACACGTATTTGCAGAACATGACCAGCTTTATTACCTCTGGCTCAAGCAAGCTAACTTTGAGGAGTTTGGTTTTAGTCTCCCCGCACCCCCAGGATAGTGATGCTAATAGGAACCACTAGTGTCTGCAGCCTTGGAGCTGGGCTGAGCCTGGGAGGGGTGGGGAAGCCCAGAGGGAGGCCCTGACAGTTCCCAGCCTACCTGACCCTGAGCCTTCCTCTGTATCCTTCAGACCCTCCTATACAGGGCTGGGGCCTTTTGTGAACAGCTGGCTGGCTCTCAGGTCTCTCAGGAAAAGAGAGTAGGGCCAGCCAGTGGCCTGGCAGTTAGGGAGGCTGGATCCCACATGGCTGACCACAGTTTGAGTCCTAGACCCAGATGGTCCATATTAAAAAATATGCTGGCATGTAAAGATACATGACCCAAATCCCCCAGCGCCCAGAAAGGGCAAAGGAAGGAGAGGTGGAGAAGGCATTTCAGAGTGACCATGCCCCATAGGGGGCACTTTCTTGCTTTCTCTATCTCTCTCTCCCTCTCTCTGTCTCTCTCCAGTGAGCACACATGCCCTCTGGCTAATGAAGGGAAAACATGCCAACCAGCTGCTATGGTGGTTGGGGTGGCTGGATCCCACAAGGCTGACTACACAGTTCAAGTCCCGGACCACAGCTTAGAAAACACGCAGGGCGTGTATGCATGTGTGCCCTAAATCCTGAGAGGAGAATGAAGGAGAAGGGATTGCAGCATGGCCGTGTCCCCTGGGGGATGCCTTCTCATTTTCTCTCCCTCTTTCTCCAGCGAGCATATGCACCCTATAGCAAAATTTAGAATAAAAAAGGCGGGGAGAAGAGCCTGCTGAAGGATCTGGCCCATGAAGGAAGGCACAAAGAAAGCCACCAGGAGAGAGAAGGCATTTCTACCCAGGACGCAAGCACCTCTTCCAGTGGTAATGACAATGAGACTGCCTGGCTCCTTCCTCTGCCGGTGCAGGGCGGAGCATCTGTAACTCAGCTTCACGGAAATTCAGAAGAGCAGGCCACTGTCCTACCTTATGGTCAGAGAGGAAATCAAGGCGCAGGGCGGGGCAGAGGTGTCTCCGCTAGCGCGTGGTAGAGCCAGGACCCAGGGCCATGCTGGTGAGGGCCCTGCAGGAGGGGAGCCAACGTGCCTCCCTTCTGGGTGCTGCAGCCCCAGGCCGCATGTACGAGAGCTGTTCTGCACGGACCTGCTCCTCTGGAGAGCATCACGCGTAGCTCAGGCCTGGGTGGGAGCCTCTTTCTGGTTGGTAACTAAGCCAGTACCCTCTCAGCACCTGATGATGCTCAGTACAGCCTGCTGCCCACCCCCCGGGCTCAGGCTGAGTCCTTCGTGCTCAGAATTCTTGGCTAGCCAAAGTCCACTCTCATCTCATCCAACTGGGGGAAGGGACAGCAGGCTAGGGCCCTTCTGCCCAGCCCCTGGGGATGGTGCCCCTCTGCCCTTCCCCCTCCACGTCTTTAAATAGTCTCTCACCAGGAAGAAGGGCGTCCAATTCTATTTATGATTCTAGGAAGTGAGGAGGGCCAACATGTTGCCATAGAAACCTGGAGAGCCCCTCCCCCAGGCTGAGCCCATTCCCCAGGCTGAGGGCTATGGGGCTGGAGAGGGTGGCGAGGAGGAGGTAGAAAGAGTTGTGTGTCTGAAGGTGAGGCCTGATGGAGTCTCCTTTGTGTGGGCAAGTCACCGCATGGTGTCCCCTCACACTTCACCTCGCTCCCCAGGCAGGCTTGAGGGGAGACCCCCACCGTGTGCAGAGGGTCAAGTCACCCTGAGAAACCCTTGCCCCTGTAGGCCAACCCTCGCACCTAGGAGGCGTCGAGGATGGTGGAGAGGAGTCTGGAAGGGCCTCCTGGAAGAGGAGTGGGAGGCTACGCTCTACTGGGAGCTCCAGGGCCCACCGAGCCTCCCAGACCTGCTTCTCCAACACAGACCTATTTTGGGCTTCCTTGTGTTCGCAGGAGGCAGCTACCTCTGTCAAAGACTGCAGGAGGCCGGCACTCCTCCAGTCTACCTGTCTTTCCGGGAAGGCTCTGGATGCCTCCAAATCTCAGATCAGCAGGAGCCTTGCAGGGTTCCCAGTGTAGCCATCCGCTCGCTAACACAGCAGAAGCAAGACCAGCCTTCCCAGAGCTTCACCCTGGCCCCCCATCCAAGGGCTCGTACCCCGGCTCTTCCACCCTAGAGGCTGCAGATGGGCAGCATCTGTGTGTTCCAGCAAGGGGCACACCCCAGGCAAAGGCAGACTTCTGAAGAGCCCCACAGGAGCTGGGACATGCCCCTCTTGGTGCTGCTGAGAAGGAAAGGCCCCAAGGAGGAAGAGCTGCACTCTTGGCCCCTAGATCGATGCCCGGCGTTCTTCCATGCCTGTCTCTCCTGACCCTCTTCCCTGGAGCTATGCAAGGGATCCGTGAGCCCTAGCCCTCCTGCTTCCCTTGTTTCTTGTGCCTAGGATAAACCCATTCCATGGAGCAAGACCATTTGTTTTTTTAAAGTTTATCTCTCCCATGAATGGGAGAGATGGGGCGGGGCAGACAGAGACACAGTACCCCTTGACAGGGTTCTGAGCAGCAATCCACTCCGGCGCCAGCCAGCCTGAAGAGGGACAGAGACACAGTACCCCTTGACAGCCAGCCTGGGTGCTGGGCACTGTGCACCTGGTGTACGCAGGGAGGTCTCCGGACTTGAACTGGCAACCTTCCCACATGGGTCTGCCTCACGGGGTATCCTATTGTACCACTGTACCACTGTCTGGCCCCGGGACTATGTTTTGAAGGACCTGGTAGTGCCAGGCAGTGGCACAGTGGCAATGCAACTGGACTCACACAGGGAAGGTTCTGGGTTTGCATCCTGGAACTTCTCTGAGCACACTGGAGCACACGCATGCCTAGGATCTGGGCTGGCTGAAGTGTGGGGTGGTGGTGGATCAGATGGTAGAGACCATGTGGAAGGGGTGTATGTGTCTCTCAGAAGAAATAAAGCCGGGACCTCCTGCTCCTGGCCCCAGAGGAAGACAGCCAGGGACGGAACCTCAGCCCTAGAGGAATGCATGGCTGGCAGGGTGGGGGGAGATAATCCACTCCTAATCTGGGATGCGGAAGACAGAACCCACTAGTGCCAAGAGGATGTGGCTTCTCAGCTTTAAGGCACAGGGAAATTTAAATAACAGATGTTTAAACAACCTTCCCTGCAAGCCGGTGGTGCAGTGACCCCTCTGCTGTGATGTGTTGCAGCTTAACCGCTCTGAGCCCCAATTGACTCAAGCTTACGTAACTCTGCGTGAAAGATGGCCAGCCGCGCTAGCCCGGAGGGAGGGCAAGACTGCTGCCCACAGCTGGCTTAGGGGCGGGGCCGGCTCCTTGCCCTCCCTGGGAGCAGCCCCTCCAACCAGGAGCCAGCATAAGTGGGGGTAAAGGAAGCGCTGCCAGAAGCACCCATAGCTTCATCACTGTCGAGACCAACCACCACGCCTGCAGAGGGGATGTGAGAAGGGCTGCCCTCCTTCAGGACCCAGTGGAGGGTGGGACTGACTTTTAGAACAGACGACTGGGCAGAGACCAGGGCAGGAGCCCATGCTGAAAGGGCTGCTTAAAGGAGTCCTTTTCCCTTTGGAAGCGGGGGCTGCCTGGCTTGGAGGGACATGTCAGCAGGTCCCAGGAGTGGAGCTGATTCCTCTGGCCGCTGATTCTCCATGGTCCAGGCTGCAACATCCCAGGTACTGGCTTCAAAGCTGGTGGAAGCCTGCAATCTCGGCCACCAGCTGCTTCAAGCCCCCCGCCTTGCCTGATGCCTCTCTAGAACCCAGAGACCCAGTCCGAGACTGGCCAAGAGAGTGTGCAGGTGATCAACTCAACCAGAAAGGGGCAGAGAGAAGGTGGGATACCCCTGGCCTGCCAGGCTGAGCACCACCCAGGAGTCAGCAGGGGCCTTCAGCTCCTCCCACCTAAGCTTAGAGGAGGAGCCACCATGGGCCCCACCCCCGAGCTCCCGTGGAGCAACAGTGAGGCTGAGTTTGGAATGGGCTATCCCCAGAGCCTTCAGATGTGACCCCCCGCTCCCCCAGAGAGCCGCTGGGTCCCTGGGGGAAATTCCCTGAAAGGTTAAGGTCAAGGTTGAGATTCCCAAAAGGGAATCTCAGGCTAGACTCGTAGTCACCCATCACAACAGGTCGGTCTATGCCATGTGCCAGACGACAGTGACACCAATGGGCAGTCAGGAGGGTGTGAGTCATCTGTGGCTTTCTCGGCCTCAGCTCCCCTCTCTGGCTCCTCCCCTCCCCAGCCTTTGCTGGCATCTGCTTGCCCCCAGCTCCAGGGGGCTGCAGTGAGAGGAGATGAGACAGTGGAGTTGGCATTTGGTGGGAAGGCTGGACTTCCAGGCCCTGGGAGAAACCTCTGCTGGTCTCATCACACCCTAGTGGCAGGCCCAGGCCTAACAAGGGCAATAGCAAACTTCCCCCTGCATCAGTCATTCCCAGACCCGATTGCTACTCAGGGAGGTGGCCTAGCCATTGCCAGCCCTGAAGGCTCCTCAGAAACCTCCTGGCAGCCCAGCCACAACAACACAAGCAGGGTGGCACCGCTGCACATTGGCTGAGTTTGCATGGGAGGCCCAGGAGTTCCTGACCCAACCTAAACAGGACGGGCATGGGGGTGTGTGCTTGTGGTCCTGGCTTACTGGGAGCCTGAGCAGGAGGACTACGATGTGAAAAATCTTTCTCTCTCCCATAATACAGAAGAAAAAGCAACCTCCTAGTGCCCCCAGCCCATCCAGGGATCTAGAACGGACCCTCCTTATCTAACTAGACACCAATCTGAAACCCTAAAATGGTCCCAGCTGTGACCACGCCAGGACTTGGGACTCTCAGGTGGCTCTGAGAATGGAGCTCAGAGCTTGGGGGCTGCAGCAGTTGGGAGTGGAGCAGCTGTGTCCAGTCTGGGACCCCAGGTGCCCGCCTAACTGGGGCCCCTCCCTGGAGACTTCTGGCCCTGGAGGCCCTTGGCCCAGAAACAGGCTCAGAGCCCCAGGTTCTGGCTGCACAGGAAACCTGACACCCCTGAGCTCTCTCTTTCCTTCTTCCATCTCCCCTCTCTGGAACCCCTTTCCACACAGAGCTTTCCTGTCCAGGGTCCCCTTCCTCCCTGAATGGTTGAGCTGGTGACCCATGAGCAGCAGAAGCTCTAAGCCCCAGGCCCTTCTCTTCACCCCCCGCCCAGGGCTTAGAACTTTGGATCCCCCTTAGATTCCCAGGATGGGGTTAAGGGGTACAGACTGCAAATTGGAAGGTGGAGACGATCCCTCACACCTGGTACCGAGGACTATAGCTGTGGGGGTGCTCCAGGATACTCCACTCACCTCTCTCAGCCTCGGGAGTAACACGGCTGTCCCTGCACACAGGACATGGGGTCAGTGGCTAAGCGTGTACGGCCACCATCCATGCCTGCATCGAAGTATCAGAGGCTTAGTGACACCAGGCAGTCTCCCTGTGCCCTCCTTCAGCTCAATGCCCCTAATCTTTGGACCCCTGCACTTGAGCAGATGAGCTGCCTTTTAAACCTTATCTACGTTTCTCCAGAGTCCTTAGGGTCCCCAGGATGGGCCTAAGGTGACAGAGTGGGCAGCAGTATGGGAAGAGAACTGTGGGGCACCTCTGGTCCCAAGAAGACCCGCCCCCTTCCTGCTCAGCAGGGAATTCTTGCTCAGACCCAGGACAGAGCATGAAGCTGGGGGTTCAGAGGCGAGAGAACCTGTCTCCTTAGCTGGTGTCTCCCACCTGGAAGGGTGGAGGCCACGGGGACTGCTAGCAGGGAGAAACTGTGCTCCACGCCCTGGGCCTAGGCAGCCCAGCAGCTCCCTGCGTCAGAACCAGGATGTGAGGAGGGGTAGGAAGGGGGGCCTTGGCCTTTCCAGAGGAGCTTGCCCCTTGGGCGGCTATTGTGCAGTGGCCTTGCTGAGCTGTATAAATAGCTCCGCGGATGGCACTTCGAGGCTGGCTCCTTGGAAGTGTGGATCTGAGGCCTGGCAGCTGGCTCATCTCTCTCAAGGCTGCGAGTGCAATGCTGGCAGGGTTGGGGCGGGCAAGTCTTCATGTGCTGAAGGTGTGTGTGTGTGTGTGTGTGTGTGTGTGTGTGTGTGTGTCATGGGGGGGATTGCTGTAAGTGGGACAGGGGGCCCTGGAGAAATGCCAGGGTGGGGGCAAGCCGCCTGGGTGCTGGGGGAAACTGCTCTGGCTGCAGCACACTTGCTTCCTCGACCTCCCCCACCCCCTTGGCTCTGCCCAACAGTCCCCAGAGCCCTGTAACCTGGATCTGGGCCTTGTCCATCCTCCTGTTTTCTCGAACCTTCTTGCTCATCCAACCCCTTTCTGACCCCAGGGCCTTTGCATATACTGTTCACTGTGCCCCAAAACTCTCTTCCCCCAACTCTGCTTCTGGTGATTTTTTTGGGGGGTGCCTATAGGGGTGTATATGCTTGCTGGGGGGTGGGGGAGGTGAGAAACCAACCTCCAGGGGGATGGCCACATTGCAATCTTTTCTTCTCCATTATTCTCTTGTGATTTTTGGTATGCATGCACCCAGTGTTCTTTTCTTTTCTTTCTTTCCTTTTTTTTTTTTTTTTAAGAGAGATATTTTTTCTATGGGGTGCATACACTCACCAGACAGGGACAGAAAGTGAGAAATCAACCCCATGGGGAATGGCCATGACCCAATCCCTTCTCCCTTCTCCCTTCTCCTTCCAGGATTTTGGGCATGCATGCAAACATGCCCAGTGTAAGTTTTAAGCTGTCAGGTTGGAACTTGAACCGTGGTCAACTGCATGGGAGTCCAGTGACATAACCATCATGCCATCTTCTGGTCCCACCCAATGCACCTTTCAAGCCTCTGGGTCAGCGCTTGAACCTCACAGCTGGTCATGTGGGATCCAGCTGCCTTAACTTCCTCATCACCTGCTGGCCCTGCTGTTTTTATTCACCTGCTAGAGCTTCAGCAGAAACGTCACCTCCTGGGAGGCTCCCCTCACCTCTGTATTCACCTCTCTAAAACTGTCTCCTATGCCCGCCGAGCAGCCTTCTTTCTTTGACAGCATTTACCACAATTCGTACGTGAATATTCATTTGTTCCTTTACTGTGTCCAAGGCCAGTGTCCGTGTGGTCGTCGCTGAGTCCCCTGTGCCCAGCAGACAGTGTATACAGCATGTAGTCCATAAATACGTGTTGCAGAGGGGTCACGCTCACTGGCTCACTCCGTGTCCTGACCCTCTCCGATCCCCTCTGAAGGTTAAAGGGCAGGGACAAGGTGGAGGCTGCTGCCCTCCGGCCTGGCATGGCCTAGAGGCAGTTTGGGTTAGCTCCAGGCTGCTGAGTGGATCCAGCCCCACGGGCCTGCCCAGGGCTTATGTCAAGTGGGCAGAGGCGGCTCTGAGAGGGGCCTGGGCCGCCCCGTGCTCCTGTGTACAGGTGAGGACTGCAGCTGTTCCGGGAACACATTGGCTTCCCCCGAGACTCCAGGGCCCAGGTTGACATAGGCCACGGGCAGCTGTACATAGTGGTCTCCAAGCAGCACAGCCGCTACCCGCTCCACTTCCACCACTAACGCTCCAAAGCTGGGTCGTGCTGCTGGGTCCACCTCCCAGCATCGCAGCATCACTTGGTACCTGTGAAGAGGAGGGGTGTCAGCAGCAGGTGCACCTCCACTCGGGAATTCTGGGCCGCTTACCTGCTGTTAACTCCCGGTGAGCCACACAGGGATGAGAACAAGAGATGAGACCTAGTGCCCCATGTCGCCTAGTCAGTGGTAGCCCTTCTTATCACTGCTATTGCGGTCCTGTCCTGCCTTCTCACCTGGGCAGAGGTTAGATAGCCCTGGGGGTTAAGAGGTTGGGCTCTGGTGCCCTATGGCCTGGGCTGTGTGGTCTTGGGCAAGTTCCTTAACCTCTCTGTGCTCCTGAGTCCTCCTCTAATTACAGCACAGTAGAGGCACAGGATAAGAGGATGCTTAGGAAGAGCTTGACTCAGGGCCACGGTTACTGTCACATGCCTACTGGGAAGAAAGCCTGGGTCCATGAAGCATCGGTTCAGAGTTTTGAAACAGGAGCGCTTGGAGGACCAGTGGTGACGGGAGTGTTGCCTGCTGACGGCTCTTGGCTTGGACCCTCTCTAGAAATTGCCCTAGATAAATGACAACTGTCTCACACACCCTCATCAGGGACAGCCCCTGTGACCAGCAAGAGCTGGTCTCAATTTCAGAAAACTCTGAAGGGTCTCTGCAGCTCAAGCAGTCCCCAGGAGATAGGCTGTAGCCTCGGTGAGGTCTGTGTCACGGCCCAACCTCTCCTGCCCAGCGATGCTTCCCTCACCCCGACCTGCCAACAACCCCGACCCCATGAATCCCCATCTGAGTCTGTTCTGGGGAGCCCAGCCTGGAATGCAGGTGGACAACGAAACTGATTTTCCTCCCTTTGACCCAGAGCATAAGAAAAGTCAAACCCGTGGTGGGCAGGACCGAGAGGACGGGCTACACACACCCTTTCTGGAACACAGTCTGACCCAGGACTCAGCCGCTACTTTCACCTGTGACTGGTTTTTCCTGTTCTAAGCACACGGACCTGGGCACATCTGAGGCACGCTTGCTGCTGCTGCTGCTTCAATAATGCCTTTGTTTCTGTTATATTATTATTTTTTCCATTGCCAAAGGGTGCATGTGCTCCCCAGAGATGTGGGTGGGGGAAGCACTCCCCGATAAGCTGTGGCCATGCTGCAATCCCTTCTCCATGTCTCTGTTCTGCTATATTTTGGGCATGCATGCACAAGCACCCAACATGTTTTTCAAGCCACCAGCGCTGAAATTTGAACTGTGGTCGCCCACGTGGGAGCCGGCTCCCCTAGTCAGTAGGCTGCGGCCGGCCCTGCACACTCGTCCATGATGCTGACCTCGGGCCGTGCTGACAATGCAGCTGCTGCCATCTCTCCAGGAGTGGGGAATCTGAAACTCCACTTAGTAAAAAAATAAAACAAATCTGATCTGGAGATGCTAAGGGGGCTGGCATGGGAACTGCTGGAATCTTTCCATGAGATTAAGTGGGAAGATGGAAAACAGCCCTCTTAGCGGAAGTGGGGGGTGAGGAAGGCTAGAAATCACATCGCTGGCCTCAACCCAGACTCCGAGTTGGAAATACCATTACCATGGAGATGGGGAGATCCTCCCAGCCTCCTGCCCTGCATGAAGGCAGTACCCCACCTCCAATTCCTACCCCAACCTCTAACTCCAACCCCAACGCCTAGCCCCAACCCCTGACCCTAAACTTAACCCTTAACCTTAACCCTTAACTCTTAACCCTAACCTCAACCCCTAACCCTAACCCTAGCACTATCCTTAAACTCTAACCCTAACCCTAACACTATCCCTAAACTCAAACCCTAACCCTAACCCTAGCCCCAACCCCTGACCCTAAACTTAACCCTTAACCTTAACCCTTAACTCTTAACCCTAACCTCAACCCCTAACCCTAACCCCTAGCCCCTAGTCCATAGAAGAGAAAACTGAGCCCCAGAGAGGATCCCATTCCTGGTCAACCAGAGGATGAGTCAAAAAGCCAAGCAAGGGCTCCACCCCCTCCCATCCTCATCTCTCGGGCCAGCTCTGCCCAACCTTCCCCCACTACTCACAGAGAATTGGGGCAATACTCAGGCTGGGGCAGGCGCCGACCCTGAGTCAGGAAATGGGGGAGGTCGTAGGGGTCAACGTGGGGATATGGCGGGGCACCCCGTGTCAGCAGTTCCCACAGCAGCACACCGAATGACCACTGTGGGAATAGAGAGGTGGGAGTCAAGTCTCACCCCATATTTGGGAGGAAGTAGACTCCCCCCAAGGTCCTCTATCTCCTGGAAATGGGTACCCCACCTGCCACTTGGGGCTTATTCCTCAACGTCTCACAGTGTCTTCCTGCTGTCTCCCCCCACCACCTTGGCCTGCCCAGAAGCGGGGCAGTGAGGGTGCCCTGTCTGGGTTTCCCTGAGCTCAGATCATCTGGAGCTGAAGGCCAAGGCTGAACGTGAACTCAGGGCGGGTGGGGCCTCACCACGTCGGACTTGGTGGTGAACCTGTACGTCTGCAGGCTCTCCAGAGCCATCCACTTGACCGGTAGGCGAGCGTGGCGGTGCTGCTGGACGCTATAGTACTCCTTATCCAGGACGTCGCGGGCCAGACCAAAGTCAGCCACCTTGACTGTGAATGACTCGTCCAGCCTGGGGGAGAGGGAGGAGCGCACATGGGACCGGCCCCCACCAGGCCCAGAACCCACCTGTTACAGGCTCTTACACAAGTTCAGAGCCACAGTGTCCAGTTCAGTCCTGCAGTGAGCAGACCAAAAAACCTGAGGCCCAGAGAGAGGAGGACATGCCCAGGGATGCTCAGCAAAGGCAGGAGCAGGTCCCTCTCCAAGGCAGCCACTGGCCGCTGCCAATCCTATGCCCTGCCTCTTGCTTTCCCAGCTCCTCACATGCAGTTCCGGGCAGCCAGGTCCCTGTGCACAAACTTCTGTTCTGCCAGGTACTCCATGCCACGGGCTACCTGCAGGCCGAAGCTGACAAGGTCCTTCACAGTGGGGTTCTGGGGGCATAGGGAGATTGGTGGGTAAAGGCTGGGCAGCTCCATCCCCAATTGCGGCTCAAGGCTCCCACCCCAGAGCCAGCAGAGCACTGACCCGCTGTGGCGAGCGGATGAAATGGAGCAGGTCTCCATGGCGCATGTACGGCAGCAGCACCTGGGGCCGGCCCCCCCGCGGCTTAAGAGCCAGCAGAGCACTGACCGGCTGTGGCGAGCGGATGAAATGGAGCAGGTCTCCATGGCGCATGTACGGCAGCAGCACCTGGGGCAGCCCCTCCGGCGGCAGCATGATGCCCACGAGAGCCAGCACGTTAGGGTGGTGCAGGCCCCGCATGAGCAGCCCCTCTCGCAGGAAGGCCTCCACCTCCTGCAGCTCCGTGATGCCTGCAAGGGAGGCTTCAGTCAGACAGGGCAGGGCGGTCCTTGACAAGGGTCAGATGACGAAGAAAGGGCTCCCATTCAGGGCCACTTGGTAAGGTGGTGGCACAGCAGGAACAAGGACCCTCCCAGTCTGGGACTCTTCGCCCACCCTTCCACTTACGGCTCAGTGACTTGACAGCGCAGTGGATTCGATTCTGGGCCTGGTCCGTGTACTCCCCGTGGTAGACAACACCAAAGTGGCCTGGTGAGAGAGAAATGGTGAGAGTGGAGAAGTAGGGGACCTCTTGGGCCCCAGTGTTCAAGACTTACATCCTCCTCTTCTTGGCAACCAACCTCAGAGCACCAAACTGGCTCCTCTGATATCATAATAAACTAAGCAGCAGCCGCATGATGGCAGACCCTGCAGCCCTCCCGTGCCCACTTAATCCACGTTAGAACCCACTGATAGAATTCTTCTAAGCCTTGTTTCCCAGGGGAGCCAATGGAGGCTCAGGTTAAGGGGTGTGTCCCAGGTCACACAGATTTGTGAGCAGGTCAGCACAGACTCTGGCCCACCTCTCCCTTGAGCCCAGGTCACCTAGGGACTCCACCTCCACCCCAGCCCCGTGTGGCCCCCACACCTTTGCCAATGACTTGGTCACTGTGGATGACCACCCGCTCATAGGGAATCAGCACATCCTTGACCTCAGCCAGGAGTGCCGAGTCCAGGTCCTTGAGCTGGATGGACTTGGTCCGCAGCAGCGGGACGCGGGACCCATCCCCACTGTCTGGGGAGGATGCTTCATGGTCCAGAGAGCTGGAACCCAGACCGTCAACGGCAGGCAGTCCTGTGGGGACAGCACGTTAGGGCCTGCAGAGACAGGGGGCGGCTCTAGTCTCTACTGCCTCCACCATCTCACCGAAGTCACTTCTGTACTCAGAGCCCTCGTGGAGCGTAGGCAGGGTCACAGCTCCAGCAGTCCGGT
>NW_006209032.1:336474-344559 GCF_000334495.1 Tupaia belangeri chinensis | reverse complement strand
TCATTTGGGCTGGGAGACAGGTCTGTGGAAAGACAGTCCTGGGTGGCCAGCCTCTCCGAGGTGAGGGGGGTAGAGTGGGAGACTCCTAAGGCCCAGGGGAAGAGAGGATGTAGGAATACGGAGATGCTGTTGTTTGGAGGAGGGGCTGAGCCAGGGTGGGAGTGGAGAACTCACCCAGCTGCTTCTTCCGCCGCCAGCAGTTGACGAGTAGGGCAGTGGCCACGACAACCATGAGAAAGAGCAGGGCCAGCAGGACACCAAGGAGTGTGCTGTGTGAGGGCCTGTCTGGGCCTGGCCGCACCACTCTGCCCAGGACGTGACACTCACCATCCACGCAGACCTGGGGGCAGGCAGCAGCTCAGCCCGGTCTGCAGGCCCTTGGCCCATGCTTCCCGTGGGGGCTGGTTGGGCTGCCTACCTGCAGTGGGGCGCCATCCTTGCCGAGTTGCAGGGAGGAGGGCAGGGGGCAGACCACCAGATCCCCCCGGAGTTCATGCTGGCAGCTCTCACCACCCACGGTCACGTTGATGCCCACACAGTCTGCCACTGTGCCCAGCCCAATATACTGCAGAGACAGTTATGAGGCCCAGCCAGTGACCTGGCCCCCACCTCCCAAATGCCCCGTCTCTACCCACAGCCCCCACACCTACCTGAAACTTAATGGCATGCTCTTCGGGCTTCAGTGGGGCTAGCTCTGCAGTGGGTGGGCGGGGTGGTGGTAGGAAGCGGAAGCCAGGCAGGGTGAAGCCAGCAGCTCCGTCCCCCTGGACACTCAGATTCCCTGTCACCCACCCCGGGGGACCTCGGACCACATATGCAGGCAGGCGGCACCGCTGCTCCTCCTCCGCAAGCTGCTTCTCGCACTGTAGGGACCCACATGAGAGTGGTTAGCCAGGTGCCTGCCTGTGGCTGCCCCAAGCATCCAGCATAGGGTGGGGCTGGGGCTCAGGTGACTGGTCCAGCCTGCCTCTCTCCTAGCCAGCGCCCACTCTGCAGCTGCTCACACCACTCACCCTGTTCTCCACCTGTCTATGCCTGTCCCGGAACGACAGCAGTAGGTGCCATGCTGAAGTCAGATGCTGTCCGTGGATGGTGATGTGGGAGCCACTGTGGAAGAGGGCAGGGTGGTGGGGGCTGGGTGCTCTCCAAGGCTGACTCCCCAATTCCTCAGAGGCCAGATGGAGCAAGGGGGTGGCACTTACGTGTAGCCACAGTTGGGGCTGATGCCTAGCACGACCGGGTCTTCCTTGTAGTGGAAGGTCCAGGAACCGGGCACCTCGGCACCTCCCACCTGCAGGCGAAGGGGCACGCTGGCCGTGGCAGCCCCAGGGGGCGTGACACAGAAAAGCCGCCCCTCGCTGACCCTGCAGGAATGAGGGCTTGGGCTCAGGGGCACCCCCTCCCCCTGCCCCTGTAATGGCCAGGTCCCTGCCTTCCAGGGACCTGCCAATCCTCCCCAGTTCCTCTGTTGGTCATCTCCCCACCCTGCCCACACCCCATGGGTCTGCCCCAGTAAGACTGCCAAGAGGCTAGGGAGGGATGGGTTCTCCCCAGCCTGGCTGGGGCTGGTGGGCTGTGACAGGCTCTTCACCTCTGGCTGGGGTGCAGCAGACCCTTCTTCTGAGACCTGCTCCCCCTGCTGACCATGTGACTAAGCCCTCTTCCCTCCACCCTCACCCTGGGGAGGCTCCTACCCGGGGTCCTAGGGCCTCCCATTTCTTGCCCGTTGGCACCTACCCTTTCAGCAGGCACTCGGTTCCATTGACCAACACAGCCCGGCTGGCGCCGACAGACAGACCCCGGCCTTCAAGGGTGACACAGGTGCCCCCTGCCCGCGGGCCAAAGAGGGGTTGTACTTTTGTCAGCACAGCCTCCTAAAAGGGCATCGAGGTGGCTTAGCTGGAACAGTGGAGGCACTGCACACCCTTTCCTTCCCATAATGCCCAACCGCCAAGGGCACAGAAAGGACAGGATGACCTCACCACGAAAGAGAAGTTTCCCAGCACGGAGGTGCCATCTATCCGGAAGTGCTTGCCCGGTGGCATATTAGTCACAGTGAGGCTGACGTTGGTAGGCCCTACTGCCTGGGTGCTCGAGGACTCCAGCTCACATTCAAACTCCTCTATAAAGTCCTTCCGGGGCACTGGGCTGGGGCATCAGAGGAACACCTGAGGTCAGCCAGGAAGTACACAGGCCTGGCTGCATGCATGCCCCAAGTCAGAGAGCTCCCCTGAGCCTAAGGATGGCATCTTTTGACCCACACCTTCCTGCAGGGCAGGCAAGGTCTGGTGGGGCGGGGACTAACCTTGCCCAGTCAGGCTCACAAAGGGCCAGAGACAGCTCCCCGGAAGAAGCCAGAGCCCCTGCAGTTTGCTCAAGCCCCTCACCCTGATGAGCAGAGGACAGGACCTCACAGGGAGGGGACTACTTGGTAGTTGTTGTCAGGGACAGGGAAGGCAGGGCCAGGCTGTACCTGAGCTTTGAGGTGTCCTTGGGCAGCACCCGGCAGGGACTCCGACCCACAGTGACTTGGTGGGTTCCCTCAGGCACCAGACCGTTGGGGTGCAGATAGAAGTTGGAGCCACACAGAGTCAGCCTCGTGCTGCCCCTTAGGGGGCCACTGTGGGGATGGAACTGAAGAGGGGGGAGAGAGAGCTCGAGACCTCGAGCTGGAGTGAGATCTCTCAGCCCCATCTGCTGCCCCCAGTTTCCTGCCATCTCCTTGCCTGTCCCCCTGCACCAGCCACTCGGGGTCACTTGCCAGGCTTTGCTCAAGCAAAGACTTGCCTCCAAGTCTTTGCATGTGTCACCCCTTTGCCAAGAGTGCCCTCCTTGTAAATATCAGGGACACCCAAGGCCTCAGGAAGGTCATGATCAAGACGTCCTGAGCCCTAGCCCAGCTAGGACACCCAGCTTGTCCCACCCTAACCTGTGCCCTGCTAGGGGAGCTGTACCTCGGTAAGCTCAGGTGGACAGCGGTCTTGTTGCCAGGAACCAGGACACTCCTTCTGCCAGCCACACTTGTCCCCGCACCAGCCACAGCCCATGAAACGCTGTGCCCGCAGGCAGCGTCCACAGGTGAGGAAGTGGTGGCAGCCAGGGCCCCGGATAGGTACCTGGAAGACCTTGGGGTGGCAGACAGGTGGCTCAGGGCGGCCTCATAGACCCTCCCGCTCCCATTGCAGACTAAGGTGGTAAGACTGGGTGTCAATGTCTCCCTGGATTGGATGCAGAGGCTGTGCTCCCACAACCCTAGCCCCAGGGCCTATCCCTGCCCATCTCACCTGGTCCCCTGAGGCGAAGAGTAGGTGGTCCCCAAGGCGGCTGACATCTCGCTGAATGGGCTGCCCATTGCTGACCAGCGAGAAGTTGGACACATATAGCAAGTAGCTGAGTGACCTGGCCAGCTCCACCTGGGACGATCAGTCATGAGCAAAATGGGGATGAGGACAACGACCCAGGGCCTGTGGCCTGAGGAACCTACCTGCAGGATACGCCCATCAGCGGTGCCCATGTGGGCCACTGTGACATTCTCGAGGCGTGTCACGTACAACGCAGTAACCTGCACCGGCCCCAGCATCCCGTTGAATAAGTCCACACGTGAGAGGCTGCGGCTGATCAGTAGAGGGAAGTGAGGGCAGCTGATATTGGGGCTGGAGGCCTCCGGAACAGGCTGGAAAAGAGTTGGGAAGGGGGAGAGCCAGGATTCAGCTCCACACACTGATCCCCTGCAACCTTTGCCAGTGACCACGGCAGCCTCAAACTCCTACCCCTCTCCTGGCCTCTGGACAGGGCCCAGGACCTGCCAGTCACCTGTATCTGCACCCATCTTCCCCATGTGGAGTTCCCGACTCTTACAGACCCAACCCTGCTCCACTCACACGACTACCCTGCAGAGTGGGCGCTCTAACCACATTCGTCTTACAGACAGCAAATAGGCTCAGAGGTTTGGTCACTTACCCAAGGCCTAATAGACCCTCTGGAGAAGAGCCAGGTTGGATCTGAGCTCTTAACCAGAGTCCTCTCTCGCCCCCTGCTGGCTTTGCCCTGCCTCTCCGTGGCTGGTACGGCAAACCCTACCCCTGGTTTCATGTCCTCATTTGCATAAAGGGCAGGACTCGGAGGTTCATTGGCTAGCGAGGTGCAGGTAACCTGGTCCTTCTCCCTGAGACTCAGAGGTCTTCCAGCACCTCCACTGCTGCCTATACCTCCTTTGGGGTATAAAAAGGATTAATCAAGGCTCCGGATGCTGGGAGACACTAACCTCTCCCCTGCTGTTAGCAAGGGGAGTGGGGTTTGGGAGCTGCATTTATGCCCCAGGGCAGGATGGTGAAAGCTTCTGGGAAACTGGGAGGTATTGGCGGTGGGTCTAAGGTGAAGGCAGGGCTCAGTAGCCAGCCTTCTGAGGGCCTAAGCCCCAAGGGCGGAAGCCTTCATCAGAACACATAAATTTAATCCAGTCTTGAGACATGAGAATTGGCCAGGAGCCCTGAGAGTAAGAGCAGTGGCAGAGTTGGGCCTAGAGACCCACAGGCCTAGGTGAGTGGGACCTGGGACTTTGTTCTCACTTGAGGTTGCAAAGGGGCTTGGCCCGGCCGGAAACCTGCCAGGTGTTTTCATCATGACTCAGGGACAGGTGGGGCTCTGGAGCCATGAAGAGTTCCTTCCCAAGCCAGGGCCACACCCTTGCCAACCTGCTCCTAGGCCCTGGAGCCTTAGCTCTGGGTTCTCAGTCTTGTCTAGGGGTCCTTGGCTCCTGAAAACATTAAGGGTCCAATGCCCCATGGAACACCTGGACACTCGCAGAACCTAAGGAGGGTGGGTGCCAGAGCCCCCTGGGAAGCTTCCTGGGGCCAACCACTGTGACACCCTGTGTGTGCTGCTCCAGCACCTGCTGCCCAGAGTCACAGGACAAACACTGCACAGGCTGATTGTCACACCTCCTTGGTGGGCAGGGCCAGAGATTAGTCCTGGAGCCTGGCACTGCCCAGCTGTGCTGCGAGTCTTCTGACCCTGTGAACACTAGCCAAGTTGGGGAGAAGTTCTGACTTCCCAGAGGAGAGGAGAGGGGACCAGGCAGGGCTGGCCAGACCCAGACAAGGAGTCTCCACTTCAGGGGCCTCTCAGTCCAGATGCACTAAACTGAGAGAGGAGGCTGAAGGTCTCTCACCCCACCCCGGGTGTAAGTTTTCCCACCTCTGCGGTGTAAGTGCGAGCTTGAAAAGGAGTCAGTTGAGAATGTCACAGCAAGGTGGCCAGAGACTCTGACAGCAGCAGCTCTCTGGGTCAACTTAATGAAAGGCCACCCAACCAGTACTCCATTCAACTTAATCCTTTGGTCTAATCGCATAATCCTGGGTAGAATTGTTTCAATGCCTTCAAGGAATCAGTTTTGGTTTTGTCCTCAGGGTATTATTTTAAGAAATGTTCCATCTATTTCCACTCCAGCTCCCTGACACCATGGCTGGAGAGAACCTGTGTAGGGTCTGTTGGAAGGAGTCCCCATTTCCACATGGTCCCCGAGACCTGTTGCTTAGGGCAGGGCTCCCACTATGGTGGAAGAAAGTCTAGGGTGGACCAATTCCAATCAGCCCCTCCTACGCCCTTACTCATTCTCAGATGTTTATAGTTGCTTGCACAAGACCGGGGTGAGGTTCCTGGAACCTTCCAGAGAAAAGCTGCCTTCCTACCAGGTTTTCCCCCAACCGCTCTACAGAGAGTGGGTTAGTGGAGCCCAGGCTCCCCCACAAGCCCACAGACTTCCAGTGCCTGGGAGGCTCACCACCTGGTGGAGGGGAGGGGAGGGGGAGATTCTCTGACTACCCCTGCCCCACCCCCTTTGGAAAACAGAGCAAAACAAGTGCTCCCACAGGGAAAGTGAAACTGTCCCTAAGGAATCTGGAAGCCTCTGCCTGTGTATTTGGGGGGAGGGGAACATTTTTTCTGTGTATGTCCCTGAAGGTATTGTTGATGGGTATTAGGACACTCTACCCATATTTGGGGAGCTGTGCTGGCAGAGACAGCCATGATGCAACCCCATCTTATTTTTTTAGAGATTTTCACTGTAGGGCGCGTGCGCTCGCCAGACAGACAGAGAGAGACATAGAGACAGAAAGCGAGAAATCACCCCCCAGGGGGGATGGTCACGCCGCAATCCCTTCTCCTCCATTCTCCTCTGGGGATCTTGGGCACGCACACACACGCGCCCGGCGTGAGTTTTAAGCCACCGGGTCCGGGACACGAACCGCGGTCAACTACGTGGGAGTCCAGCAACATAGCCATTACGCTAACTGCTGGTTCCCAACCCCATCTTCACATAACCAGGAATCCTACCTAAAAAATCAGAGGCCATGATGGGGGAGGGGGTCATTCAAGAGCAAAATGAGGTAGTGCCAAGGCCGGCAGGCTGGGAGACCAACCTCAGGTGTGGCGGTGGCTGATTTGTCCCCCCCCAGTACTTAAGAACAGGGTGGAAGAAGAAGCTTCTATAGTCTGACCTCCCCGTCCCAGACCCTCTTGGAGATGGAGGGGAGCCACCTGGTTCAACCTCCACCTGCCCACAGGTGGGGGCCCCTTCTCTCTGCTCACCGGATTAGGACAAAAACTGGGTGCCTGGAAGAAGTCGAGGCCTCTCCGGAAGCCAGAAGGGACAAAGGGTCCACAGCAGTGCTCCACACCTTCATCGATGAGCGTGTCCACCAGGTCAATAGGGAAGGCACAGACAACCGAGGAGGGGCCCTCGCCAGGGCTGCTGTCCCTGCCAGTTGTGAAGACCCCGAACAGCACTTCCTGGCCCTCGGTGATGCTCAGCTCTGTGGCAAGTTGGGCGCCCACTGGAGCGGAGTGGGCTGCCTGCAGCACTGGGTAGGACTGCCCACCTTTTGGGGCCCCTCGGCGTCGGCGTTTAGGTGCAAAATGACAGTTGAGGACCAGCTCGCGGTAGTCTCCCAGCTCCGCCTCAGTGGCGCTGAGCCGCACCAGGCGCGTGTGCAGGGTACCAGGAGCGTCTGTCACACTGACCGGCTGCACCGTCAGGAAGTAGACGAAGGCTCCAGCGTGGAAGCTGTGCACGTAATGGATACGGTAGGAGGCGAGGTACTCTGGAAGCACTGACAGGGTGGCAAAGCCTGGTGCGAACCCGGAGGCATCGGCCTTGAGACGCCGGATGGATATGGAGTGTGGGCTGAAGCTGGCAGCCACCGCTGGGTCCAGTGAGGATGCCACATAGAAGTAGGAGGCTTGGCCCTGATCAACCACGGTCACGCGGGTGCCCAGTGGGCTGGCCACACAGTCTGGGCAGTCCTCAGGCAGGTTGTGGCGGGCTGAGAAGAGGCAGGCAGGTGCTGCCAGGTGCAGGGTTGTCCCGCCGGACTCCAGCTCATGCAGGAAGCAGCGGCCCTGTAAGTTCGAACCACAGCTGACCAGCGCTGGCAGCGCCGGCTCCAGCACCAGCACCTGCGTGTCTGTGTCTCCTGCTGGGCCGTGCGGGCCGGGACCACAGGCCGCACACGTCTGGCAGCCAGGGTCCCCAGCAGGACCGGTGATCAGGGTCTCAATAGGCTGCAGGTCAGGCCCAAGCATGTGCAGGCGATTGCGTGTGGCCACGAACACTGCACTCCCATCCGAGCCGCCCTCGTAGGTCGCCGTGGCCTGAACCGGACCGCCCGCGGAGAAGCTGGGCACCACATACTTCACGTCGAAGTCGCGGGAGGCTGCGTAGGGGATGCGGGGGCACTGCCAGTCCTTGTCCACCGCGGGCACCGCAGGCCACAGCAATAGCAGTAGCAACAGCAGCAACAGGGAGGACGGCGGCGGCGACGGGAGGAGATCCATCCAGGCCGACTGGGGGCCCCTTGGGGATCCCTGCGGGCCGTGGCCTTTTCAGCACAGATCCCCAGAGCCTCTCGGAGGCCGGCCCCCCGCCCTGGGATCCTGCGAAGCTCAACCCGGTTCCCTGGCCTCGGATCTGAGCACTTGATGCAAGCGGACACATGGGCAGGGAATGGTCGCGCCACCTCACCTGCCGCCCCAGCTGCCGCTTCTGGCTGGCGCTCCGAGCAAAATCGCTCGGAAGGGGCCGGGGGG
>NW_006209032.1:331207-336082 GCF_000334495.1 Tupaia belangeri chinensis | reverse complement strand
TGGGCGCCCTTTTCCCAGTGGCCCGTGGATGAACGTGCGTAGAACAGCCTGGAGAGAGGTGAGCAGGCCTGAGCTGTCCCACTCCGACCCTCCACAACCGACTGGGTGGAGAGAAGGCTTTTTCCTTCCAGTGGAGCTAGCGTATAACCGCGGCCTCAGATGCCGGTTCCCAGGCACCGGCTGGAGGGCCCACCATGTGGGGAGCAGGAACCAGGCGTGTGTGGAAGACCAGAGGGAAGACGTGGGGATCCCAGCAAGGGCTGGTGCGCAGCACCACCCTTTGTGGGCAAGGATCATTCTTCCAGTTCTTGCTCTGGACTGCGGGTGACAAGACTGTCACAGGAAGGTGTGTGGTGCCCTGCCTGTCCAGGGCAACAGGGGTTAAAGGATGGGGCCCTACCCTACTGGCTGGTCACAGGGTCACAGTCACAGAGGTAGTTTATGTGGAGGTCAGGCCCTAACCCTGGTCCCTCCAGGCCAGTCTCAGTATGTGCAAGCTGTAGGGTACTAGCCTAGAGAGGGACTCTTCCCCCTAATATGGGAGAAACATGGCCTGTGGCCCTCACGCACCCCTAACCTGCTTGGCAAGGCTTGCTGAGCCTCAGAATCTCTGCCTCTGAAGTGAGAAGTTCTGGTGAAGAGGTTGCCCAGAGTTCTCCCTCCAGTCTGTGTATGGTGGAACCGGGGGTCTGAGCACCTGATGGAAGTGGATACTTGGGCGGGGGATAGAAAACCGCCTCACCTGCCACCCCATCAGCTCTGCTTTGCCATCTCCCTCACCTGGGCCTTGGCGGCTGCCCTCGCCTTTGGGTCCCCAACACTGGAAGGGAATCCTGAGGGACATCCTTAGTGGAGAGCCCCCTTAGCCAGGTGAGCCTGGACTCTGGAGAGGAAGCTTCAGAGGGTGGCCTTGGGCTGTGAACTGTGGGTTCTAGGGCTCAGAGGGTCAGGGGGCCTGGGGGAGAGAGGACCCCTCACCTGACCAGACTCAGCCTGGCTGGGGTACTGATCTCCTCCAGTTCCCCAGCTGGTTCCGGCTTCACGCCTTCATCTCCTTCCCAACCCGACATTCGTAAGTGCTCTTCCTCTTACAGCTTAGATGACACTTCCAGACTGTGCCGGGCACCTGTCCTGGGGCCCACAGACCCTGTGCCACCCTACCTCCCCATAGTTCCCTCCAGATGCTCCCCTCCTCACAGGCTGGGGCTCCAGGAGCACCTAGTGACTGAGTGGGCAGCACGACCTTAGGCAACCACACCCAGTGCCAGGAGGACACCGCCTGAGGTAACATGAAAGGCACTGCCTTCCTGAATCATAATCGGCCCGGAAATGAATAAACACACAGCAAAACCGTGGCACAGATCCTGCCTTCCACAGTCAACACGTCTAAAGATGGCCATGCAGGGCAAAACTGAAACAAAACACACTCTACCGGGCATCCAACTATGGGTTCCGGTGACCTCTATCCTGCCCCCAGATGGTTGAGAGATTCAGGGGGTTGGGAGGAGGCTTCGCAAGCCCCCTTAGATCACTCTTGGCACTGGTTTTTGGAGGGGTGCAGTCACCATCAGTTGGTTCTCTGCTGCCATCCTGTGGCCACAGTGATGGCTGCCCCCAGGTGGGTGCCCCTTCTCAGGCAGCCTTAGTCCTCAATAACAGGACTCCTTACGGGGCATGCAGCAGGGGGCCCCACTCAGGAGCGAGAGGGGAGCACTCATCAGACTGAGTATGGGGGCGAGGTGGGCAAAGAGAACCCTTCACGTACGGCAGGACTTCAGCAGAACTCAAACAGCTCCAGCCCAGGGTCCTAATCTGATTGCATGCAGCCCGATGCTGGGAGAAAGGAGGGAGGAGCACATTTGTCCCTGTATATGGGGAAGCATATGCAGGGGCTGGGGAGAACAGAGATCTGGCTTCTGTGTGTGTGGGTAAAAGTGGATAAGAAGGGGCTAGTAGGTGGTGTGGTGGTTAAGGCACTGGACTCCCACATGGCCGACTGCAGTTTGAGTCCTGGACCCTGTGGCTTCAGGATCATGTTGGGCATGTGTGCGTTTGTGCACATGTGCATGCTCAAAACCCCAATAGGATAACTGGAGGAAAAGGGACTGCAGGGTGGCCATCCCCTGAGGGGGTTATCTCTCACTTTCCCTTGCCCTGTCTCTCTCTGGCGAGCTCACATGGCCTTTGGCAAGAACCTTTAAAAAAAAAAAAAAGCAGATAACTGAAGAAACCAGTGACAGGGCTCAACATGTGTCTTCCCCAAAGCACTTTAATGCACGCACCAACCCACAGTCCCTGCCTGCTGGCTGGGCAAGAGAGGCCAGCCCCACCTGGAAGTTCCCATGGCTTCCGGCACCCAGGGCCTATGAGGATAGGGCCCGTATACATTCCCATCAATAGGTGAGGGGCGTGAGGATGAAGAGGCGGTCTTCCTCTTTGCGGATCCATCGCATCAGCTTATGGATGGCACTGACGGCTGACGCCTTGGTCCCCAGAGGACTGTAGCACATGTAGAGCTCAAAGGCACCTGTCACCTGGAGGAGGTGGCAAAGGGTGGTCAACTAGGTTAGACGCTCCTCCTGGTCCCTACCTGGGACCTCCCCGAAGCCAGGCCCATGCCAGGGCCACCTTACCCAGGCCAGGAGGTTCTCGTTGGGGCCCGTGTAGTAGATGGTCTTGAGTGGGCGGGAGGCATTGTGAGCGCGGCTGTGCAGATACTGGTAGAGGCCCAGCAGCCGCTCCTGCTCCTCCTCACTGGTGTACGGGGCCTCGATCTCCGGGCTGTGGACGGGAGTGGGTTGGCAGAGGGATGACTTCCCTCCCATTCTCTGGAGATCTAGAAATACCTATTCCTGGCCACGGAGATTCCACCATGTGTCCTACCCTCCAGAGGCCCCCCCTAGACCCGCTCCCCAAGTTCATGGTGTCTTTGGTGACCCTTCCTTGAAGAGGCCAATCTGAGTTCTGGTGTCCAAGGCAAAGTGACAGAACTGGAGTAGAGGAAAGGGGGGCTGGGAGCTCTTGGGGCTAAAAGGGGAGAAAGGGGAGACAAGCTATCCCATCTGCCCAGCCCCTGCACTGGGGGATAGAGTGGAGGAGGCTTTGTATCCTGGTTCAAAATTATCCCGAAGGCAGGCGACCAGCAGGTGGCATGGTGATTAAGGCACTGGACACTCCCACATGGCTGACCACGGTTTGAATCCTGGACCTGGTGGCTTGCTTTCTCATTCCCCATCCCTCCCTGTGTGTGTGTGTGTGTGTGTGTGTGTGTGTGTGTGTGTGTGTGGTCAAATTAATATAAATGAATGAATGAATTTAATTTAATTTAAAAAATAATTATTTTTTCTCTTTGAGAGGTTTTGCCATAGGGTGCATGTGCTCACCAGAAAGACAGAGACAGAGAGACAGAAAGCGAGAAATCATCCCCCAGGGTGGATGACCACGCCACAATCACTTCTCCAATCTTTTGTACTCTTGGGATCTTGAGCACGCACACACACGTGCTCAGCATGAGTTTAAGCCACCGGGTCTGGGACTTGAACCGCAGTGGACTACATGGGAGTTCAGCAACATAGCCATTACGTTAACTGCTGGTCCCTAAAAAATAATTCTTAAAAATGAAATGACCCCTAAGGTGGAGTTGCCGGGCAAGGGTCCCAAGAGACCTCTGTTCCCCGTTCCTTCACTGGGTACAGTGGGCATTTCCAGGCCTACTGGGTAATGAAGGAGGAAGGTACATGCCCACAGGGTGACTGGGAGACTGGGTCCCTGGTGCCAACCTGAATCAGACCCAGCATGCTGGTCCATTCCGGGTGGGATCAGCTTCAGGGCTCAGGACCAATCCGTCTGCCCCCTCCCAGGCCCTGTTGCCCTGAAGCGGTGCCCCCAAGGCCCTCCCTCACCTGGTGAAGAGTCCCGAGCTCTTTGACTTATAGAGGAAGTGTCGCAGGTCGGGGATGCCCACTTGAGCGACACTGTAGTAGGGCGTGCTCAGCGCCTCCCGCAGTGCCAGATGGGCCCCGCGCTTGCGAAGGCGCTCCTGGAAGCGGCGGCGACAGTCAGAGACCGCAAAGAAGTCCTCGCGATCGGTGGAGACCAGCAGCAGGCAGAGGTCGGTGTCGGGCTCCAGGTAAGAGATGTGTGCGTGGAAGAAGCCAGCCGCGTTGAATTTGGGCAGGCACACAGGTGTCCAGGCCTCACCCTCCCTGAAGGAGGAGGAGGAACTGATGAGGTTGAAGAGCAGGTGCAGGTCGATGGGGTGCAGGAATTGGTCCTTGCGGCGCACCAGCGCCACCAGCTGGTTGCGGGCCAGTAGGATGGAGAAGACCAGGCTGCGCGCTCGCGCCTGCTGCAGGCTAGCGCTCACTGCCTCGCGCACCGTCGGAGCCAGAGGCAGGCACCGCGCCGCCCCCATCAGGAAGCTGGGGTCTCGCGCCATGAGCTGCAGCAGGTTGTCGGTGATGCGCTCGGAGCCCGACAGCAGGCGCCGCAGGTCGTAGTTCTGCTTCTGCTGGAAGATGTGGCTCAGCTGCGCGCCGGTGAGAAGGCTCAGGATCTGGTAGTAGATGTAGAGCAGCTCCTGCGCCAGCTCCTGGGCCGACTGCCGCGTGCGGGCCACCGCCACCAGCACCAGTGGGCTCCGGCGCACGAATACCACCTTGTAGCCATCTGAGGGCGGGCGGGAGGCAGGGGCAGGGGCATCAGCCTCAGCCCTCGGAGCCCCGCCTTTCTGAGCAGCCCTTCACTTCCCACATCCTTGCCTGGCTCAGAGCTCTGCAAGCAGGAGGGCCTTAAGGATGGTGACGAACAAACCAGTAGCTCATCGTGTCCCTGCCACTGCTTCATAGGCTGGGGCGCTCCTAGGGCTTGTGAGGG
>NW_006209032.1:316936-331124 GCF_000334495.1 Tupaia belangeri chinensis | reverse complement strand
TCGTGCCCCTGCCACTGCTTCATAGGCTGGCGCCCTCTGAGGCCTGGGAAGGGCTTCAGAAAAAGCACACCCTTCTGCTCAGTGCCATGTCTGTGGGCGAGGACCGAGTGGGGCTAGGGACCTGGAGAGTTTACCTACTTGGTTTTCAGTTACCCCCTCCTGGCAGTTCTCACCGTCTCTAATGGCAAAGCCCATGTCAGAGCGGCCTCTGGCCCCTGCCACAACCGCCTGAGGCCTGCAGTGTTGTTACCTGGTGTTCACCAGAGAACTTGCAGCTCAGAGAGGAGAGGGACTGACCCTGGATCACACAGCGCATCCTAGCTCTCTATTCTGTGGGGATCCAAAACCTGTGATGCATGAACTCCGGCAGGGGCCCCCCACCCCCTCCAGGTGGCTCACCTGCATGGATGGAGCGGATGGCGTTCTTGTCTGCCTCTAGGAAGGACACCAGGGCCACCATGACACCCATCGTGCTGGAAAGCGCCTCCTCTGACCCGTAGCGGGAGTACACAGGCTTCCCGGCCTCGCTCAGCACGAAGACGTGTTTCTGGTGCAGGCGCCATGCCTCCGCGGCATCATCCTCCTCCCCCTCGGCTGAGCCCTCCCTGGGGGACTCTGAGGCTGGTCGCCCGGCTGCCCCTGGGGGCTCTAGCCAGTCCTCAGAGCTTCCGGGCAGCATTTCCTCCTGCAGGTCCCGGGCCACGCCCGTCAGCTGGGTGCTTAGCTCGCTAAAGTCCTGGCTGATCTGACGCATGTCTGCAGGCAGTGGGGGGGGACCCCCAGCACCCTCCTTAGGGCTGTCCCCAGAAGCTGCCCCATCCTCTGACTCGGTCAGGTCCTCATAGGAACGGGCATGGACGAACATGGCACCCTCCTGAGCAGCACCTGCAGGCCAAAAGCACGCTTAGAGGGGTGGCCTCTGGCAGGGTCAGCAAGGTCCCTACCACGGTCATTCTAGCATCATGGCCTGTGCCCATGGGCTCAGCCGCTGTTCTCTCCTGCCACTGCCAGCCACGGATCACGCTTCGCTACAATGCACAGCTCACCAGCATCCTCCCATCACACTAGAATAAGGCCCAGCACCTCACAGCAGCAGCAGCGGCTGGCATCTGCCTACCCCTCACTCCCTTCCCACAGTACACTCCCTTGTCCATCCCAGTCACGCTGGCCTTTGTGCACCTGCTCTCTGGACACCCTCAGAATGCCCACTGGCTCAGGAGTTCGGCACCTGCCACCTGCCCGGAAGGCACACCCACCTCCCCGCATAGCCAGCTGCTTCCTGTGCTTCAGCTCTCAGGGAAGATTCTCGTTTCCTCTTCACCTAACTTCTAACCCCAGCACTCTGCCCTCTCTCCCACTTTGATTTTCCTTGTGGCACTTGCCAATTATTGTCCTCACTCCCCCTCAACTACAATGAGATCCCCCAAGGACAGGAATCCGGTTGTTGACTGCTGTGTGTCCAGTCCTTGCCCTGTGCCTGGAGAGCCTCCCACACTTACTCGGTGAGTCCCTCTACCCGGAGAAGGCTCCCTCGCCCAGTTCAGGCCGTAGCTCCTGACTGACGCTACTAGCCTGTGACTCCCCCAGGGCAAGGCCCATGACCGTCTTCCTTTACTGATTTCTTTCCATTGCCAGAGGGCACATGTACTGTCAGACAGAGGACCCCCAATGGAGCGTGGTCACGCCGCAGTCCCGCTCCTCCACTGCACCACTGTCTCAGGACTTGGGGCGAGCACACACGTGTCCAGTGCCAGTGTGTTTGTGTTTACGGCTGGCCAGCCACATGGGATCCAGCTCCCTTAACCACCGTGCTATAGGGCTGAGCCCTTTACTGACTGCTTTGACAAAACAGTTCAGCTGATGTATTTTAAGTCTTCATTGTGAGCACCAGACATTGGGAATATGATGCCCTGTGCTCAAAGAGCCCACGATTTGTGATACAGAAAGATGGGCGATACATACGTAAACTCATAACATTGCAAAGGAACTGGGGTCCCATACACAGTGTGGTTGGAGCTGGCCTGACTGTGAGGAGGTGTTTCAGGTTGAGAGCTGAGAAGGGGAGAAGCCAGAGAGATGCACTAGAGACAGAGGAATGGAAGAGAACCCACACGGCTGAGCAACTAGGCAGACGGCACAACATGGAGTGGAGAAACATGCAGGTGTAGACAGAGCCCAGCTCCCTGCAGTGTCCCTGCACCCGACAAATATCCAGAGAGCATCTTAACAAATGCATGAAGGAGTGGGAGGGCAAGAGCAGCCGGGAGCCCCGTTCCCTGGAGGCCACTCCAGCTGGCTGGGGCTGCACCTCGGCCCATACCTGGCTCCATTCCCTGGGCCAGTCCAGGTGTGGGGCTCTCGGCTCTCTCCACACTCTGTCCATCAGAAGGAGCCAACGTGCCATCGGGGCATTCGCCGCTTCTCTTCCTCTGCATGTCAGCTGCCATCCTTTGGGCTCTCCTGAGGGGCAAAACAAGCATCATTGAGGAGCAGAGAAGCTGTCGGCAGGGTTGCTGGCATAATTACCAGTGGTAGGTACAAGGACGCGTCTCTTTCCAGGGCATCATGAACTCAACTCCCTGGGGGTAGGGTCTGTGTGTTCCCATCTAATAAGTTTCATTCCTTTTCTAACTACAAAAGGAAGACATAGTCACTGTAGAAAACTTGGAAAACACATAAAAATATAAAGAAAAAGATGTCACCATTTTCCCACCATCCAGGATCTTTCACTGCTCACACTTCTGAGTAGTTTCTTTTCTTTTCTTTTCTTTTTTTTGGAGAGGTTTATGCTATAGGGCGTGTGCACTTGCCAGACAGACAGAGAGATAGAAAGCGAGAAATCACCCCCGAGGGGGGATGGCCACGCCACAATCTATTCTCCATTCTCCTCTCAGGATCTTGGGCACGCACACACATGTGCCCAGCGTGAGTTTAATCCACTGGGTCTGAGACTCGAACCACGAGTCCAGTGACATAGCCATTACGCTAACTGCTGATCCCGAGTAGTTTATTTTCTTTAAAATAATTATATAGGGACCAGCAAGTGGCGAGGTGGTTAAGGTGCTGGACACTCCAAGATGGCCGACCATGGTTCGCGTCCTGGACCTGGAGGCGTGCTTTCTCACTTTCTCTCTCTCTCTCTGGTCCAGTTAAAATAATAATAATAATAATTTTAAAAATTAAATAATTATTTTTAAAAATTATATATAAAATGTAAATAAATTTTTGTTAAGGTGTTTTTCCCATAGGGTATGTGCATTTGCTAGAGAGAGACAGAGAGAGAAAGCAAGAAATCACCCTCAGGAGGAATGGCCATGTCACAGTCTCTTCTCCTCTACTTTCCTCCTGGGATTTTGGACAAGCATGCACACATGCCTGACATGCGTTTCAAGTCACTGGGCCTGGGACTTGAACCACGGTCAACTATATAGGAGTCTAACGCTTTAACCACTATGCCACCTGCTGTCCTCTGTAAATATTTTTTTCAAACAAACTGGTAAGAGCAGCTAACATTTTTTGAGTGCTCAGGTAGCATGCTAAGACGTTCATGGGGATTATGTTATCTAATTCCGTTCTCTCCCATGTGAGGCAGGTGCTCCTGTCAGTCTAGCTTTATAGATGAAAGAACGGAAGCGGGAGAGTTTAATAGATTGCCCACTGTTATTACAGGAAACGCTGGTTCTAGGAAGTGAAACAATTCTGTGTCCAGACATGGTCCACTCCACACCCCACCCAGAACAATTTCCCCATTCAAAACTGAGTTGACTGACAGTTCCTTTTGGATGTTTACTTGAATGCAGAGAAAGTGAGACATAGCAGATAGGCTTCTCTTCAGGTTTGAGCCTGGCTTTCTTCTTTTCTTTTCTTTCTTTCTTTCTTTATTTATTTTTGAGAGGTTTTTGCTATAGGGCATGTGCACTTCCCAGAAAGACAGAAACAGGGAGACAGAAAGTGAGAGATTACACCCTGGGGGATGGTCATGCCGCAGTCCCTTCTCCTCCATTCTCCTTTCAGGATCTTGGGTAGGCATGCACATGTACCCAGCGTGAGTTTAAGCCACTGAGTCCAGGATTCGAACTGTGGTCGACTACATGGGAGTCCAGTGAATAGCCATTATGCTAACTGCTGGTCCCATGTAACATCTTAACTTTTTTTTTGAGAGGTTTTTGCTATAGGGCGCATGCGCTCGCCAGGAAGAAAGAGAGAGACAGAGAGATAGAAAGCGAGAAATCATCCCCCGGGGGGGATGGTCACGCCGCAATCCCTTCTCCTCCATTCTCCTCTCGGGATCTTGGGCATGCGCACACACACGTGCCCAGTGAGTTTAAGCAACCAGGTAAGGGACTCGAACCACGGTCGACTACATGGAAGTCCAGCGACATAGCCATTACACCAACTGCTGGTTCCAGCCTAGCTTTTTTCTAAATATCCTTTTGTACCTTTTGAATTTGGCATAATGGCTTCCCTGATCAATTAAAAACAACTACAGATGTGACGACCCTCAGTGCCCATCGGATGGTCAGCGCCAACTTGGCCCGACCTCCTAGTCCTTCCACAGTCTCAGGGCCAGGTGGAAGTGGCCACAGTGGACGTGAGGGGTAGCAAGATAGCTACCTTGGCTGTGTCAGCCTCTAGGGTCCCTGATGGCAGGCTGAAGGATTTTTTTTTCTTTTTCTATTTTTTGGAGAGGTTTTTGCTATAGGGCACGTGTGCTCACCAGAAAGAGAGAGACAGAGAGACAGAAAGTGAGAAATTACACCCCCCCCCCCGAGGGGGAGGGCCCCGCCACAATCCCTTCTCCTCCATTCTCCTCTTGGGATCTTGGGCATGCATGCACACGCTCCTGGTGTGAGTTTAAGCCACTGGGTCCAGGACTCGAACTGTGGTCAACTACATGGTAGTCCAGCGACATAGCCATTATGCTAACTGCTGGTCCCAAGGGTTTTCACCTGTCAGGCAACACACAGTCCATAGGAGAGAGGTTCCATCGCAGAATCCTTTAGGGGAGAGATAGCTGGATGGGCTAGCAGGGCAGTGTAGACTAGTCATACTCACGAGGCAGGGGCTTGTCAGCAATGGGTGTCAGCATGAGCCAAGCAGACCTGAGCCGGCCCTGTGCCGAGAGCTCAGAGCACTGTGGGAATAACTGAGGACCCATCTCTCACTAGCTCTGTGACCTTAAGCAACTGACCACTGTGAATGGAGCACCAAGCAGGTGCTCTAACAAGTTCGTGCAAAGTACTTGTTCATGCAAAGGGAGTGTAAAAAAATAAAAATGTTTTAAAGAGAGGGAGGCTGGCCCATGGCATGGTGGTTAAAGTGGCTGGATCGCACATGACCAACCTTGTGGTTCTAGTCCCAGACCCAGCAGCTTGAAAAACACTGGATTCGTGTGTATGTGCACCCAAAATCCTAAAAGGAGGGAGAAATGGAGGAGAAAGCAAGGCCTGGTCATTCCCCAGAGGATGAGCTTTCTTGCTTTTTCTCTTTCTCCATCTCTCTCTGGTGAGTGCATGTGCCCTCTGGCAAGTTACCAAAAAAAAGCGTAGCATTTGTGTGGCCCCAGTCTGTCTCTTTCTCTGAGAACGCTCTCTCTGGGAACTCCTGGAAGCTCCTGTCAGGCAGTTCCTGCATGTGTACCAAAGAACTGAGTGTCAAGTTCTTTTTTCTCATCCTTTTTTATAAGAGAGAGAGAAAGGGAGGGATAGAGAGGGAGAGAGAAAAAGGAAGACAGAGGTAAGAATTCAGCTTTGGGACCAGCAGTTGGCATAATGACTATGTTGCTGGACTCCCATGTAGGTGACTGCGGTTCAAGTCCCGGACACAGTGGCTTAAACTCATGCCAGGTGCGCGTGTGCGTGCGTGCCCAAGATCCCGAGAGGAGAAAGGAGAAGGGATTGCGGCGTGGCCATTCCCCTGGGGGATGATTTCTCACTTTCTTTCTCTCTGTCTCTCTCTATCTTTCTGGTGAGCGCAAGTGCCAAGTAGCAAATCTCTTTAAAAAAAAAAAAAAGTCGGCTTTTATTTATTTATTTCCTTTCATTGCCAGAGAGTATGTGTACTTTCCAGAGAGAGATGAAGAGAGAGAGTGGGCAAATACCCCTAACGGGGTGTGGTCATACCACACTCTTTTTCTTCCATTTCTCAATCCTATCCAGAGTTTGAGCTTGCATAGGCACACAGTGTGTTTTTCAAGGCACCCAGGGCTGAGACGTGAACTGTGGCTCCCCCACCCCCAACTGCTAGGCTATGGGGCTGGCCCCTACTGTATGCTATTAAGGACAGTAGGGGCATGACCAGAGCCTGTAGAGGGTGCTCATGTCTCTCTCTCTCTCACGTATGTGCACACACTACTGTGAATACAGAAAAGAACTCATGGGAGCAGTGGAGAGGCTGTGAAGAAGACACCAACTGCATACCAGAGGTCCACGGGCCCCACACGCTTCCCTGCCCCCGGCCATGTCACTGCCTGGCCAGTCTGGACTCTGACGTATTTAGGAGCTGCTGTGTGCCCTTCAGCTCTGTCTTCCCCTGGTAGGTGGTAGGGATGGCAGGTGTTCCAAATGGCAACAGGGTAAGCTGTGGGCAGTCTGGACACCCGAATCACTGCTAGGAAGGAAGTTGCCCTGAGTTGCCACTAGACCCACAGTAGATTTTGCATGGGCAAAAACAAACCTTTAGGGGCCAGCAGGTGGCAAGGTGGTTGAGGTGCTGGATTCCCACATGGCCTACTGTGATTTGAGCCCCAGACCTGGTGGCTTGCTTTCTCACTTTCTCTCTCTCTTTCTCTCTTTCTCTGGTGAGTACATGTGCCTTGTAGGAAACTTAAAAAAACTAATAATAAATGGGACCAGCAGGTGGTGTGGTCCCCGAGGGGGATGGCCACGCCACAATCCCTTCTCCTCCATTCTCCTCTTGGGATCTTGGGCATGCATGCACACGCTCCTGGTGTGAGTTTAAGCCACTGGGTCCAGGACTCGAACTGTGGTCAACTACATGGTAGTCCAGCGACATAGCCATTATGCTAACTGCTGGTCCCAAGGGTTTTCACCTGTCAGGCAACACACAGTCCATAGGAGAGAGGTTCCATCGCAGAATCCTTTAGGGGAGAGATAGCTGGATGGGCTAGCAGGGCAGTGTAGACTAGTCATACTCACGAGGCAGGGGCTTGTCAGCAATGGGTGTCAGCATGAGCCAAGCAGACCTGAGCCGGCCCTGTGCCGAGAGCTCAGAGCACTGTGGGAATAACTGAGGACCCATCTCTCACTAGCTCTGTGACCTTAAGCAACTGACCACTGTGAATGGAGCACCAAGCAGGTGCTCTAACAAGTTCGTGCAAAGTACTTGTTCATGCAAAGGGAGTGTAAAAAAATAAAAATGTTTTAAAGAGAGGGAGGCTGGCCCATGGCATGGTGGTTAAAGTGGCTGGATCGCACATGACCAACCTTGTGGTTCTAGTCCCAGACCCAGCAGCTTGAAAAACACTGGATTCGTGTGTATGTGCACCCAAAATCCTAAAAGGAGGGAGAAATGGAGGAGAAAGCAAGGCCTGGTCATTCCCCAGAGGATGAGCTTTCTTGCTTTTTCTCTTTCTCCATCTCTCTCTGGTGAGTGCATGTGCCCTCTGGCAAGTTACCAAAAAAAAGCGTAGCATTTGTGTGGCCCCAGTCTGTCTCTTTCTCTGAGAACGCTCTCTCTGGGAACTCCTGGAAGCTCCTGTCAGGCAGTTCCTGCATGTGTACCAAAGAACTGAGTGTCAAGTTCTTTTTTCTCATCCTTTTTTATAAGAGAGAGAGAAAGGGAGGGATAGAGAGGGAGAGAGAAAAAGGAAGACAGAGGTAAGAATTCAGCTTTGGGACCAGCAGTTGGCATAATGACTATGTTGCTGGACTCCCATGTAGGTGACTGCGGTTCAAGTCCCGGACACAGTGGCTTAAACTCATGCCAGGTGCGCGTGTGCGTGCGTGCCCAAGATCCCGAGAGGAGAAAGGAGAAGGGATTGCGGCGTGGCCATTCCCCTGTGGGATGATTTCTCACTTTCTTTCTCTCTGTCTCTCTCTATCTTTCTGGTGAGCGCAAGTGCCAAGTAGCAAATCTCTTTAAAAAAAAAAAAAAGTCGGCTTTTATTTATTTATTTCCTTTCATTGCCAGAGAGTATGTGTACTTTCCAGAGAGAGATGAAGAGAGAGAGTGGGCAAATACCCCTAACGGGGTGTGGTCATACCACACTCTTTTTCTTCCATTTCTCAATCCTATCCAGAGTTTGAGCTTGCATAGGCACACAGTGTGTTTTTCAAGGCACCCAGGGCTGAGACGTGAACTGTGGCTCCCCCACCCCCAACTGCTAGGCTATGGGGCTGGCCCCTACTGTATGCTATTAAGGACAGTAGGGGCATGACCAGAGCCTGTAGAGGGTGCTCATGTCTCTCTCTCTCTCACGTATGTGCACACACTACTGTGAATACAGAAAAGAACTCATGGGAGCAGTGGAGAGGCTGTGAAGAAGACACCAACTGCATACCAGAGGTCCACGGGCCCCACACGCTTCCCTGCCCCCGGCCATGTCACTGCCTGGCCAGTCTGGACTCTGACGTATTTAGGAGCTGCTGTGTGCCCTTCAGCTCTGTCTTCCCCTGGTAGGTGGTAGGGATGGCAGGTGTTCCAAATGGCAACAGGGTAAGCTGTGGGCAGTCTGGACACCCGAATCACTGCTAGGAAGGAAGTTGCCCTGAGTTGCCACTAGACCCACAGTAGATTTTGCATGGGCAAAAACAAACCTTTAGGGGCCAGCAGGTGGCAAGGTGGTTGAGGTGCTGGATTCCCACATGGCCTACTGTGATTTGAGCCCCAGACCTGGTGGCTTGCTTTCTCACTTTCTCTCTCTCTTTCTCTCTTTCTCTGGTGAGTACATGTGCCTTGTAGGAAACTTAAAAAAACTAATAATAAATGGGACCAGCAGGTGGTGTGGTGGTTAAGGTGCTGGACACTCCCACATGGCTAACCACGGTTCAAGTCCCGGACCTGGCAGCTTCCTTTTTCCCTTTCCCTCTCTCTCTCTCTCTCTCTCTCTGGTCAAATTAAAAAAAAAAAAAGAATAAAGAGAGAGAGAAAGGGAGGGATAGAGAGGGAGAGAGAAAAAGGAAGACAGAGGTAAGAATTCAGCTTTGGGACCAGCAGTTGGCATAATGACTATGTTGCTGGACTCCCATGTAGGTGACTGCGGTTCAAGTCCCGGACACAGTGGCTTAAACTCATGCCAGGTGCGCGTGTGTGTGCGTGCCCAAGATCCCGAGAGGAGAAAGGAGAAGGGATTGCGGCGTGGCCATTCCCCTGGGGGATGATTTCTCACTTTCTTTCTCTCTGTCTCTCTCTATCTTTCTGGTGAGCGCAAGTGCCAAGTAGCAAATCTCTTTAAAAAAAAAAAAAAGTCGGCTTTTATTTATTTATTTCCTTTCATTGCCAGAGAGTATGTGTACTTTCCAGAGAGAGATGAAGAGAGAGAGTGGGCAAATACCCCTAACGGGGTGTGGTCATACCACACTCTTTTTCTTCCATTTCTCAATCCTATCCAGAGTTTGAGCTTGCATAGGCACACAGTGTGTTTTTCAAGGCACCCAGGGCTGAGACGTGAACTGTGGCTCCCCCACCCCCAACTGCTAGGCTATGGGGCTGGCCCCTACTGTATGCTATTAAGGACAGTAGGGGCATGACCAGAGCCTGTAGAGGGTGCTCATGTCTCTCTCTCTCTCACGTATGTGCACACACTACTGTGAATACAGAAAAGAACTCATGGGAGCAGTGGAGAGGCTGTGAAGAAGACACCAACTGCATACCAGAGGTCCACGGGCCCCACACGCTTCCCTGCCCCCGGCCATGTCACTGCCTGGCCAGTCTGGACTCTGACGTATTTAGGAGCTGCTGTGTGCCCTTCAGCTCTGTCTTCCCCTGGTAGGTGGTAGGGATGGCAGGTGTTCCAAATGGCAACAGGGTAAGCTGTGGGCAGTCTGGACACCCGAATCACTGCTAGGAAGGAAGTTGCCCTGAGTTGCCACTAGACCCACAGTAGATTTTGCATGGGCAAAAACAAACCTTTAGGGGCCAGCAGGTGGCAAGGTGGTTGAGGTGCTGGATTCCCACATGGCCTACTGTGATTTGAGCCCCAGACCTGGTGGCTTGCTTTCTCACTTTCTCTCTCTCTTTCTCTCTTTCTCTGGTGAGTACATGTGCCTTGTAGGAAACTTAAAAAAACTAATAATAAATGGGACCAGCAGGTGGTGTGGTGGTTAAGGTGCTGGACACTCCCACATGGCTAACCACGGTTCAAGTCCCGGACCTGGCAGCTTCTTTTTTCCCTTTCCCTCTCTCTCTCTCTCTCTCTCTCTGGTCAAATTAAAAAAAAAAAAAGAATAAATAAAATTAAATAAATAATTTTAAAAATTAAAAAAAAAAGTACTCATAAATAGGAGCCAGCTCAACGAAGGCAGGGGCATGTCTGTCAGGCTTAGACCTGCACCCCGAGTGCCAAGCACGTGCCCAGAACACCGGCACTATAATAATAATAAATAACATTTAAAAATGTTTATTTGTAAAACTCTTACTATTTTGGCATCCATCTGTTACATAGCAGGGCTAGTATACCTGATTATACAAACTCAAAATATTATTTATTTTTAAAGAATTTTTTAAAAATTTTAACTTTAATTATTGACTTATTTTAATAAGGAGGTCTCGGTAATGCAACTGGACCCACATGGGAAATGTCCTAGGTTTGCATCCTGGATCCTCCCTGAGCCCAGTGTGTAAGTGTGTGTTGCTCATGATCTGGGCTGGCTGAGACTAGGGGTGGATCACGGCCTGAGGATGCTGGTGGGAGGTGCCTCTGTCTCTCCCTCTCTTTTTAAAAAGATGTATTTATTTCAGTTTATTTGTTATTATTTTTTAAGTTGACCAGAGAGAGAAAGGGAAAGTGAAAAAGCAAGTTGCTAGGTCTGGGACTTGAACCACGGTTCAGTCATGTGGGAGTTTAGCACCCTACCCACCATGCCACTTGCTAGCCTCTCTTTCTTCTTTAAAATTTGACAGATTTATTGGTATTTTAGTAAAGACACCGTGAGAGTCCAGCACCTTAACCACCACGCCATCTGCTGGCCCCATTCCTTTTAGTTTGTAATATCCAGTGGTGGTAGCCGGCCTTCAAGATGGTCTCTATTGCTCCTCAACTCCTGGCATTCATGCTTTAGTGTACTCCCCACTCCCCACTCACGATGAGCAGAGCCGACCTATGTAACCAATAGGACACCATGGAAACAATGACGTGTGACTTCAGCGGCTAGGTCATAAAAATCACTGTGGCTTCAATCACTCTCTCTAAGGAAAACTATTTGCAGGAGACCAGCAGTTGGCGTAATGTCTATGTTGCTAGACTCCCATATGGTTGACCACGGTTTGAGTCCCAGACCGGGTGGCTTGAAGTCACACCGGGTGTGTGTGCTTGCGTGCCCAAGATCCCGAGAGGAGAATGGAGGAGAAGAGATTGCGGTGTGGCCATCCCGCCTGGGGGGTGATTTCTTGCTTTCTGTCTCTCTGTCTCTCTCTGTTTTTCTGGTGAGCTCATGCACCCTATAGTAAAAACCTCTCAACAAAACAAAACAAACAAACAAAAACCCTGAAAACTATCCGCTAGGTTGTGAGGACACTTAAGCAGTCCTATGGAGAGAACCTCATGACGAAGAGCGAGCACTCCTGCACACACCAGTCACGTGATTGAACCATCTTAGCAGCAGGATCCTCGAGGCCTCATCACGCCGTTAGATGGCTGTGGCCTCATGCGAAATCCTGAGCCTGAATGATCCAGCTAAGCAGCTTCCAAATTCCTGACCCACAGGGACCGTATGAGATAATAAATACTGTTATTTTAAGCTGCTACATTTTGGGATAATTTGCTACACAGAAATAGATAATATACCAAACTTGTATTGATTTAGCTTATGGTCATATAAAAAATGTATATTTACATCATCAAAACTGGATCTGTATTTTAACAAAGTAATGTGTATTTAAAGTCTCAAATTACGTTCTGAATAGAATTGATAGAAAATGCACCAAGTGCCAACAAAGAGGGCTTATTTACATCATAGCTGTTGCAGAAGCTAAGAAAAAAGCCATGAAACTACATCAAAGCACCATTATTTAATGGTTATATCCTTTTAAAAAAAAAGCCCTCTAGGGACCAGCAGTTGGCATAATGGCTATGTCACTGGACTCCCATGTAGTCGACAGTGGTTCGAGTCTCTGACCTGGTGGCTTTACTCATGCCGGGTGCGTGTGTGTGCGTGCCCAAGATCCTGAGAGGAGAATGGAGGAGAAGGGATTGTGGCGTGGCCATCCCCTGTGAGGGGTGATTTCTCGCTTTCTGTCTCTCTGTCTCTCTCTGTCTTTCTGGTGAGCTCACGTGCCCTATAGTAAAAACCTCTCCAAAAAAACCCAACAACAATAACAACAAAAACAAACAAAAAACGGTGAGACGAAATAGAAAGGGACTGAATCCAGATGTAATGTTTAACTTCACGGAATAGACTACTAAGTGGCCAATGCCTACCCCAGAATCTACCACCTCTCATCACCGCGGTGACTACCACGTTGGTCTAAGCACCATCATCTCTCTAGCAGACTGGTGCAAAGCCTCCTCACCAGTCCTCCTTCTGCACTTGCCCCTTCGTAGTCCAGCCTTCTCATAGAAAACGTGCTCCTCAGGGCCAGCAGGTGGCATAGTGGTTAAGGTGCTGGACTCCCACATGGCTGACTGTGGTTCAAATCCTGGACCTGGTGGCTTGCTTTCTCACTCTCCCTGCCTCTCTCTCTCTCTGTCTTTCTCTGGTAAAACTGAAGAACAATAATGATAAATAAATTATATAAATAATTCTTTAAAAAAAATAAAAGAAAACATGCTCCTCTTTAAATAGAAGTCAGAGTATGTGTAATTCCTCTGCTCAGAACTCTCTAATGGTCCCGCCTCATTTAGTGAGGGAGCCAGTTTCCTCATAGCAGGGCATGAGGTCCCTTGCAATATGTCCATCTGCCCCATTATTGCTTTGACCTCATCTCCTACCCTTTCTCCCTACTAACTGCTTCAGCCCATCTGCACTGGCCTCATGGCATCTGTAAGCATCGTGCGCACTCTGTCACTTCAGAGGGCACTTTGCCCCGGCCAAGGTTCCCCCACCCCCACTCCACCTGTTCCACTGCTGGGGCTGGAGAGTTCCATGACTCACTCCACTTCCTTCAGGTTGCTGCTAATCAGAAAGGCCTCCCTGGCACATCCCTGCTCCTTCTCCAGCTTGCCTTCCTTGCTTTCTCCAGACTGAGGGTCACCTTGTCACCTGCCTTACATTTCATACCTTTGCAAGGGAGAAGAAAGTGAACAGTGTGCTGAATAACCAGCTCTGTGACCCCTGCTGGGGAAGACTTGTCCTTGGCAGGGTCCAGTGCTCAGAAGCAATGGCTTTGGTGTCAGAGGAACCTGACTGGTTGTCTAGGTTTCAGCTTTTTCATCTATGAAATGGGGATAATGGGGGCCAGCAGGTGATGTAGTGGTTAAGGAACTAGACCCCCACATGATTGACTACGGTTCAAGTCCTGGACCTGAGCAGCTTGAAACTCACGGGTACGTGTGCGTGTGTGCCCAAAAGCCTGAGAAGAGGAATGGAGAAGGGATTGCTGTGTGGCCACCACCCTGGGGAGGAGGGTGATTTCTCGCTTTCTTTCTCTCCATCTTGCTCTGTCTCTCCAGTGAGTGCATGTGCCCTATAGCAAAATCTCTCTTAAAAAATTATAGATAGATACATAGATAATGCTAGTAATGACTCACTGGGTTGTGAGAGGATTAAATAAAATAATCTGTGTCATTTGGTTACCTTAGCCCAGTAGGGACTTAAATACACAGGTGTTGGGAACCAGCAGTTAGTGTAATGGCTATGTCACTGGACTCCCACGTAGTCGACCGTGATTCGCGTCCTGGACCCGGTGGCTTAAAACTCACGCCGGGCGTGTGTGCGTGCGTGCCCAAGATCCCGAGAGGAGAACGGAGGAGAAGGGATTGCGGTGTGACCATCCCCCCTGGGGGGTGATTTCTCGCTTTCTGTCTCTATGTCTCTCTCTGTCTGTCTGGCGAGCGCATGGGCCCTATAGC
>NW_006209032.1:312803-315811 GCF_000334495.1 Tupaia belangeri chinensis | reverse complement strand
TCACGTGCCCTATAGTAAAAACCTCTCCAAAAAAACCCAACAACAATAACAACAAAAACAAACAAAAAACGGTGAGACGAAATAGAAAGGGACTGAATCCAGATGTAATGTTTAACTTCACGGAATAGACTACTAAGTGGCCAATGCCTACCCCAGAATCTACCACCTCTCATCACCGCGGTGACTACCACGTTGGTCTAAGCACCATCATCTCTCTAGCAGACTGGTGCAAAGCCTCCTCACCAGTCCTCCTTCTGCACTTGCCCCTTCGTAGTCCAGCCTTCTCATAGAAAACGTGCTCCTCAGGGCCAGCAGGTGGCATAGTGGTTAAGGTGCTGGACTCCCACATGGCTGACTGTGGTTCAAATCCTGGACCTGGTGGCTTGCTTTCTCACTCTCCCTGCCTCTCTCTCTCTCTGTCTTTCTCTGGTAAAACTGAAGAACAATAATGATAAATAAATTATATAAATAATTCTTTAAAAAAAATAAAAGAAAACATGCTCCTCTTTAAATAGAAGTCAGAGTATGTGTAATTCCTCTGCTCAGAACTCTCTAATGGTCCCGCCTCATTTAGTGAGGGAGCCAGTTTCCTCATAGCAGGGCATGAGGTCCCTTGCAATATGTCCATCTGCCCCATTATTGCTTTGACCTCATCTCCTACCCTTTCTCCCTACTAACTGCTTCAGCCCATCTGCACTGGCCTCATGGCATCTGTAAGCATCGTGCGCACTCTGTCACTTCAGAGGGCACTTTGCCCCGGCCAAGGTTCCCCCACCCCCACTCCACCTGTTCCACTGCTGGGGCTGGAGAGTTCCATGACTCACTCCACTTCCTTCAGGTTGCTGCTAATCAGAAAGGCCTCCCTGGCACATCCCTGCTCCTTCTCCAGCTTGCCTTCCTTGCTTTCTCCAGACTGAGGGTCACCTTGTCACCTGCCTTACATTTCATACCTTTGCAAGGGAGAAGAAAGTGAACAGTGTGCTGAATAACCAGCTCTGTGACCCCTGCTGGGGAAGACTTGTCCTTGGCAGGGTCCAGTGCTCAGAAGCAATGGCTTTGGTGTCAGAGGAACCTGACTGGTTGTCTAGGTTTCAGCTTTTTCATCTATGAAATGGGGATAATGGGGGCCAGCAGGTGATGTAGTGGTTAAGGAACTAGACCCCCACATGATTGACTACGGTTCAAGTCCTGGACCTGAGCAGCTTGAAACTCACGGGTACGTGTGCGTGTGTGCCCAAAAGCCTGAGAAGAGGAATGGAGAAGGGATTGCTGTGTGGCCACCACCCTGGGGAGGAGGGTGATTTCTCGCTTTCTTTCTCTCCATCTTGCTCTGTCTCTCCAGTGAGTGCATGTGCCCTATAGCAAAATCTCTCTTAAAAAATTATAGATAGATACATAGATAATGCTAGTAATGACTCACTGGGTTGTGAGAGGATTAAATAAAATAATCTGTGTCATTTGGTTACCTTAGCCCAGTAGGGACTTAAATACACAGGTGTTGGGAACCAGCAGTTAGTGTAATGGCTATGTCACTGGACTCCCACGTAGTCGACCGTGATTCGCGTCCTGGACCAAAAAAAAAAAAAAAAACCAGTAAAATACACAGGTGTTGCCATTAGTGTATCATGATTATTCTTTTCTTCTAATTTTTTACCATAGGGTATGTGTGCTTGCCAGAGAGAGACAGAGAGAGGCAGTGAGAGAGAAAGAAATTATCCCCCTGCCCCCCGGGATAGCCACACCACAGTCCTTTCTCCATTTTCCTCCTCCTGAGATTTTGAGCAGGCATGTATACATGGTCACCATGATTTTCCAGTTCCAGGTCCGGGACTTGATCCACAGTCATCCATGTGGGAGTCTAGCGCCTTAACTGCCATGCCACCTGCTGGTCCCACATCATGATTATTCTTACTCAGCATTCAGACTATGTGAGACTACACTTACACACGAATCTAGAGCTCTCTGCTATGTAAGTCAGTCCTTTGAGAGTCTGCTTAGCCTGAGTCAGGTCCTGGGTCAATGGTCCCGACAAACATGCTTCTTACCCTATAAAGCCAGGTGGGTTCTGGCCTGAAGTGACCCACCTATGACATAGGGCAAAGAGCTACGGGCCTAGGACTGGGAGTTCTTTCAAGATAACTGGTTGTTCATTGGCCCTGGAGTTGCCAGTACAGACCAGTGGCTCTCTGCTGGTCCCGGTAATCTCTTCCAAGTTGAACTCCTCAGTCCACCACACACCCCTGCTCTGTGGCTTTGCACTTCTGGCTCAAAGACCCAAACGAGAGCTACAGCAGCTTACCCCTGTGCCCTCTGATCCCTTGTGGGCTTTGGCTAACTGAGTCCAGTGTGACCCAGCATGGGCTAGGGGTCCTTCCTTCAGAATGGTTCCCCTGCCACCAGAGATCATGCACCATCTCAGACCTTCAAGGTCAGTGTGGGGGTCCAGCTGGAAGACCCCAAAAGCAAACAGCTCTCTGGATACTTACCCTGAAAACTCAGGCAGGAAAACTGACTGAATCACAGCAAAACCACCCACACTGGAGCCAGAACGGGTGCAGCTGGAGCTCCTGGGAGGTTGGGCTCAAAGCAGTTTAGGCAACTGAGGTCCCAGGTGCCCCATGGGGACTCTTCCTGGGATCTCCAGGCCTTGCTGCCTTTCTTAGAAGTGCCCCACTGTGCCAGCAAGCAGTATCACTAAAGAGGTTGGCTCAACCAGCCCTTTGCTGCGCCTCCCTGAGCAGCCAGGAGAGGGGCTGGCTTTGCAAAAGTCCCTTCCTACTGCTCTTGCTCCCACTTCCTGCCTGGAGAGTGCTTCATCCTGCCTTGACCCTTTGAGGAGTGGCGTGTGTGGGAGGGAGGTGCCAGGACGCCAGACAGGGGCAGACAGGGCCCAGGTGAGGCTGTGCAGTGGCTGCTTCAGCTGCTCCTCGGCTGAGAGCATAGTCTGGTCCTTGTCACGTCTGGCAGCCACTCCCATCCATGACAAAGGCTGCTCATTCCCTCCCTGC
>NW_006209032.1:311866-312605 GCF_000334495.1 Tupaia belangeri chinensis | reverse complement strand
GCGCACAGTGGCGGCTGTGCCGTGGCTTCTTCCGCGGCTCCTCGGCTGAGAGCATAGTCTGGTCCTTGTCACGTCTGGCAGCCACTCCCATCCATGACAAAGGCTGCTCATCCCCTCCCTGCAAACTCCAGCTCTAAACGGGTGGTTCGTCTTGGACAAGGGGCAGCCCCCGCTACCCCAGCCAGGCCACTCTGGAGATCCAAGCCCCAAGATCCTTCCAGGAGCTGCCTGCTCAACCCACAGTACCCTCTGTCGCTTTTTGAGAGGACTCTGCAGGCCAAATGTCTGTGCGTTGAGGGGTGGGTCCTACTTGGTAGGGCCACTGACCCTACCGAACCTCGCCCACCCAGTCAAAGGCTGGATTCCAGGTCTCGCTTTTTGTATTCCCCAGCTGGGGGAGAGGGCAGCCGGCTGAGCGACCCCAAGGAGACCCAGTCCTCCTATCACAAACAGTAGCGTAGAGAGCAGACACCCCCAGTCTTCAAGCCCCTCCCTCCAAGGATGACAGCTTTCCAGTCTCTGCGCCCCCAGGCCACGTGGGCTGGTAGTCGGACTCACCTGTTTCTCCCGGGGGGCCCAAGACTAACAGAGGGTGCGGGTCACTGCCTTCTGCTGGACTCCTGGGGTGGTTCGGGTGTCCAGGAGGACCCCGGCTGAGGGCGCAGGTTCGCAGGACCACAGCCCCCTGCCGACACAGACATGGCTACACCGCGGGCGCCGCGCCCTCCACGCGCCACCG
>NW_006209032.1:305543-311850 GCF_000334495.1 Tupaia belangeri chinensis | reverse complement strand
CCCCGCCGCTCTCGGGCTGCCAGGGCCTGGCTCCAGCCGCTCGGCCCGACCTGGCCCGCCCCCGGGGTGCATTGTGGGAAACGTAGTCCGCAGCGCACGGCCTCCTGCGGCGCCGCGGGAGCAGTTCGGAGCTCCAGGTCCCAGCGGAGCCGGGGGCGGGGTCTGATCCGGTCCGGGTGGCCTCGCCTGGCGCCGCCTTCTCTCTTGTCCCGGAGGCCGGATCGCCTTTCTGGAGCCCAAAGTCCCGCTCTGACTGCAGACTTGGACTCTCCCGATCTTCTGTCCAAGCCCAACGCCAGTTTATTTCAAGGAACAGAAAGGGATATTGGCATTGATTCCCCGCTGATTGTGGAAGGGCAGTGCAGTTTGGGGGACTGGATAAATGTCATCCTTGGACCCAGCCACACCGCCTGTAAAGGATGTGAGCATGCGCAGAAGACGCACTAAGCGTTGCTAAAAACATTTTTTTTTTTTTGGCCACGTTTTTATCAGCTCTGACTACACTTATAATGACCCCAGGAGCTTTAAAAAGAGCACATATGTTTGGACTCTGGCCCTAGAGATTTTGATTTAATTTAACTGGAGCTGGAGCCGGCCCAGGTGATTGGTCAGGGCCAAGAGCCACCTTTTGTGATCTCCTAGAGGCAAAGCAATAAAATCAACAGGAAAACATACGTCTGTCCCAAACATCTCTTCTTTTTGGAGAACAGTGTAAGGAAGGAAAATTAGAGATTACCAGCACAGCCTTTTTTTTTCCCCCTGAAGCAGCGAACCCATTTTATAGCTTTGTGGTTAAATCTCTCAACAGCTCTGGGATGAAGGGAAAAGTCTGAAATCACTCCTACGGCCCTCCCTGCTGCTCCCACAATGACCCCAGTGCCATGTCCTGTCCCCCTCAGCCCTACACTGGAGTCGGGGAAGATTGCTCCCCCCCCTTATCTCAGAAGGCTGCCACCTGGCACCTGTCTCCGCCACACTGGGTAGGACTGACATGGGGACAGAGCTGCTGCTTTTTACAGGAGATGGCTTAGCACAGGGCTATCAGATCCCTACGCAGAGTTTAAGAGAAGCTTTCTCCCCTGCTTTTAGGTGAGAACATAGGAGAAAATGCCCTATTCCTTAACAACGCACTCCCTAGGAACGGAGAGAGGAGGAAATTCTCCTGGTCCTCCCTTAGAGCAAATACATAGTTTTGTTCACATTATTACATTATAAGGGTTTAAGCCAAGAAATTTTTTTATTTTTGTTTTGTTTGCTATAGGGTATATGCACTGGCCAGAGAGACACAGAGAGGGAGAGAAAGAGAGAAAGCAGCCCCCAGGGGGGGATGACCACACTGTAATCCCTTCTTCTCCACTCTCCTCTTGGAATTTTGGGCACATACACATGCCCAGCATGTATTCCTTTTTTTAAATAAAGATTTATTTTTACATTTTAAAAGTTATTTATTTATTATTTTTACAGTTTGCTATAGGGCATGTGTGCTCACCAGTGAGAGAGAAAGAGGGAAAGTGAGAAAGCTAGCTACCAGGTCCAGCACTTGAACTGTGATCAGTCATGTGGGAGTCCAGCACCTTAACCACCATCCCACCTGCTAGTTCCCACAGCATGTATTTTGAGCTGCCAGTTGCAGGACTCAAACTGCACAGTCAGCCATGTGGGATCCAGTCACTGCAACCATCATGCCACCTAGCTGCCCCAAGCCAAGAAGATCTTGTATGCTCTTGTTACAGAAATATCCTGGGCTCAGTCATGGTGGTGCAGGTGACAGGGTACTGTTGCCTGGTGCGGGAGCCACATGTGAAGACCAGAAGGTTCAGATCCCGGCGTGACCTGAACATATCAGGTGAGCCTATGGTCCTGCTGATCCTGGCTGGCTGGAAGGCTGAGAGAAGTGTGAGGAGGCCATGGCAGGGGCTGCTCTTTCTCTCTCTCTCTTTTACTCTCATGATACATAAACTTAAGAAAAGATGGGACCAGCAGTTGGTGTAATGGCTATGTCGTTGGACTCCCATGTAGTCAAACACGGTTGAAGTCCCAGACCCAGTGGCTTAAGCTCATGCCAGGTGCATGTGCGTGCGTGCCCGAGATCCCGAGAGGAGAATGGAGGAGAAGGAATTGTGATTGCGGAGTGGCCATGTCCCCTGGGGGATGATTTCTCACTTTCTGTCTCTGTCTTTCTCGCGAGTGCAAAATCCCCTAAAAAAAAAAAAAAAAGAAAGAAAGGAAGGAAGGAAGGAAGGAAGGAAGGAAGGAAGGAAGAAAAAGAACTATCTTAATCTATATTTCAGGGGCCGGCAGGTGGCGTGGTGGATAAGGTGCTGGACTCCCACATGGATGACCACAGTTCAAGTCTTGGACCTGGTGGCTTGCTTTCTCACTTTCCCTCTCTCTCTCTCTGTGTGTGTCTTTCTGGTCAAATTAAAAAATAAAGTGAATGAATAAATAAAATAAATAATTCTTTTTAAAAAAAGCTGTATTTCGGAAATTAAAAGGACTTAAACTTTACGAGAAGTTAAACTCCATAGAATTGACTTAACTGTAGTTAAACCCCGTAGTGGGTGGGAGAGGAGAAAGCGTCTCACATAGAAAATGGTGACACTGCAATCCCTTGTCCTCTACTTCTCCATCCTGTTGGGATTTTTGCACCCACATCCATGTATTTCATCAAACCACTGAGCTGGGACTCAAATGGGAGGTTGACCATGGGGGATCCAGCTGCCTTAGTCACCAGGAACTGGTCATGGGACTGGCCTTCCCTGTCTCTTATTTTAACATTTGACCAAATCTCTTTCTTTTCTTTTCTTTTTAGTTTTTTTTTTTTTTAAGAATTATTTATTAATTTTATTTATTCATTTATTTATTATTTTAATTTGACCAGAGAAAGACAGACACACAGAGAGAAGGAAAGTGAGAAAGCAAGCCACCAGGTCCGGAACTCAAAATGTGGTCGGCTATGTGGGAATGTCCAGTGCCTTAGCCACCATGCCACCTACCGGCCCCCTCTTTGTTTTCTTTTTAGTCTTTCCTTTTAGTTTACTACAGGGTGTTGTGCACTTGCTGGAGAGAAAGGAGAGACAGAGAAAGTGAGAAATCACCGTCTGTGGGACGGCCACACTGCAATTCCTTCTTCCTTCTTCTCTCGGGATTTTGGGTATGCACACACATGTCTGGAGTGATTTTCAGGCCCTCAGATCAGGACTCGAACTGCAGAGTTGGCCCTGTGGGATCCAGCCATACGCACCTCCACATCACCTGCTGGCCCCCAAGTCTCTACTTTGGATGCTGAAGACCCATGACCCCAAATGAGACCAAAGCAACAGAGACGAAAGGAAATTATTTTCCTCTTTGCTGGATTTCGTCCATGAGGATGAGCTGCTAAAGGTGAACCTGTCTCCCACATTGAACCCTGTACTCTCCATTCCAGATGAGGATGCTACTCTGGGTCAAGTTTTTATTTCTTAAAAAAATTTAAAAATAATTTTTTAAGCAAGGAGGGTGTAATTTGACGGAGTCTCACTGCATCATCATTCCTGTTCCTCAGCCTCTCATTTATCTAGGACCACAGACACATGTCACTGTGATCATTTTTTAAAAATCATTATTATTCTTATTTTTAATTCGAACAGAGATAGAGAGAGGGAGAATGTGAGAAAGCAAGCTGCCAGGTCCAGGACTCGATCCATGGTTGGCCATGTGAGAGTTCTCAGCACTTTAACCACCATGCCACCTGCTGGCCCACTTCTTGGTCTTTAGCAGCAAGAGTCTCACAGGAATATGAGCTCATGTAACTTAGAAAAACAAATGATCCAGATATGTCCTCTAAAAACCCTCAATCGCATGTACGGAAGAGCAGTCAGAGCACAGCTTTGTTGGAGGACTGATCTGGCTTGGAATTCCCTCCACCTTCCCTTTCTATCTATGGCAAGTTACTCAACTGAATCTTCTGGGCCTTGACTCCCTTAATTATGAAAGGGGATACTATCAGGTGGTTATCGTGAGGATTGGATGAAATCTTGAGTGACCCGCCAGCCTAACCGCCGTGGGAGGCAGATAGTGTGATAAAAGGTAGCAATCGCTCTTTGACTCAATTCTCGTTGCTCCTCTCGCTCCCCATCTCAGAGGCCTCAGACCTGCATTGAAGACCGAATGCTCTCCCTATCTTTTCCTGCTCCACTTGATGCTTCAGGTGGTTCTCCTGTGGATGTTTCACGCTTCAGATCTTGCCTTGACATGTTCCTCTGGGGGGACCCACATTAACTTAGAGAAGTGTTTTAAATTGTGCTTTAGGAGGAAATAGCCACCGAATAAAAATTACCTTAATTTTCCCACGGGAATCTAATGCTCTACATATTCTTGTTCTCTTAGATTAGTTTGGTAAATTATATATATATGGTTTTTTTGGAGAGGTTTTCACTATAGGGCACATGCGCTCGCCAGACAGACAGAGAGACAAAGAGACAGAAAGTGAGAAATCACCCCCCAGAGGGGATGGTCACACCACAATCCCTTCTCCTCCATTCTCCTCTCTGGATTTCGGGCACGCACGCACACGCGCCTGGCGTGAGTTTTAAGCCACCGGGTCCGGGATGCGAACTGCAGTCGACTACGTGGGAGTCCAGCGACATAGCCATTACGCTAACTGCTGGTTCCCTATTTTCTTATAAAATTGTCCATTTCAGGATTGGCTCCATGGGCTGGTGGTTAGGGGAGCCAGATCCCATATGTCTCAAGTCCTGGCCCTGGTAGCTGGAAGAACATGCTGGGTATGGGTGTGTACATGGCCAGACTCCCAACCTGAGCTCCTGTTCTTTTACCTAAACTGCTCCTCTGCTACACTCTTCCCTCCCTTCCTTCATCTCAGCCCAGCACAGCACGTCTCCTATGTCTTCTGTGGCCACATTAGTACAAGCAGCGCCCTTCTGTGGTTGCACACTGCAACAGCCTCCTATCTGGCTGCTCTTCCCCACCTTCAGCTTGTTTTGGATGCAGTAGCCAGAGGGACCCTATTATGGAAGTCAGGTCATGGAAGTCAGCGCCTTTAACCACCATGCCACCTGCCGACTCCGTTTGACCCTTAATCTTGAATTTAGGCTATGGAATCAGGTTACCTTCCCTAAGGTCCTACTGACACCAGATGGCCAAGACCAGCAAGCCTTCTACAATGTAGACAATCCACCTGGGAAACGGGAGTAGATGGTGGAAAGAACATTAACTGGACGATACTGGAAGCTAACTACAAACCTAAAGCCGAGTTGTCCTGCTAGATTGCCAATTTGTAGCTTCTTTCTAGCTCCTCTGAGACTTTGTAAAAGTCATTCTTGGCCAGATTTATTGAAAGAGAGAAAGGGTCTGTAGAAGGTGGTGGATTTTCCTTTATGGGTTGGGCTACTGAACCTTTAACATATATGTCTGTATCTGTGTGTGTCCTCCTGCTTGGGCCTTGGGAGTAACAGGGACAACAGGCAAGAGCTACAACTATGCCTATTTTTTTTTTTTTTTGAGAGGTTTTTCTGGTAGAACGTGTGGGCTTGCCAGAAAGAGAGAGACAGAGAGATAGAAAGTGAGAAATCAGTCCCAGGGGGGATGGCCACGCCACAATCCCTTTTTCTCCATTCTTGTCTGGGGATCTTGGGCGCGCACACACACGCGCCCAGCATTGAGTTTAAGCCGCCAGGTCTGGGACTCGAACTGCCCTTGACTACATGGGAGCCCAGTGATATAGCCATTACACCAACTGCTGGTCCCTATGCCTGGTACTCTTGACCTGGGGATGCCTAACTTGGAAACCCATTAGAATATAAAAAGCAGCAGGTGGCACGGTGGTTAAGGTGTTGGACTTCCGGGACAAGCCTCCGTGCTTCTCTAATCCAAATACTTTTCTTGCGCCTACACTGGAGTCTCAGGAGGCTGTGCTCCCCAGGCTAGGAGGACGGGCAACCAGGGCCTCTGGGGACACCTGCTTGCAGCCAGCACCTTCCCCTTAAGACTTAGGTCCCTAGGGGCTTCCTTCCATTTCCCTCACACTAATGGCCTCGAGCTAGGCAGAGTAGGGCTGTACCTGAGCTAGGCAGGAAGCAAACCTCAGGAAGGTCAAGCCACTAACAAACTGCATGCCTGACTCAACTCTGAAGCGAGCGCAAGAACACGAGCAGCAGAGGCCGAACCACAACGTCCAGCAGGCCCTGCGAGCCGGGGCCAGAAGCGCGCCCTCCTATTGGACGGCAGAGAGCAGCGGGCCTTATGCCCCGCCCCAGAAGGCACGCCTCCTGCGCGCGGGGCACGACGGGAGTGGAGTCGGCGAGAC
>NW_006209032.1:279489-305254 GCF_000334495.1 Tupaia belangeri chinensis | reverse complement strand
CGCGCTCGGGAAGAAGAGAGCCAAGCGGCGGCGTTCAGATGAGGGAGGTGCCGCCCGCGGCAGGAACGCCCCGGAACGGTCGCGGGCCCGGGGCGGGGCTCTGCGCGGCGGAGGAATTACCGGTCCTGCCGTGGAGCGGCCAGTCGTGTGCCTGGGGGCCGGCGCGTGGCTGCTGCGCGGTGCTCCCAGCTTGCGGGGCTGCCGGCGGGCTTGCTCTTCCTTTTTGCCTGCTTCTGATCCAATTGTGAGGCGTCGTTAGAGAGGGAGCTTTCCTGGTGCTTAGCGGGTATCCTAGCCTTCAGACGCCGACAGACGCGCACACACCGGAGGGTGCGAGAGCCGGGCGGCCGGTCCGTAGGGCCGTCGAACCTGGAGGCGCGGCAGTGGTCTGCTGGGTTCTGTGCCGGTTGGGCGAACGTGGGAGGAGAGGGATGTTTCCTCTCACGCTTCCGATTCTTTTTGGCGTTGTAAACGTGTGTTTTTTGACTTAAGTTTGGAATTGATGTTGTGTTAATGGGTTTAACTCTGGACGTGCATCTTTTAATTCAAAAGAAGGGGCCCCGTTTTGTAGGAAACTACGAGGGTACTTGCAACACGTTGCTATTCCAGGTTTGCCTGCGAAGATCAGAGTAGCTGCATCTAAATGGGAGAATTCGGGTAGACTGACGCCTCCTCACCTGGTTCGTTTTCTGAACTCTGGATTGTATCCTAGGTTTGCTAGTTTCCAACTTCCCGTTGAGTAATGCCACCATCATGAACGATTTAAATATGTCACCATCACCAAATTTGTGAGGACTTGTAGGGAGAGGTGTCAAGAGCTGGTGCGTGATGGTAGGTCTGGCTATGTGAAATGTAACTAATGATGTATTTCGGTTTTGGTGAGGCACAAAGTTGAATCTGATCCTTGTCTAGCACCTAACTAGGTACCTAATCTACAGGATAGGTACCAGGTCTCTGAAGAGTTGTAACACCCTTCTTCATAGAATTCTTTGACCAGATTTGGACTTAACTTTTGTTGCCTTTTGTTGCAACAGGTTCCTAGGTTCTTGTAGTCGTTTGGAAAAGGAGAATCTGTCAATGGGAAGTTACTAGATTATTCGTTCTCTCGACTTCTTGCAGAAATGTGGGCAAGATTATTGTATTCTGCCAGCATGTTTAAAATGATCAACTGATAATCTGATTCAGAGTGGTATTAATATTAAAACTTGGAAAGTTGTCATGCCGTGTATGTGCTTGCGTGACCAAGATCCGGAGAGGTGAATGGAGGAGAAGGGATTGTGGTGTGGCCATCCCCCCGGGGGGGTCATTTCTCGCTTTCTGTCTCTCTGTCTTTCTGGCAAGCACACCTCCCTAAAGCAAAAAAAAAAAAAAAAAAAAAAAAAAACTTGGAAAGGTGAAATTTTAGAGGTCATAAGTCATTCTTTGATGGAATCTCTTAGCTATGTATCAAGGACTTAGAATTTTTTTTTGTTATGCTCCCAAAACTTGTTCACTTCATTAATTTATTTAAATAATTATTTATTTTACTTTCATTATTTAAAAATATTTAATTTAATTTAATATATTTATTTTAATTTGACCAGAGAGGGACAGAGCAAGAATGAGAATGAGAGAGTGCGTGCTAGAGAGAGAGGAGGAGGGAGGGAAAGTGAGAAAGCAAGTTGCCAGGTCAGGAACTTGAACCATGCTTGGCTATGTGGGAGTCCAGCACCCTCAACCACCATGCCACCTGCAGGCCCCTATTATTATTATTATTTAAATTTGACTAGGGAGAGAGAGAGTGAGGGAAAGTGAGAAAGTGAGCTACTCAGTTCTGGACTCGAACCACGGTTGGCCACATGGGAGTCCAGTGCCTTAACCACCATACCGTCTGCCAGCTCCAATGGGCACATACTTATGCCTTTTTTTTCCTTTTTAATTTGCTATAGGGTGTGTATGCTTGCTAGAGAGAGGCAGAAAAAGGCAAAGAGAGCGTCCCCAGCAGGCAGGCCATGCTGGAATTAAAGAGAGCATCCCCAGGAGGATGGCCATCCTGTAATTCCTTCTCTTTCATTCTCCTCCCAGGATTTTGGGCATGCATGCATGCATACATGCACGCACATATACATGCTCAGCATGTTTTTCAGTCCCTCAGACCACATAGTCTGCCATGTGGGATCCAGCTGCCTTAGCCTCCAAGCCACTGGCTGGCCCATTTAGTACCTTTTGTAAGTCTTATCGGACTGTATGATTCAGGATAACTGTAGGTTCTTTGAAATCTGATAAGGATTGAATTTTAGTCATTGACATTGGACACATACCTAACCTCTCTGAGCCTCAGTTTCCTCATCTGAAATAGAGCTACCAGGGGTCTGCTTCAGGACCTACTGGTTAAAGGAATCAGGTTCCACATGACTGATGGAGGATTCAAATCCCTGCCCGGAAGCCCAAAGATACTCCAGGTTCGTGGACACCCTTGCTCCAAATCTGGTCAGGATGGAGAAATGGAGGAGGGACTTCAGTCTGATTGTACCTCATTGCGGGTCCCTTTCTTCCTCTCCATCTCTCTATCTCTGTCTCTCTCTGGCAAGCATATACACTCTCTGGAAAATTATAGATAAAACAAAAAAGAAACAAAGCTACCTCATAGGTTTGTGAGATTTATTTGATACATGTAATGCCTCTAGAATAGTGTCTGGTGTGCAGAAAGGCTTCACTACACTTTAGTCACCACTATTACTCTTTTTAAAATGTTTTGCTTTTATTTATTTGTTTATTTATTTTAGGTTTTTGCCATATGGTGTGTACACTAGCTAGAGAGAAAGAGAGAGGAAATAAGAAATCACTCCCTGGGGAGGATGATCACACTGGAATCCCTTCTCTTGCATTCTTTTTTTTTTATTATTTTTTAAAGATTTTATTTAACTTCATTTATTATTATTATCATTGTTCTTTTCTAGTTTGATCAGAGAGAGACAGAGAGAGGAAGTGAGAAAGCAAGCCACCAGGTCCGAGACTTGAACCATGGTCAGCCATGTGGGAGTCCAGCACCCTTAACCACCATGCCACTTGCCAGCCCCCCTTCTCTTGCATTCTTCTCCTAGGATTTTGGGCACACATATACATGTGGCTAGTATGATTTTCAATCTGCCAGATCCTAGACTCAAACCACATCACCCACGTGGGAATCCAGTGCCATAACCACCACCATGGCACCTGCTGGCCCCATTATTATTTAAAAAAAAAAAAAAAAGCTTTATTGAGATAAACACAAACTTTACATTTAAGGTATGTAATCCAGTTTTTTTTTTTTGGCATAGTACAGTATTTTTTTTAAGAATTTTTTAAACGTCATTTATTTCAATTTGGCCAGAGAAGGTGAGAGTGAGAGAGAGAGAGAGAGGGAGGGAAAGTGAGAAAGCAAGCCGCCAGGTCTGGGACTTGAACTGTGGTTGGCCATGTGGGAGTCCAGTGCCCTTAGCCACCATGCCACCTGCCTTTAATAAAAAAAACAAAACTATTTTATTGAGTCCAGTGTATTTATTTTAATTTGACAAGAGAGGAAAAGTGAGAAAGCAAGCCGCCAGGTCTGGGACTTGAACTGTGGTTGGCCATGTGGGAGTCCAGCACCCTTAACCACCACGCCACCTGCCAGCCCTGCTTTTTTTTTTTTTTTAATCTATTTTCTTTAACTTTATTTATTTATTTTAATTTGACAAGAGAGGAAAAGTGAGAAAGCAAGCAGCCAGGTCCGGGACTTGAACTGTGGTCAGCTATGTGGGAGTCCAGGGCCCTTAACCACCATGCCACCTGCTGGCCCCAGAACAATAGTTTTATTATTATTATTTTAGAGAGGTTTTTGCTATAGGGCTTGTGTGTTCACCAGAGAGACAGAAGGCGAGAAATCACCCCCTCCCCGGGGTGGCGGGGAGGTGGCCACACTGCAATCCCTTCTCCTCCATTCTCCTCTTGGGATCTTGGGCACGCACACATATGTGCCCGGCGTGAGTTTAAGCCACTGGATCCAGGACTCGAGCTATGGTTGACTACATGGGAGTGCAGAGATATAGCCATTATGCCAACTTTCCAACTGCTGGTCCAGTCTTACTTTTTTAATTTGCTAGAGAGCATGTACTCTTGGCAGAGAGAGACAGGGAGAGTAGGAAAGTGAGAAGGTGAGAAGGGCCTCCTCATGGGGCATGGTCACACTATAGTACCTTCTCCATTTCTCCTTTTGGGATTTTGGCTACACAGGCACACTTGACTGGCATGTTTTTCAAACTGCTAGAAGTCGCATAGCTTGCCAGAAAAAGAGAAAGGAGAAATATCCCCCCACTGTGGGGAATGGTCACACTGTAATCCCTTCTCTTTCTTTTCAGCCAACACTCAGCACCCAGCATGTATTTCAAGTCACCTTGTCTGGGATGCAGTTGGAGCCTTGGGATTCAGCTGCCTTAACCTCCGGGCTGTGGAAATGGCCAGATGAATATATTTTTAGCGTATATTGTAGCAAAACTTGAACCATTAAGTATATAGTAGAGTGACATTAAATCATTCACAATGTAGCACAACTAACACTGTTTCCAAAAGTTTTCAGCACCTCAAATAGATGCTCTGTAACCATTAAGCATGTTATTCTGTATTTCTTCTTCCTTCCATCCTGGTAACTTCTTATCTACTTTGTATTTCTCTCTGTGCCTATTTTAGATACTATATGCATAAATGGAATCACAGAACATGTCCTTTTTATGTGTCTGTTTCACTTAGCACAATAGTTGTAAGGTTCATCAATGTCTTAGCTTGCATTAGAACTTTATTTATTTATTTATTTATTTTGAAGTTTCTTCATTTTTTTCTGTGAGAGACATCCTCAACAGGGTCATAATGCCACAGTCTGTCCCCACTTTCAGCTAGTGCTAGATCATGGGCGTGCATCACTGTATGCACAGTTGAATCTGGGAATCCAGTGCTGGCCTTCTATATGGCTTCAGAGTTGGAGAGCATTGTGCTGCCACTGTACCACTGTGCCACTGTGGCTGGGCAGACTTCATTCCTTTTATGGCTACATGAACTATTGTGCAGATAGATCACATTTTATTTATCCATTCATCTGTAGTAGGCACTTGGGTTATAGTAGAAGCTTGAGGGCTTTTTTGTTTGTTTGTTTGTTTTTTTAAAGGCCACTGTTTTTTTTTTTTTTTTTTTGATCTAAAAATTTTTTACAAACAGTACATGTTTTGTCAAAAAAGAAGCCACATGGCATCAAACAGACCAGAAGTAAGAGTGGGTTGAGGGAAGAGATCAGCAACCAACTCAGGAAAGCTGGTAACTGTCACCGTGGAACTGGTAGGGGAGGGAAGAGGGATATGCATGCAAGAGCAAGAATTCCAAAAGTCGGGACGGTGATAGGCTAGAACTCCTGAAAGGTCCTGTAGTACACCAGGGTTGGGGGGTGACAGCAGTAATCCTTTTCTCTGTAGAAGACAGGGGAGGAGTCCCCCACTCAGTTTGCAAACTCTGGAGACTCAGTGCTGGGGCTGGGGATTTAGGGTCCCGCAGAGATCATCGCAGGAAGCCATCACACCGCTCTCGAAGACACCCAGAGCAGTCCTGGGACTGCTTGGCATTGGCACCACAGGTGTCCTTCAGCCACTGTTGGGAGAGGTCTTCAGCTTTCTTAGCGCTAGGAACTGGCCAAGGACCACATAGGCCGTGTCGAAGCCCCTTTCCTCCAGCTTCTTCCCAGGGCTTCACCCCGACTTTTCCTCATGGGCTCTGGCACGAGAGAAGTCTCAGTGCTTTGGGGAGGTGGTCATCTTGATCTGGCTTAATTGGCAGCTCCAGTTCCCATAACGACTACTCCCCAAATGCTTGGGTTGTTTCTACCTTTTGACTGTTATGGTCCCCACTTTCAATTCCTTTGAGTATATACCCAGAAGTGAAATTGCTACGTTGTAATTCTGTATCTGCTATTTGAGGAACCACCATACTGCGCTCCTCAGTAACTGAGCCATTTTACTTTTCTACCAGTGATACACGGGGTTCCAGTTTTTCCATATCCTTGTCAACACTTATTTTCTGTTTATTTTTAAGTTTATTTTTGGATTATTGTTGCCATGTTTTTGTTTTGTTTTGTTTTCTTGGATCATAGCCATTCTTCCCCCTTCCGTTTTTTGTTGTTGTTTTCAATTTGCCAGGGGGCACCAGAGAGAGAAGGAGAAGGAGAAAGCACACCCAGTCCTTCTTTTCTGTTTATATATCCCAACCGGATTTGGGGCACACATGCATATGCACCTGGCTATTTTTCAAGCCATCAGGGCCAAAACTTGAACCGTATGGAATTCTGTGGTCGACTGTGTGCGACCTGGCTCCATTAATCACCAGGACATGGGACTGGTCCCCTGTTTCCGTTTCTTTTGCTCTATACCCAGAAGTGGAATTGCTGTGCCAACTGATAATTCTCTGTGTGTATGTTTGAAGAACCACCATGCTGTTTTTCACACTGACTGTATGCTTTTTAAAATTGTTTTATCTAACTTTATTTATTCATTTTATTTTTTATTTTAATTTGACCAGAGAGGATCAGAGTCGGGGGTGGGAGGGTGGAGAGTGAGAAAGCAAGCTGCCAGGTCTGAGACTCGAACCACAGTCTGCCATGTGGGAGTCCAGCACCCTTAACCACCATGCCACCTGCCAGCCCCAGACTGTATGACTTTTACCTTCCTACCAGCAGGGCACAGAGTTACGTTGTGGACTGACTTGTGTTCCCCCAAATTCATGTGTTGAAACTAATTGTCAGTGTGACTGTAGTTGGAGATCAGACCTTTAGTGAGATAATTCAAGTTAAAAGAGGTCGTCCTAAGGGTGGGTCCTTAATGGAGTAAGAGTGATGTCTGTAGGAGAAGAGGATTGGACACCAGGAGTGCATGCACAGAAAAGGCCACATGAGCACATGTGAGTGAGAAGGTGGTGATCTGAAAGCCAAGGAGAGATCTCACCAGAAACCCACCCGCTGACACCTTAACATTGAACTTCCAGAAGCCAGAACCATGGATATTGGGGTTTGGGGCGTACATGCACACATGCCTGGTGGGAGCTAGCTGAAATGGAATCAGCCACTTGAGATGCGACTCCCTTAACCAGTAAGCCCCGGGGCTGGCTAGTTTTCATTTTTTATAAGATATTATAGGGGCCAGCAGGTGGCATGGTGATTAAGGTGTTGGATTCCCATATGGCTGGCCAGATTGGCTCCTAGACCCAGTGATTTGAAAATCATGTCAGGCTCTGATGTGCCCAAAATCCCAAGAGGAGACTGGAGAAGAAGGGATTGTGGTGTGGCCATCCCATCGGGGTTGATTTCCTACTTTCCCTCCCTCTATCCCTGGTATGCACATGCACCCTGTTACAAAAACTTTTTAAAAAGAGTATTATAAATTAAGCTTCTATTAATATTTCTTGTACAAGCCTTTTGTTTTCAGTAATCTTGGGTAAATCCCAAGAAGTAGGATTGCTGGTCATAAGGTGGAGTTTGTCAGGCCAGTTTCCAAATGTTATATCATTCTGCATTTTCTCCATCAACGTATGAGAGTTCTGATTGCTGGGAATCCTTGCGTATTTGACATTGTTTTTCTTTATTCATCATAGAACACATGTGCATGCATGAGACAGAGGGGGGAGAGAGAGAGAGGAGCACTCCCCTCAGTCTCATCACACCACTGTCCCTTTCTTCCATTCCGTAGCCGGTCAGATCTTGGACACTTGCTGGCGTGTTGCAGACTGTTCGGGCTAGGGATTTGAATGCGTGGTGCCCTGTGAGAGCTGGTTTCTCTTGAGTAGTGCATTCTTTCTCCGCCACAGAGCTGGCCTTGGTCCTTTCTGTTCAGTTAATTTTTTTAATTTGCTGTAGGGCATGTGTGTGTGGTGGGGGGAGAGGAAACTCCTGGGGGGGGGATAGCCATTGCCATGATCCCTTCTCCATTCTCTTGGAATTTTGGGCATTCACATATGCGCCTGGTGTGTTTTCCAAACCCCTGGATCTGGACTCAGTCCTCTCAGTTGACCATTTGGGATCCAGCTGCCTTAACCCCTGCACTGCTGACTGGCTCTGGCTCTGGTAGCTTCTTCTTCTTCGTTTTTGTTTTGTTTTGTTTTGGAGAGGTTTTTGCTATAGGGTGTGTGCGCTCGCCAGACACAGAGACAGAGAGACAGAAGGCAAGAAATCACCCCCAGGGGGGATGGCCGTGTTGCAGTCCCTTCTCCTCCATTCTCCTCTCGGGATCTTGGGCACGCACACACCCAGTGTGAGTTTAAGCCACCGGGTCTAGGACTTGACCTGCGGTCAGCTACATGGGAGTCCAGTGACATAGCCATTACTCCAACTGCTTTTTCTTTAAGAATTACTTATTTATTTATTATTACTATTATTATTATTATTTTATTTGAATAGAGAGATGGGGGCGGGGGGAGTGAGAAAACAAGCCACCAGGTCTGGGACTTGAACTACATTCTGCCATGTAGGAGTCTAGCACTCAAATCACCATGCCACCTGCTGGCCCTGGATTTTTTTTCTTTAAGTTCATTTGGGGACCGTGTAAAGGTTACGTCACTGGACTCTACATGGCTGACCTTGGTTTGAGTCCCAGACCCGGAGGCTTGAAACTCACACCGAGTGCATGTACGTGCTTGTCTATAATCCCGAGAGGAGAATGGAGAAGGGATTGCAGCGTGACCTTCCCCCTGGGGGGTGATTTCTTGCTTTCTGTCTCTCCTTTCTCTGGCAAGAACACACACCCTATAGTAAAAATCCTCCCTCCACCAAAAAAAAGTCTGCTTGTGTATTTCATGGTGGGGTTGGGTACCAAACACCCTTAACAGGGTCTCATGCTGTGTTGTTTCCTCCACCCCCACCTTCTAGCCAGCCAGGATCTTGGGCATGCATGTGGGACCAGCAGGTAGATCAACCCAGGAACCATGCTGTAATACTCCATGTGACTCCCAGCACTGCGGAGCTTTGTGCACTCCATCACTGTGGCCAGGCCTGAAGGCCAGATTTTAATTTGGATCTTTTTCTTTTATAGTTGGTGCTTTCTGGAACCTAAGAAATCTTTGCTGACATCATGCTCAGAAAGATTTTCTCCTATATTTTCTTTTAGAAACTGTATGGTTTTTGTTTTGTTTTAATATGTTATAGGGTGCATGCACTCACCAGAGAGAGACAGAAAGAGATGGAGAGGGAATGAGAAAACTTGCCCAGGGGCTGGCCATGCTGCAGTCCCTTCTCTTCCATTCTCCTCTTGGGATTTTGGGCACCATGCCACCTGCTGGCCTTGAAACAACTCTTTCAAGGCCTTGTTATTAGAATGAGTATACTTAAAATTTTAAAACAGGACTCTTCAAGGGAGTAGGGTGCTTTCAGCAGCCACTAATTCCTGCTCTAAAGGCATGTATTAAATGTATGACTATTTTTTTAGGGACCAGCAGATGGTGTAATGGTTAGGTCGCTGGACTCCCACATGGCCGACCTTGGGTTAAGTCCCTGACCTGGGGCTTGAAACTCATACTGGGTTTATGTGCATGCATGCCTGCCCAAAGTCCCAAGAAAATGGAGGAGAAGGAATTACAATGTGACCATTTCCCCAGGGGGTGATTTCTCACTTTCTGTTTCTCTCTCTCTCACGTGAGTGCATGTACCCTATAGCAAAAATCTCTCTCTCTCTCTTTTTTTTTTTTTTTTTTTTGCGTATGGCTATTGAAAAGCTCATAGTTGGATCTTGGGAGTGTGTAGGAGGTCACAGCAATCTTTGGCTCTTAGTGTCTTCTTGATGTTCTTAGCTGAGTGTTCTGTGGGGCCCACAATATTTATCTTGGAAATAAATAGTCAAGCTGCTGCATGTTACAGCTAAACCTAATAGAATAGGACCCCTAGTTCTTTCTTTTGTTGGTTTTGGGAGCTGAAGTTATGACTAAGAGGGATGGCCTGGGGCACTGTTATTGTGCCACTAGAGGTGACATTCTTGGACTTGTGTAAGATGGACCAGAGTGAAGGCATTTGCCAAGTATGTTTTTATTAATCTAGGATAAAAGGCAAAACAATGTGCAAGTTTCTCAAACAATTGAAAATAGAATTACCATATGATCCAGCAATTCCGCTCCTGGTTACTGAAATGAATTGAAAGCCCAGTCTCAGAGATATCTGTACCCATATTCATAACAGCATGAGTCACGATAGCTAAAGGAGGCAACAGCTTGTGTCTATTGACAAGAGTGGATAAACAAAGTTTGGTATTTACATAAAATGAAATACTGTTCAGCCTTGGAAAGAAAGGACATTGTGAAATTGGTTATGGATGAACCTTGAGGATTCATGCTAAGGGAAGTAATAGGCACAAAAAGACAAGCACTGTAGGATTTCACTTGTATGTGGCCCTCAGAGTCGTCAGGATTACAGAAAGTAGAATTAGAATTATGGCTGCCAAGGACCGGGCGAGGGGAGAATGGGACGCCTTTGTTAATACATACAGTTTCAGTTTTACAAGATGGAAAGAGCTGTAGAAATGGACGGTGTTGATGTTTGTACAACAGTAGGAATGTATTTAATAAGACTAAAATATACACTTAAAAATGGTCAAGGTGGGGGAGCAGCAGGTGTCATTGTAGATAAAGACGCTGGACTCCCACATGACCAACCAAAGTTGTCCTGGACCTGGCAGCTTGCTTTCTCATTTTCTCTCTGTCTCTCTCTGGTGAGTGCATGTGCCCTATAGCAAATTAAAATAAATAAATAAATTAATTAATTAAATAATTCTTTAAAAAATGGTTGCGATGGCAAGTTTCATGTTCTGTGTGTTTTACCACAGTAAGAACAAACTGGAGCAAACAAGGAGGAGTGAAAGTTGGAGGAAGCTTGAACACAATCCGTCATAGTTCTCCCCTTACAGGGTGGTGACCTACACTGGAGAAGCTTTATTCCCTTATTTTTTATTATTATTATTTAGAGATTTTTGCTATTGGGCACATGCACTCACTGGAGAGACAGAGAGAAAGTGAGAAATCATCCGCCAGGGTGGGTGGCCATGCTGCAGTCCCTTCTCCTTATAACCTTTTTGGATTTAAAGGTTATTTTGTCTGATATTTGTGCAGCCACCTCAACTCTCTTTTGGTTACTCTTTGTACGGAATGTCCTTTGTTTAGGTTTTTGCCGCAGAGTGCATGTGCGCACTGCTGAGACAGAGATAGAGTGAGAGGAGATGAGAACTCACCCCCTGAGGGGATGGCCATGCTGCAGTACTTTCTCTCCAGTGTCCTCTTGGGATTTGGGCACCCATGCACATGTGCCTGGTGTGATTTTCAAGCTGCTGGATCTGGGACTCAAACCGTGGTCCATCATGGGAATCTAGTGCCTTAACCACCATGCCAGCTACTGGCCCCAGAATGATCTTTTCCTGTCCTCTCACTGTCAACCTATTTGAGTCTTTGTATCCAGAGTGAGTCACTTATAGACAGCATGAAATTGGATCACTTATCAAAATCTGTTCTGGGCTAGTAGGTGTTGTGGAGGTTAAGGCACGGGATCCCACATGGCCAGCTGCACGGTTGGAATCCCAGACCTAGTGGCTTGATAATCAGGCAGGTGGGACCAGCAGATGGCATAATGGTTACGTTGTGGGATTCCCACGTAGTCGACCGTGGTTTAAGTCCTGTACCCAGAGGCTTAAAACTCACGCCAGATGTGTGTGCGCGTGTCTCCAAAATCCTGATAGGAGAATAGAGAAGGGATTGCCCCGTGGCCATCCCACATGGGGGTCGGTTTCTCACTTTTTGTCTCTCTCTCTCTGGCGAGGACACGTGCCCTATATAAAACAACAAAAACCAAACCAAACCAAACAAACAAAAAACCCCACAAAAACCCAAAACACAAAAAAAGTCTCTTAACAAAAAAAAAAAGAGGGGCTGGCAGGTGTCATGGTGGTTAAGACACTATCTCCCACATGGCTGACCACAGTTTGAGTCCTGGACCTAGCAACTTGGTTTCTCATTCTCCCTTTCTTTCCCTCTCTCTCTTTCTGGTCAAGTTGAAGAGAAACAATAAATAAATGAAATTAAATAATTCTTTATTAAAAACAAAACAAAACAAAACAAAACAGGAAATCAGGTAGGTGTGTGTCTGTGCATGCCCAAAATCTTGAGAGGAGGCTAGAGGAGAAGGGATTTCGTTGTGACCGTTCCTCTTGTGGGATAATTTCTCACTTTCTCTCTGATGAGCACACATGCCCTATAGGAAAAGCTAAAGGAAGAAAAAAGTTCCGGGGCCAGCTAGGTGTTATACTGGTTAAGGCAGGCTAGATCCCACATGGCTGACAGCATGGTATGAATCCGGGGTCCAGCTTGAAAAACAGGTGAAGTGCTTATGCTTGTGTGCTCAAAATCCAAACAGGAGAATGGAGGAAAAGGGATTATGGCATAGCATAGGGGTGTTTTCTTGCTTTCGCGCTCTCTGCCTCCCCGGCAAGCACACACTCCCTATAGCAAATTTAAAAAGAAAATTTTACAAAGTAAAAAAAAATCCGTTCCCCCAGTCTCATCTTTTGACTATTTGGATTTAAAGTAGTTACTGTTAAGGGAGAACTTCTGCCATTTTACTGTTCGCTTTCTATATGTCCTGTAGCTTTTTGTCCTACATTTCTTCCATTATTTTCGTCTTTGTTTAGATTTATTAATTAATTTTATTATTTATTAAATTAAATCAATTAATTAATTATTATCATTTAATTATTATAGGGCACATATGCTCACCAGTGAGAGAGAGAAAGTGAGAAAGCAAGCTGCCTGGTCTGGGACTCGAACTGGGGTTGGCCATGTGGGAGCACCTCAACCACCATGCCACCCACTGGCCCCACCTCTATTGCTTTCTTTTGTATTTAGTTGATATTTTTGGTAACAAGATGCTGTTTCTCTTCTCATTTTCTTATGTGTATATTCTTTTATTTTTTTAAGAATTATTTTATTTTATTTTTTACTTATTCGTTCATTTATATTTTAATTTTACCAGAAAGAGGGAGGAAAGCAGGAAAAGTGAGAAAAAAGCAAGCCCCAGACCTAGTGATTTGAGGGTTGTGTGCGTGTGTGCCCAAAATCTTGAGAGGAGAATGTAGAAGGATTGTGGTGTGGCCATTACCCCCCCACCCTGTGCCGGGTGGGGCGATTTCTCACTTTTCCTCTCTCTCTGTCTTTCTGGTGAGTGCACTCACTCGATGGCAGAAATCTAAACAAACACTTTATTACTTCTTTCTTTCCTTCCTTGTGCTTTTGGTGTCGTATTTAAGGAGTAATTGCCAAATCCAAGGTCATGAAGCTTCACCTCCTGCAGTACCTGCAGCAAAGGTCCTGCTGCACATGCACACACACACGCACCTGGCGTGACTTTCAAGCTGCCGGGTCTGGGACTCAAACCACGGCCAACTACATGAGAGTCCAGCGACATAACCATTATACCATCTGCTGGTCCCAATAATAAATAAGTTTTTTTGAAAAAATGTATTTTTCTGGGGCTTGCAGGTGGCATGGTGGTTAAAAGCGCTGAATTCCCACATGGCCAGCCGTGGTGTGAGTCCTGGACCTAGTGGTTTGCTTTCTCACTTTCCCTTTCTCTTTCTCTCTGTCTCTCTGGTCAAATTTAAAAAATAATAAATAAATGGAATTAAATAAATAAATAATTCTTTAAGGAAAAAAGTGTGTTTTTCTTGTTATAAATTAATATGTAAATGTTTAAAACTGCCAGGAGTATTCCTGATAAACTAAGTGGGGGAAAACTAGTTTACTCGTTATTCCATGTTCTTAAATGCCTTTTTTTTTTCTCCTTTGTACAGGTACTGCTATAGTCAGAGTTTGGTAGAAAACGGATCTATTTTTTTTTTTGAACCCTCTTGACATAGAAAGAAATGTGGGGTGATTCTCGATCTGCTAACAGAACAGGGCCTTTTCGGTAAGTCCTGAAATCTGAACATTAAAATTTTCAGTGTTTTAATGATAAATATATAGAATAACATTTGGAGTTGCCATAAAGGAAGATGTTTTCTTTATGGAAAAATAGCTCTGTTTTTTGTTTTTGTTTTTTTTTTTAAGTTTATTTCTTTCTATGAGAGAGAGACAGAAAGAGAGAGAGAAGCAGGGGGACTAGATATACGCTCTCAGTGGGGTCTCATGCTGTGCTCCCCGCCCCAGCCTTTCAGACAGCCAGACCATGGGCAAGCCCACATGCCAGGTGTGTGCGTGTTTCCCAGGAACCGAGCCCCCATTTTTCATATGAATTCCAGCATTGCAAAGTGTTGAGCTATTGCCGTGCCACCGTGACTGGGATTTTTTTCTAATTGCCGGAGGGTGTCTATACTCACTGGAGACACAGACGAAGAAAGCACCTCCCAGTAGCGTGTGGTCCCTCATCCTCCATTTCTCTATTCTTTTGGGACTTTGGGCACACACACACACATATTCTTGGTGTGTTCTTCAAGCCACTGGGGCTGGGGTTCACACTGTGCTCAGCTACGTGGGATCTGGTTTCCTTAACTACAAGGCTTAGGGACTGAGCCTGGATCTTTATTTATTTATTTTTTTTAAGAATTATTTTATTTAACTTGATATAATTTACTTTACTTTGACCAGGGAGAAACAGAGAGAGAGAAAGCAAGCCCTCAGGGCTAGGACTTGAACCACGGTTGGCCATGTGGGAGTCCAGCACCTTTAACCTATAGACCCCTCCCTTTTTTTTTAAAATGCTGTAGGGCATGTACACTCACCAGAGAGAGAAAGAATCAGGGAGACAGGGGGCAAGTGAGAAATCACCACCCTTGTGGGGATGGCTATGCCACAGTCCCTTCTCCGTTCTCCTCTTGGGATCTTGGGCCATACACACCTATGCCTGGCATGATTTTCAAGCCACTGGGTCTGGGATTCAGACCACGTGGTCGGTCACGTGGGATCCAGCACCTTAACCTCCGTGCTACCTGCTGGCCCTGACCTTTTTTTTTTAATTAGAAACTATTTAAAATTTTTTAGACATTGTTTTCAATTTGAGGTTGTATATCCAGCATGCTGAGTGTTTTGTAACACTTTTTAAAAAATTCTTATTAATTAATTAATTAATTTTATTTTTAGAGAGAGATTTTTGCTATAGGGCACATGTGCTTGCCAGAAAGACATAGAGACAGAAAGCGAGGAATCACCCCCAGAAGAGATCGCCATGCCACAATTCCTTCTCTTCCATTCTCCTCTTGGGATCTTGGCCATGCACACACGTATGCCTGGTGTGAGTTTAAGCCACCGGGTCCAGGATTCAAACTGTGGTCGACTCTATGGGAATCTAGTGACATAGCCATTATGCCAACTACTTATCCCTTCATTCATTAATTTTAATATGACCAGAAGGAGACACACACACACACACACACACACACACACACACACAGAGAGAGAGAAAACAAGCCACCAGGTCTGAGACTCAAACTGTGGTTGGCCATGTGGGAGTGTTCAACACCCTAGCCACCATGCCACCTGCTGGCCCCAACACTTTGTTTAAATATTAAAAATATCCCCAGGTTTTTTTGTTTGATCTCTTTTAGCAAAATGATACATACTTTACTAGTAATGTAAGCTAGCAGAATGCACGTACATATTTATAAAAGTTTTACTAAGCATGTCTAGAAGCCGCAGTTATGTTTTGCCTGTAGCTTGCCGACGTAGTTTTTCTGAGCTACATTTCAGTTTGGGAGTATTGGATGTAAAGACGAGTGGAGAGGTAGTAGCATTTTGTTTTGAATATAGATTATATTTTAGATTTATAGGAGTTAATTTTTTTATAGACAGTATTGTTCATTGATGATAGTATTTTTTAAACTTTTGCAGTGTTTTTGCAATTAACGAAATGCTGTAAATGTGGTTTTTATGATTTTACTTGGTATATGACAAAGAAATCTGGCCTTTAAATTTATGCATTCAAAAGTATTGATGCTTCAATTGAAACTTCTATCATTAGTAGATTTGCATTATGACTGGCAGTCTGTAAGACTTTATTATTAAATTTAGTAAATGTTCTATTTCATTATTCTGAAGCCTAGGGGTTCCAGTGAAAAAGTTTAGGTAGAGAACTGAATTCAGAAAATTAATATAACGTTTGGTAAAACTGGCTTTTCATAAATGCTGATAGGATATTAACTTTCTGCTTAGTGGTTTTAAAACAGTGGTGGTGATGCTGGGTAAGTTTTTCCCTTCAAAATACTAAGAGGTGTTGATCAGAGCTAGCAAACTAGAGGTTATAGCTTGTTTTATTGATAGTAAAGTTTTATGGGAACACAGCCACGCTTGTTCATTACGCATTGTCTGTGGTTGCATTCATGCTACAGTGGCAGGGTTGAATAGTCGTTTCAGAGACCATATAACCCACAAAGCCAAATATATTTACTATCTGCCTTATTTATTTATTTATTATTCTTTTTGCTATAGGGCACATGTGCTCACTGGAGGGGGGGGGAGTGAAAATCACTTCCCAGGGGGATTGCCATGCCTCCAATCCCATCTTCATTCTCCTCTTGATATTTTGGGCACCCACATACAGATGTCCAATGTGTCTTTCAAGCTGCCCTCCCAGTCCAGGACTCAAACTGTGGGATCAGCTATATGGGATCCAGTGCCTTAACCACCAGTTCACCTGCTGGTCCTCAGAAAAAAAAAAAATTTTGAGAGATTTTTGTTATAGGGCGTCTGCCCTCTCCAGAAAGACAGAAAGTGAGAAATCATCCCCTGGGGGGGATGGCCACACTGCAGTCCCTTCTCCCTTCTCCTGGAATCTTGGGCATGCACACACATGTGCCCAGCATGAGTTTGAAGCCACTGAGTCCAGGATTCGAACCACAGTCAGCCATGGAGGAGTCCAGCTTTGTAACTGCTATGCCATCTGCTGGTCTGAGAATATTTTTGACATATTTAAATTTACTTAAAGTTTTATATCCTGCCTTCATTAAATTAGTTAATTTATTTAAAAATTTTTGTCCTAAGGTGCATGCACCTGCTGGAGAGAGACAGGGAGAGAGAGACAAAAAGTGAGAAAGCACCTCTCTGGGGCATGGTCATGTTGCAGTTCCCACTCCTTCATTAGGTGCATGTGTCTGGAGTGTTTTCCAAACCCCTGGGGCTGGGATCTGAACTGCATAGTTGGCCATGTGGGCTTCAGCGCTCTTATCCACCAGGCCACACAACTGGCCCCATGCTGGGGTTTTAAAAAAATTACTTATTTAGGGCCAGCAGGCGGCATGGTGGTTAAGGGCATTGGACTCCCAAATGGCTGACTGTGGTTTGAGTCCCAGACCTGGTGGCTTGCTTTCTCACTTTCCCTCTCTCTCATTCTGTTCCTCTCTGGTCAAATGAAAATAAATAAAGTTAAATAAAATAAGTCTTTAAAAAATTACTTAGTTAATTGTATTTATTATTATTCTCTTTTAAAAATTTGCTATAGGCATGTGTGTTCACTAGAAAGACACAGAGACAGAGAGAGGAAAATAAGAAAATAAGAAAACAAGCCTTCAGGTCTGGGATTTGAACTGTGCTTGGCTATGTGGGAGTCCAGGGCCACCTGCTGGCTTCCCTCATGCTATTTTTTTTTTTCCTCTTTTTTTTTAGAGAGGCTTTTGCCATAGGGCACGTGCACTCACCAGAAAGACAGAGAGACAGAGAGGCAGAAAGCGAGAAATCGCCTCCCAGGGAGGAGGGCTGGGACTCGAAGCGTGGTCGACTACATGGGAATCCAGCGACATAGCCATTACGCTAACTGCTGGTCCCCCTCATGCTATTTTTTTTAAAAAAAGAATTAATTTATTTCCATTTGTTTTTGCTGTTGTTATTATTATTATTAATTTGACAAAGAGAGAAAGGAAAGCAAAAAAGCAAGCCTCCAGGTCCAGGACTTGAACTGTAGTCAGCTATGTGGGAATCCAGTGCCCTTAAACCACCATGCCACATGCTGGCCCCTCTCATGCTATTTTTAAAGTTTGTTTGTTTGTTTGTTTTTTTAATAATTTTGAAATTTAGTTTTGTCTGTTTGTTTTCATTTGACCAGAGAGGGACAGAGTGAGAGAGAAAGGGATAGTGAGAAAACAAGCTACCTGAGACCAGTAGTTAGTGTAATGGCTATGTCACCGGACTCCCATGTAGCCGACTGCGGTTAGAGTTCTGGACCCAGTGACTTAAACTCACGCCGGGTGCATGTGCTTGCGTGCCCAAGATCCCAAGAGGAGAATGGAGGAGAAGGGATTGTGGTGTGGCCATCCCCCCTAGGGGGGTGATTTCTTGCTTGCTTTCTATCTCTGTCTTTCTGTCTATCTCTGTCTTTCTGGCAAGCACATGTGCCCTATAGCAAAAACCTCTCAAAAAAAAAAAAAAAAAAAAAAGAAAAGAAAAGAAAAAGAAAAAGGAAACAAGCTACCAGATCTGGGACTTGAACTGTCCTGGCCATGTGGGAGTCTGCATCCTTAACCACCACGCCACCTACTGGCCCTTTAAAGATCTTCTTAAAAAATTTTTGCTAGAGAATGTGTTTGCTTGCCAGAGAAAGACAGACAGATAGACGGAGAGGGAGAAATCACCCTCCCATGAGGCACAGTCATGCTGGAGTCCCTTCTCCATTTCTCCATCCTGTCAGGATTTGAGACATGTAGGTACATACTCCCAGTGTGTCTTTTAAGCCACCAGGACCAGGATTTGAACAGTCAGCCTTGTGGAATCTGACTCCTTTAACCATCAGGCCAGGGGACTGGTCCTGCTGGCTCCCCCATGCTGTTTTTAAAGATCTTTGACCAGAAGGAAAACATAGTACATAGCATTCCTTTTCTGATTTGGACCAAGAAGGTATCTCATGGAAAATGATTTTATATTTTTTGAATAACTTCTTTTTAAAATTTGCTTTTATTTAGTTGAAAATGATTTTCATAGTCTCTGCTACTTTTTATTAATAGAACTCTTTCTTGGGTAGTATACACAAAATATAGATTCAAGAACCCTAAATCAAGATCTATTTGATCTTAATTTAGGAAGATAAAATAATCCTGAGGGAAGTACTGAGGACTGTTGGTTGTTGGGACCAGCAGATGGTGTAATGGTTATGACACTGGACTCCCATGTAATTGACTGTGGTTCGAGTCCCAGACCTGGCGACTTAAAACTCATGCCGGGCACGTGTGTATGTATGTCCAAGATCCCAAGAGGAGAATGGAGGAGAAGGGATTGCAGTGTGGCTATGCTCCCGAGGGATGATTTCTTATTTTCTGTCTCTCTGTCTCTCCAGTGACCCCACGTGCCCTCTAGGAAAAAAAGCCACCAGGACCAGGATTTGAACAGTCAGCCTTGTGGAATCTGACTCCTTTAACCATCAGGCCAGGGGACTGGTCCTGCTGGCTCCCCCATGCTGTTTTTAAAGATCTTTGACCAGAAGGAAAACATAGTACATAGCATTCCTTTTCTGATTTGGACCAAGAAGGTATCTCATGGAAAATGATTTTATATTTTTTGAATAACTTCTTTTTAAAATTTGCTTTTATTTAGTTGAAAATGATTTTCATAGTCTCTGCTACTTTTTATTAATAGAACTCTTTCTTGGGTAGTATACACAAAATATAGATTCAAGAACCCTAAATCAAGATCTATTTGATCTTAATTTAGGAAGATAAAATAATCCTGAGGGAAGTACTGAGGACTGTTGGTTGTTGGGACCAGCAGATGGTGTAATGGTTATGACACTGGACTCCCATGTAATTGACTGTGGTTCGAGTCCCAGACCTGGCGACTTAAAACTCATGCCGGGCACGTGTGTATGTATGTCCAAGATCCCAAGAGGAGAATGGAGGAGAAGGGATTGCAGTGTGGCTATGCTCCCGAGGGATGATTTCTTATTTTCTGTCTCTCTGTCTCTCCAGTGACCACACGTGCCCTATAGCAAAAATCTCTCTTAAAAAAAAAAAAAAAAAGACTGTTAGTTGTATTCTGTAAAGAAAACGTAAATTTAGATATCTCAGCCCTCATGCCAGGAGTGTCTGATGAGGCTTAAGTCTTTTGGCAAGTTATTAGGAATGTGAAATACTAGTTTGTGGTAACACCTGAATTTTAGTGTTAAATTATATTACTTACAAAGAACATTTAAACTGGCCTCACTTAGGATTAAGACATGTAATGTTAATGGGAACAGTGGAAGTCCTCGTGTTCTGAAAATCCACTGAATGCTCATCATTCTCATGTTTATGCTAATATTAAACTCCTACCACTTTAAGAAAGGCTTTGGCATTGTCACTGTCCTGAATCGAGTGACCCAGAATCAGTCATCCATTGAATTTTACTAGGGAGGTATAGTCTGAGTTCGCAAGGGTCTTGCAGTAGAACGACATTCTGGGAGGAGGGAAGAGCCTTGGTCTAGACATCTTGAGGCTTTTGTGTACTGCTAGGTAGCAGATAAGCTTCAGGCCATCTCATGTACCTTTTCCACATGTCCCCACCTAGAATGCCAGGCGCCTAATTGCCTACTTACATTCCCTATCAGTAACTAAAGCCAAACATGTAAAATGCTATGAAGACGAAGCAAGGGGAAGAAGTTGAAGAGTATGAAAAATTGGGCCAGCTCTCATTTAGTTCTTCAGTTCTGCAAAGAGAATATGAATTTTATATAATGCCTGTTTTTAAAAAATGCATTTTATTACTTTGAAAAGTTAGCGTGAGGCATCAGAACCTGGAGTGTCAGCTTCTCCATTTGGGGCACGGGGATAACGCTTGAAAGCCTCACGCTCTCTCTGGATGCTGTTGCCCGGCCTAGAGGATTTACACATGCTTTATGGCATGGCTTGTGCTGCCTTCTGTGATCCCTTGGGTACCTACATTAATAGGACCAGGGTGAAAACACCTCTAGGCGGAGTCACTGTGGAACTGGGATGGATGCAGGGAGGCCTGGTGCCCAGCTGGTGACCACTGGTGTGTTCCTGCTTGTAATTTGCAACCAGTGTTCTTCTTTAGGGCCTGCATCTATCTGGTTAGTGGTGTCCATGCTGTAGCTGTAATAAAGTATCATGGAATGTTGTCCCTGGATACAGCAGTAAGAAGACACCTCCTGAAACTTCCCGTAAGATGCATTGATTTTCTTGATGTATAGGGATCTTGTTCACCTTCGAATTCTAAGTTCTCCCTGGCTATAGGAAATGGAAAAGTTTGTAGCCTGTCACCATTGTTAGCTTATCTGGTGTTGCGGATTTTCCCTGTTGCAGGACTGGGTGAAAGCTTTTTCTGCAGCAGTCATGTTGAAAACCTTGTGTTGACTTTCCTCGTGTCCTGAAATGGGAGCATAAAAGTTTACTCCACCACTTCGTCTTAAAAATAGCAAAACTTTGCTGTTTTCTGCAGATCTAGGACCTTGTTACAGAACTCTGCCAAAAAAAAAAAATGTTTACAGAAGAATGTGCTGTGATTAGAGAAGAATATGCTGGTGTGTAGATTTCAAACTCTCTGGACAATATGAGTAACACTGTCTTTGTTTCTACAGTGGGAGCCAAGAAGACAGGTTTGCTCCCGGGTGGAACAGGGATTATCCTCCTCCTCCCCTTAAGAGTCATGCTCAAGAGAGACACTCTGGCAACTATCCTGGCAGAGATTCACTCCCCTTTGATTTCCAGGGGCATTCGGGGCCTCCCTTTGCAAATGTAGAGGAGCATTCTTTCAGCTATGGAGCTAGAGATGGACCACATGGTGACTACCGAGGAGGGGAGGGGCCTGGACATGATTTCAGGGGAGGAGATTTTTCATCTTCAGATTTCCAGAGCAGAGAGTCATCACAGTTGGACTTCAGGGGTAGGGACATACATTCTGGGGATTTTCGGGATAGAGAAGGACCAGGTATGGACTACAGGGGTGGAGATGGTACCCCTGTGGATTACAGGGGTAGGGAGACACCGCACATGAACTACAGAGACAGGGATGCTCACCCTGTTGACTTCGGAGGCAGGGACGCTCCGTCCGACTTCAGGGGCCGGGGCAGTTATGATTTAGATTTTAGAGGTCGGGATGGGCCCCATACAGATTTTAGGGGAAGGGACTTACCAGATTTGGATTTTAGGGGCAGAGATCAGTCCCGTTCTGACTTTAGGAATAGAGATGTGTCTGATTTGGACTTCAGGGATGAAGATGGAACACAGGTGGACTTTAGAGGCCGAGGTTCAAGTTTAGACTTTAGGGACAGGGATGCACCACATTCAGATTTCAGAGGTAGGCACCGGTCCAGGACTGATCAGGATTTTAGGAGCAGAGAGATGGGACCTTGTGTAGAGTTTAAAGATAGGGAGATGCCCCCTGTGGATCCAAATATTGTGGATTACATTCAGCCCTCTACACAAGATAGAGAACATTCTGGTGTAAGTGCAAACAAGAGAGAAGAATCCAAACATGATCATACCATGGAAAGGCCTGCTTTTGGTGTTCAGAAGGGAGATTTTGAGCATTCAGAAACAAGAGAAGGAGAAGCACAAGGCGTAGCCTTTGAACATGAGTCTCCATCAGACTTTCAGAACAGCCAAAGTCCAATCCAAGACCAAGACAAGTCACAGCTTTCTGGAGGTGAACAACAGGATGCAGATGCTGGTCTGTTTAAAGAAGAAGGTGGTCTGGACTTTCTTGGCCGGCAGGACACTGATTACAGAAGCATGGAATACCGTGACGTGGACCACAGGCTACCAGGGAGCCAGATGTTTGGCTATGGGCAGAGCAAATCATTTTCAGAGGGCAAAACTGGCCGAGATGCCCAACGGGAACTTCAGGTATGTTGATGGCATGGATTGCTTTTACTTTTTCTGAAGGATGAGGTATAGAATCCAGGATCTTCAGTCCTGAATTTCTCCATGTACAACTGTTAAATTTATATGTAGGAGTGGAACACAGGAATTTAAGTCTTCAGAGAAGGGACCGTCAGTTCACATTTTATTTATATATCTGTACACACATACACACACTTTTTAATTTGCTACAGCGTGTGTGCACTTGCTGGGGAGAGAGAGAAAGTAAGAAATCACCCCCAGGGTGGCTGCATTGCAGTCCCTTTTCCTCCGTCCTCCTCTCAGGATTTTGGGCACACATGCACACACACCTGCCTTGTTTTCCAAGCCACTGGGTGGGGATTCAACCACACATTGGTTATGTGGAATCCGACCTCCTTAATCACCATGCAACCTGGCTGTCCCATACATATTTTTGATGGTGTTTATCATTATTTGTTTTGTGGTGCTGTCTTAAATGCCCTTGGATTATTTACTTTAAAAGTGTCTGTCTTTGGGAGTTGATTCTTGCACTCTTGCAAAGTTAGGTCTTGTGATATGGCTTATTTTCTTTCATTATTATTATTATTATTATTATTATTGGTTTGTTTGCTTGTTTTGCCAGAAACGAAGGAGAGAGGGAGAAAGAGAAGCACCACCAGCTAGATGTGGTCGTGCTGTAATTGCTTCTCCATTTCTCCATCCTGTTGGAATTTTGGGCATGCACACATACAGATTTGTGCCTGATTTCTTTTTCTGTCTTTTTTTGTTGTTGTTGTAAATTGGGCGTGTGTGCTCGCCAGAGACAGAAAGCGAGAAATCACCTTCTGGGGTGATAGCCATGCCTCAATCCCTTCTCCTCGGTTCTCTTCTCGGGATCTTGGGCATTCACACACATGTGCCCAGCATGAGTTTTAATCCACTGGGCCTGGGATTTGAACTGTCGTTGACTGCGTGGGAGTCCAGGGAAGTAACCATTACACCATCTGCTCGTCCTATTCCTGATTTATTTTTCAAGCTGTTGGTGCTAGGATTCAGACTATGTGGTTGGCCATGTAGGATCTTAAAATAGATTTTATCGGGGCCAGCAGGTGGCATAGTGGTTAAGGTGCCGACCTCCCACATAGTAAACTGCAGTTCAAGTCCTAGACTCGGTGGCTTGATACTTTAGCTGGGCGTATGTGTGTGCATGCCCAAAATCCTGAGAAGAGAAAGGATTGCAGTGTTGCCATCCCCCGGGGGTGATTTCTCAGTTTCTCTTTCTCTGTCTCTTTGTCTCTCTGGAAGTGCACACACTTGATAACAAAAAACTTCTCCCCCCCAAAAATTATAGAGTTATCTAGCTCTACATAAGTTTCTGTTATTTTAGACAAAACTAAGACCAAACTAAGGGTTTTGGGACTGTTAGGGTTGGATGACCATATAATTTACTGTTTAAATCAGGATACTTTTAAAAGTAAAAGAGCTCACTTTTTAAAAATTTTTTTTTCTTTTTTTGAGAGATTTTTGCTATAGGGCATGTGCACTCGCCAGACAGACAGAGAGAGACATAGAGACAAAAAGCGAGAAATCACCCCCCAGGGGGGATGGTCACACCACAATCCCTTCTCCTCCATTCTCCTCTCGGGATCTTGGGCATGCACGTACACGCGCCCGGCGTGAGTTTTAAGCCACCGGGTCCAGGATGCAAACTGCGGTCGACTGCGTGAGAGTCCAGCGACATAGCTGTTACGCTAACTGCTGGTTCCCAAGAGCTCACTATTGAAAATTATGCCTGGACAATAGGCATAAGTAGGAGATATGGCCACGTAGTTATAGGAGACTTTCACTCATATATATATACATATTTTTAGTAATTATTCATTTATCTTTACTTATTTATTTTAATTTGACCAGAGAGAGCACAGTGTGGGAGGAGTAAGAAAGCAAGCTGCCAGGTCCAGGACTCGGACCACAGTCAGCCATGTGAGAATCCAGTACCTCAAGCACTGTTTCACCTGTTGGCTCCTTACTCATGTATTATTAATTCCTTTTTATAATTTTTGGAATGGAGGGAAGCTGGTTGAAGGTGAGATGTTTGTAAATATGAAAAACACAGACCTCTGAGTCATAATGTATGTAAGTTCAGATGATACCTTTCTTTTTTGAGAAAGAGATTGTTTTTTGCTGTAGGGCGTGCTTGCTTGCCTGAGAGACAGAAACAAGACCTCACCACCCCCCACAAAGGGGTTGGCCATGCCACAGTCCCTTCTCCAGTCTCTTGGTAGAATTTTGTGCACACACACGTGTCTCGCCTGTTTCAAGCCTCTGGGTCTGGGACTCTACCCGTTGTCGGCCATGTGGGAGTTCAGTGACATAACCGCTATGCCATCTGCTGGTCCCCAGATGGTACCTTTTGACCTTGTTCTCAAGTTCGTTTCTAGAGGGAATTTTTGGTAAATGAAATGTGATTCGAATTTCTTTTTTTGCTATTTACTCATTTAGGAAAAGAAAATGATAGTTTTGTTAATATAGCCTGTCTTTCTGGTTATAAAAAGTCCAGGTTGTTTCTCTGAACATTCCGCTTTACTGTTTAAGACTTCCTGAGTGAGCCTTGGCCTTCACATACTTGTATCCCAATGATTTGTAGCCAAAATTTGGAACTCAGAACAATGGAGAAAATTATAATTTTTCTTATCTTCACATGAAGCAAGTCATTTTCATTTTTTATCCTGAGAATCTGAATTTCAAGTTGTATCTTACACGCTAAATTATGTTTATTTGTGAGATAATTTTTCATTCTGAATTCAAGGATCAAGATTATAGGACAGGCCCAAGTGAGGAGAAGCCCAGCAGACTTATTCGATTAAGTGGGGTGCCTGAAAATGCCACAAAAGAAGAGGTAAGGAGTATTCTCTTTCTGTCTGTCAATCGAATTTTTTTTAATTTGAAAAAAGTCATAGATTCACAGGAAGGTGCAAAGA
>NW_006209032.1:250714-279458 GCF_000334495.1 Tupaia belangeri chinensis | reverse complement strand
TAGGGAAGTCTGGTATACCCGTCACCCTCAGTGTTAACATTTTGCATAGCTGTAGTGTAACATCTAAGCCAGGAAATTGCCTTTGGTATAGTCCGTAGAGCTTAATCAGACTTTAACAATTATACGTGTACTTAGTGAGGTGACATATGTAAAAATAAATAAATAAATAATGACAAATGATTGCTGTCTTCAGACTTGATAGTCATCCGTTTAGGCATATTACATCTAGAGTCCTGATAATAATCACCCGGCAGGGCATATTATTTCTGGAGTACATACAGTAGTAGAAACTGCCCCGTGTCAAAGGATGAACTAAATTATGGCTAAATTTAGGGACGAATTAGTCAGAATATTACAACAGCATACTTACTCCGTATCGGGTAATGCGTGATGCTTATCAGCATTAGCTCATTTAATTATCACCGTGCAGTTTAAATCCTGGCCTGAAGGCTTGAAAAACATGCTGGGCACATATGCGTGCATGTCCAAAATCCAAACAACATGGAGAAATAGAGAAGAGCTTCCAGTTTGACCCTTCCCTTTTGGTGGTGCTTTCTGCCTCTCTCCTCTCCATGTCTTCTGTCTGTCTCTAGCAAGCGTACATGCCCTCTGGCAAATTAGAAACAAGATGATCATAATATTCAATGAGTTAGTGCTCCTTTTATATTATTTTGATTTTTTAATTAGCCAGAGGGCCCATGTACTCTCCAGAGAGAGAAGAAAATGAGAAAGCACACCTATGTGAGATGGTCATGCTACAATTGCTTCTCCATTTTTCCTTTTGGGATTTTGGGCATGCACACACACCTGCCTGGCATGTTTTTCAAGCTTCTGGGTCCAGGATTCAAACTGCACAGTTGGCCATGTGGACTCTAGCTGCCTGAACCATCATGCCACCAAACGGCCCAGTAGGTGCTCTCATTTCATTCACTCCAAATAGCATACACTACCGTGTGCCCGGCACCTAAGCACCAAGTGATACAGCAGTGGATATTGTATACTCACTGCCTCCTTGGATAATAAAAAAGCAACTCAGGGGTCCAGCAAGTGGAATGGTGGTTAAGGTGCTGGACTTCCATATGGCTGACCACAGTTTGAGACGTGGATCTGGCAGCCTGAAACCCAGGCTGGGCATGTGTGTGTACGTACCCAAAATCCCAGGGGAGAATGGAGAAGGGATTGTGGCATCACTGTCACCTCCAGGGGTGACTTCTCACTTTCCCTCTCTTGGTTTCTCTTTGGCAAGCACATGTGCCCCATAACAAAAAACTTGGGGGAAAAAGAAAGTAAGTAAAAAAATAGGTAACATTGTTTAAAAAAAAGTTATTTTATTATAATTATTATTATTGTTTTATCCATTAATTTTTTTTAAGAATTATTTTTCTTTCTTTGTTTCTTTATTTTAATTTGACCAGAGAGAGACAAAGAGAGAGGGAAAGTGAGAAAGCAAGACACCAGGTCTGGGACTTTAACTGCGGCCAGCCATGGGAAAGTCCAGCACCCTTAACCACAATGCCACCTGTTGGCCCTATTATTATTATTATTTTTAAAGTTTGCTCTCGGGCACATATGCTCACTAGTGAGAGAGAGAGCGAGCGAGCGAGTGCACCATGAGGTGTAGGACTCGAATTGCAGCTGGCCCTCTGGGAATCCAATCCAACCACCAGGCTGTCTACTGGCTCCAGATAACATCATTTTAGACAGGAATAAATGCTCTGAAGAAAGCTAAAGTAGGGACCAGCAGCTAGCATAATGGTTATGTTGCTGGACTCCCACATAGTTGTCCGTGGTTCGTGTCCCAGACCCGGCGGCTTAAACTCATGCCGGGCACATGTGCGTGGGTGCCCAAGATCCCAAGAGGAGAATGGAGGAGAAGGGATTGCGGCGTGGCCATCCCCCCTGGGGGGTGATTTCTCGCTTTCTATCTCTGTCTCTCTCTGTCTTTCTGGTGAGCACACGCGCCCTATAGCAAAAACCTCTCCAAAAAAAAAAAAAAAGAAAAGAAAGCTAAAGTAAAGGCTTAGAGCGCCACTGGGATTGGAGCCATTTTGGATTGAATAGTTGAGGAAGGCATCACCGAGGAACTGGCATTTGAGCCCAGGTCTGAATGCAGTGAGAGAAAATCCATTTGAAAGTGGGAAAAATAAACTGACCAGGCTGAGAGTTCAGATGCCTTGGCCCTGGCTGGAATGAGCTCAGTGCATCATTTTATGTTTAAAATGATGAGAATCTGGGCACTGAAAGGTTATTTAGCAAGCAAACAGGAGAGGTTTGGAATGTAGAGGCTGACATCAGAGTTTGGGCTCTTGAATGTCACGGACTTTATCTTTTTTTTTTTTTTTTAATGCTTGGAAATTTTATAATAATTATGTTCTACCCATTCAACATTTTTGAATACTTACAGTGTATATGACTTAATTTACTTTAAAGAAGTAATCATAACTTTAAGTGAAGTAGAATAAAAGCCAGTAGTGAAAATATATTTGGCATTTAACTATGTTCTTTTTGATTAGTGTAAATATTATATTCTTGCAGATCCTTAATGCTTTTCGGACTCCCGACGGCGTGCCCGTGAAGGACCTGCAGCTGAAGGAGTGTAATGCAGGTGAGTTTCTGAACGCGCACGTGGCTTTGGGTTAGGACAGGTCTTTGTCGGAGCTCCACATCATGAGCTACTCAAAATATTTTTTAAGAAACCACAGTTAAGATTTCCAGAAGCCTCCTGTTGTTGCCTTCAGATAACAACCAGCTTTAGTCTTAATTGTGGTTCTTTGTGGATGTCTGTCCGTTCATGGGTGATGAGCATGCATGCTCCAGTTCCCCTGAGTGCCTATGAGATGGAAAGCGAGTGTCCCAGCATTCCCCCTGAATGTATCTTATGTTACTAAGCGATTAAACTGACTGTGTACGTTCTTCATAGTGGTAGAATGTTTACACTTGAGCCTAGTAGGATTTAATAAACATTGTATATGAGATTTTATATTTCATTGCTTCAGAGTGAAATTTAACATTTTCCACAGAAATCGTGTGTACAAATTAGTAGTTTCTTGTATTTTCAGTCTTGTTCTGAGAAAAGGAGTTCTGTAACAGTTATTTTATTGAACTCAAAATCCACGAATAAATTTGAAGTACTTTTTCTTCTTGAACTCTGTGCTGTGAACTAGATTAAACTTCAGAGTGTCCTCCTTGTATTTCAGAGCACCAGGGTCAGTCAGTTCCTTCACATCTTACTATATAAAAAGTCAAAAAGGAAACATCAACATTCAAGGTTTATACCAATATTTTTAGGATTATATACTATGAAATAGTTTTAAAATAAAGGTAATGTTTAAATAATCTATTTTGTAGTTTTTTTTTGTTTGTGTGTGTGTGCGCGTGTGTGTGTGTGTGCGTGCACACTAGTGTGTGTGTGCGTGCACACTAGTGTGTGTGTGTGTGTGCTCTTGGGGGAGGAGGGAGGTCACACCACAATCACTTTTTCGTCTCTCTCATCCTTCCAGATTTTGGGTACACACATAACTGGTGTGTTTCTTAAGCTACTGGGTCTGGGATCTGAACCACATGGTCAGCTGTCTGGAATCCAGCTGCCCCAACCACCAGACCATAAAACCAGCTCATATTTTTTGTAGAATTTTTAACTGAAGGGGGGCCAGCAGGTGGCGTGGTGGCTAAGGTGCTGGACTCCCACATGGATGTCCCTTTCTCTCTTTCTGGTCAAATTAAAAAATAATAACACAAAATAATTCTTTTTTTAAAAAAATAATTATTTTTAAATTGAAGAAGAGCATTAGTCATTTCACAGAACTTGGAGTTTCAGTAATCCTTTGAGATCTTCAAGTAAGAACATGTCATGTTTTTGAGAATGTAGTTTGCTTGTTTTAAAATTTTTTAAAAAAGTATTTTATTAAAAAAATTATTTAACTTAATTTATTCATTTATTTTAGTCTGACCAAAGAGGGGTAGAGTGAGAGATAGAGTGAGCAAGCAAGAAAGTGAGAAAGCACTCCAGGTCCGGAACTTGAACTGTGGTCGGCCATGTGGGAGGCCAACGCCCTTAACCACCATACTATCTGCCAGCTCCTATTAATTTATTTTGAAGGATTTTTGCCACAGGGTGCTCGCTGGAAAGACGGAGAGAGACAGTGAGGGGAAGTGAGAAATCGCCTTCCTAGGGGATGGCCACATTGCAATCCCTTCTCCTTAATTCCTCTTGGGACTTTGGGCACACATGCACACACCTGGTGTGATTTTCAGGGACCTGCACTGCGGTTAGCTATGTGGGAGGCCAGCACCTTAACTACTGTGCCACCTGCTGGTTCCAGTTTACTTTTTACTTTTAAAGTATATTTATTTCACAAGTGAGAGACAGACAGCACCCCTAACAGGGTCCTGATGCTGTGACCCACCCTCAGCAAGCTTTGGGTTGCGGCATGCTTGCGGTGTGCTTGGTGTACCCAAGGCGGTGTCCAGACGTGAACCTGTAACTTTCCTGTGCTCGGTCAGCCTCACCATGTTGCGTTGTACCAGTGTGCCACCCTACAGCCCCTGTAGTTTACTTGTAAACATTTTACCATGCAATACAGCTTTCACATTAACTGGATACTTTCTTCAGATGGGTTCTTTAGGGGGAAATTATCCACAAAAGGAAATTTGTGTGTTTAAAGTATTTGTGTTAAGTCCAGAAATTTATTTTCTGTAATTGAGGGCAAACTCAGAAGTATTATTTCTCAGAAAGCTCATTATTTCTTTGTTGTAAAAACATTAACTCAGAATTTATGGAAATACAACCACAGATAGTTATGTTGTTTTTCTTGTACATCTCACTTTTTTTTTTTTCTTTTGAGAGAGATTTTTGATGTAGGGCTCATGTCCTCGCCAGGCACATACAGAGAGAGACAGAAAGTGAGATGTCACCCTCCAAGGGCATGGTCGTGCTGCAATCCCTTCTCCATTCTCCTCTCAGGATTTTGGGCATGCACACACACACTCGCAACATGTTTTAAGCCACCAGGTCCGGGACTCAAACAATGGTCAACTACATGGGAGTCCAGCAACATAACCATTACGCCATCTGCTAGTCCCTGTACACCTCACTTTTTTAGGTTATCTTTAATTAATTTTTTTCCTTTTTTTTTTATTCCTTTAAGGGTTTGCCACAGGGCACCTGTGCTCGCCTGAGACAGAGGGAAAGTGAGAAATCACTTCACGGTGGGGACAGCCACACCACAGTCCTTCCTCTATTCTCCTTTCATGATTTTGGGCACACACGCACACTTGCCCTGTGTGATTTTCAAGCCACCAGGACCAGGACTTGAATTGTGTTTGGTCATCTAGGAGTCTAGTACCTGAACCACCACCACCACCTGCTGGCCTTATATTTTAATTATCATTATCGTTATTATTTTGCATGTGTCTCATACATGCTTGCTTTGTGCACGAAGGGTTGAATTTATAGGCTAGAGCTGCTTTTTAAGTCGGGGGTAATAACTTCAGTTTCAATCATGTTTTTATAAACTGTGCTTTCATTAAGTATTGTTATATTTAGGAACGAAGAGATGTCTTAATGTTTAAACAGCAGCAGTTCAAACCTTTCCGTTTCTGTAGGATTCACTGACATTCTGTTTATATTGTCAGATATGTCAGCGGAGTAAAAGTTATACTACTGTATAAGATCCAAAGAGGAAGTTCTTAAATTTGCTAACTTTGATAGCTGTTAGAATTGTAATTGGCAGACCAAAGACATTGATGTGCATGTGAAATTATTCAGGACAGTAATTAAAAAACAAACAAAAACAGAAAGCACCTTTCAGTAAATTCATTGTCTTCTTGACATTTTATTTATTACATGAATTGATACTATATTTATATTTTTTTCCTTTTAAAATTCATTTGATTTTTATGTATGTTGGAGATGGTGTGTATACCTGTGAGAGTGGGTGAGTGTGGGAGGGAGAGGGATGGGCTCCCTCTACAGGGTCTGGGTATGCTGAATCCGCCTCCTCCAGTCTTCCGGCCTGTTTGACCCCGGGCGCTCGCACACACGCCCAGTGTGTTTTAGCTGGCCAGGCTGGTGATTCTGATTGTGGCTGCCATGTAGCATCTGGCTTCTCTTAAGTGAGCCAGCCCCTTTTTTAAATGAAAGGTTTTGATTATCGGTTCTATGTTGTCCATATTATGTCTGTGTGACAAGTAGAATAAGCATTTGAAAATATCAGTCAGATCGTGTTACTCCCATGCCTAAACCCTCTCCTGGCCTTCTATCTCACTTGGGAGAAACTCGCCACTCCTTGCTCTGACTTACGAGCCCTATATGAGCGGGTCCTTAGCTGTTCATCTGCCTTCATCCTGTGCCGCTTCCTCCCTCCCTACTTTGCTGTACATACACCCTGAGCTTTTCTGTGTCCGGGCCCTTGCACTCTTCTTCCCTCTGGTCCTCACTTGCCTTCTGGGATTTAGTTCTTGGCTTCAGTTTTAGCTCTCTAAGGCCTCACCTCACCATCCAATCTAAAAACCACCTCTTAGTAATTTTCATTATATTCTTGTTCACATCAGAGCTATCACTTTGATATTTATGGTTTTGGTGACTTTGTGCCTCTTATTTCTCTTACTGGAGAGTTAGTTTCATGGCAACAAGAGTTACCTGTCTGGTTCCCTCCCGTTTCCCCAGCGCTGGACAGTCCCCGGTCCGCGGGAAGTGGCTCAACGTCTGTAATGTATAGGGAGAGCGGTGTCATCTCTTTGGTGAGGAGCACTTCACAGCCCTGCATTTAGGTCTTACCCACCTACTGAAGCATTGGATTGGTCAGTCATTCTGAGAGCTTAACGTTTCCGTGCAAAATATGTGTGAGTCTCAGTGGAAATGGTGATTTTTATAAATTAAAATGGCTGGGTCTGCAGAGACCATGCATGATGGATGTTGTTCCTAAGAGGGGGCTTTGGGGTAGAGTTACATCCTTTTAGTTGACATAATGGGGGGCTGATCTGTAACAGAACAAAAAGATTAATGCCTATTCTACTGATTCTAGTAATATGCAATTGTGGTTTGGTCTCACTTAGAACTGTGTCAGTATAGGGGCACAACTTTTATCTAGAACCTGGGGGGTTAACATAAGTTTTCCTGGTTATAGAAATGTAAAGTAGTATACCTGCGGGGCAAGTATACTTAGTCATAGTAATACTTCTGCCACAAAATATGTGAACAGTCTCACCAGGAGGACCAAGTAGACGATATAAAGGGACCTAGTGTGAAGAGGCCGGGATTTGCCAGAACTTTACCAGGACACTTGATGTCCAGGGGATTTTGGAATTTTTGCAGTTGCAGTCATGGGTTATGGATCTACGTATGTTCTGTATATTTGAGTTTTTCATTTGCCATTTGCAAATACATTATAACCCCCTTAATTTTAAATTACCTTGAGTTATGCGAGTTATATTTCTGGAAGAAGTATCAAGCGTAAAATATCTTTCAGTGGCTGGACAAAGTTTGGTATGTACCTATAATGGAATACTACTCGGCAATTAAAATGAAGAACCCACACATGCATATTGTAATGTGGACAAATCTCCAAGGCATGATGATGAGTAAAAGAAGCCAGGCCGAAAGGCACTACTCTGCCACAAGAAGTCAAGTTCCCATGCTGCAACTTGGAGGAGCTCGAAAGCTTTAAGAAAGAAACCAGACACTAAAGAGCATGTCGTAGGATTCTGCTTACGCAAAATAGCCACCAAAGGCACATCTACGGAGACAGGAAGCAGAGTGGTAGTGGCCAGGGCTGGGAGGAAATAGGAAGTGACTGCTTACTGGGTCTGGGGTTCCTTTGGGGTGATAAAACTGTTCTGGAACCAGATAGTGGTGATGTTTGCACAATGTTGTAAATGGACTTAATGGCACTTGAATTTGTACCTTTTATGTTATGTGTATTTGATTACAGTTTTTAAAAAGGCTACAGGTTGGGGACCAGCAGATGGCATAATGGTTACATCACTGGACTCCCATGTAGTCAACAGCAATTCGAGGCCCAGACCTGGTGGCTAAAAACTCATGCTCGTCCTGCTCACAGACCAGACCAGAAGCTTGAAAAACACACTGTGTGTATGTGTGCATATCCAAAATCCTGAAAGGGGAGAGAGATGAAGGAGAAGGGACTGTGGCTCCACCATTCTACGTGATAGGTGCTTTTTCACTTTCCCTCTCTGTCTTGCTCCAGTTAGTGCTTGTGCCCACTGGCAAAATTCAAAAAATAAGGAAATAAAAGAAGAAAATGGTGATTGGGCTGGCCCTGTGGCCTAGCAGTGAAAGGAGCCAGATGCCACATGGCCAACATTTTTCAAATCCTAGTGGCTCGGAAAATATGCCAGGTCTGTGTGCATATGTGCCTCAGATCCTGACAGGATGGAGAAATGGAGGAGAAGGGATTGTGGACTGACTGTCGCAGCGGAGGATGCTTGCTCTGTTCCTCTGTTTCTCTCTCTCTGGTGAGTGCATGTGTCCTTTTTTTTTTTTTAAGATATTATTTTATTTAACTTTACTTATTTATTTATTTTAATTTGACCAGAGAGGGACACACACACGCACACACACACACACACACACACACACACACAGAGATCACACACACAAACACAGAGAGAGAGAGAGAGAGAAAATGAGAAAGCAAGCCACCAGGTCCAGGACTTGTACCGTGGTCAGCCATGTGGGAGTCCAGCATCCTTAACCACCATACCACCTGCCAGCCCCACAGGTATTCTTTGATAGATTAAAAGAATAATAAATCAGGGCCAGCTAGTGGCATGGTGGTTAAGGCTGCTGGATTCCACCCAGTCAGCTGTGCAGTTCAAGCCTCAGATCTGGCTGCTTGAAAAACCCACTTGGCAAGTGTGTGTGTGTGCACCTGCCCAAAACCCTGAGAGGAGAATGGAGGAGAGGAGATCGTGATGCGGCCATCCCCTTTGGTGGAGAGCTTTCTCACCTTTCACTTCCTCTCTGCGCTGAGGGCACATGCTCTATAACAAATCAGAACAGAACTAAACAACCCTCCCCCCGCAAACAAATAAATGTACGTACATATCACATGAAATGGATTTTTTTTGGATGAAACCTTAATCAAAATGGTATTTAATTGTTTTTAAGAGAGAGATTTTTGCTATAGGTGCATATGCTTATTGGAGAGATGGAGATAGAGAGACAGACAGCAAGAAATCACCCCCAGAGGGATGGCCACACCACAACCTCTTCTCCGTTTTCCTCTCAGGATTTTAGGCGCACACGCACACACACTTGGTGAGTTTCAAGCCAGGTCCAGGATTTGAACTGCTGTCCATCATGTTGGAGTCCAGCACCTTAACCACTATACCAATCTTCAAGCCCCTTAACCCCTATACCACGCTTTCCCTCTTGACGCAGGCTGATTCTGACACCAAATGGGTGTCCTACAATTCAGTTCAATTCTGACGCTAACTACCTGGAGTTCCCTACAGAATACACAGGTTAAGCACTTTGTCCTACAGGATTGTACTTATTTCATGTGCTAGTCCCCAGGATTGGAGTCCCAAGGTCACCTGCACTTCTGTTGGTCTTGGCCACAAAGTTGGAGATTCCCACAGTCACTCCCTTCAGGCTCAGTCATTTGCTAGAATGACTCCCAGAACTCGGAGAAGCACTGACCTTGCATTGCCCAGTTTATCGTAAAGGTTACACATTAACAGCCTGACAAGGAAGTACCGCGGGCGAGGTCCAAAAGGGTCCTGGGTGTAGGACTGGTATCTTGGAGTTGGAGTGTGCCAGTCTCAGCATGTGGGCATTTCACCAGCCTGGAAGCTTTCTCAACCCTGTTGTTAGAGCCTTCTATGGAGGCCTCATTGTCATTGTGTACACTTGGTTAATTAAATCACTGGTCTTGGGTGATGAGCTCAAATCCCTCTCCTTCCCCACCAGGTGGTGGTGGGGGTGGTGAGATTGAGGGGTCCAAGCTTCTGATTAAGGCTTTATCTTTCTGGGGACCAGCCCTCATCTTTTAGGTACCAGGAGGCCTGCCAAGAGTTGCCTTGTTGGAAGAGAAGACACTCCTATCACCCTTTTCAATCAGGAAATGCCAAGAGTTTTAGGCACTCTGTGCCAGGAGCTGGGGACAAAGACCAAACATCTTTCTATGAAACCATGCGCACTGAATCTGACTGGTCTCTCGTGCTTAGACCTGGGCGTCGGGTGCCTATTGTAGAGCATAAGCAACTCAGTGGGGTTGCTGCATGGCCAGTCCTGCAGTGTTGGCCTTCTGTGTCATGACCTGTTGTCTGGTCAAGTGTTAGCTTTCAGAATGCCTGTTGTCTCATCCTTCTGTGGATGCTAATTCACTTCTGTCATAGGTAAATGGTGGACCACTGTCATTTACTCTAGTCCTTTGCTCTAGTCCTGAACAACTTTTGGTTCAGGAACTATCATGGTGAACTCTTATTTGCATTAGAACCGAAGCAGTGGAAAAAGTGTTGACGAGCAGTATTTTTCTTTCCAGTCAAAAATGCTTCCCAGGGAACCAGCAGTTAGCGTAATGGCTATGTCGCTGGACTCCCACGTAGTCGACTGTGGTTCACGTCGCGGACCTGGTGGCTTAAAACTCACGCCGGGCGCGTGTGCGTGCGTGCCCAGGATCCCGAGAGGAGAATGGAGGAGAACGGATTGCGGCATGGTCATCCCCCTGGGGGGTGATTTCTCGCTTTCTGTCTCTCTGGCTCTCTGTGTCTGTCTGGCGAGCGCACGTGCCCTATAGCGAAAACCTCTCCAAAAAAAAGCTTCCCAGTATTTTTCTTTTTTTTTATTTTTTTCCCCCTTTTGTGGAGAGGTTTTTGCTATAAGGTGCGTGCGCTCGCCAGACAGACACAGAGAGCCAGAGAGACAGAAAGCGAGAAATCATCCCCCAGGGGGGCTGACCATGCCGCAATGCCTTCTCCTCCATTCTCCTCTCGGGATCTTGGGCATGCACGCACATGGGCCCGGTGTGAGTTTAAGCCACCGGGTCTGGGACTCGAACTGCGGTTGACTACATGGAACATGGAAGTCTAGCAACATAGCCATTACGCTAACTACTGGTCCCTTTTCTTCTTTATGAACTATGCGGAAACATGTATATATCCCCCCCCACCCCGAGGACATTTGTACTTGCCAGAGGAGGCAGAGAGACTGGGAAGGAAGAAAGCACCCCTCATCGGGCATGGTAACCCTGTAATTCCTTCTTCTCCATTCTCTTTCTAGGATTTTGGGAACTCACACACGTGCCTGGTGTGGTTTTCAAGCTGCCGTGTCTGGGACTCGAACCATGGTGGGCTGCATGAGAGTCCAGTGCCTTAACCATGCCACCTGTTGGCCCCCACAATGTGTTTTTCAAGCTACCAGGTCCGGGACTCAAAACACAGTGTTGACCATGTGAGATCCAGCTCCCTAACTGCTGTACCACAGGCTGACCTAAAAGCAGTTATTTTCTCTGTAGACACTAGAAATCAGTGTGGAAATGCATACTGACTTTCACTGCCAAAATGTTACTCCTGGGCACATTTAGAAAAGGTCCAATCTTGAGGCAGTGTCTGATCTGTGACTCCTGATATGCTTTGTAATAGAAGTACATCAGTGACGGGACCAACAGATGATGTGATGCTTACGTCGCTGGACTCCCACGTGGTCGATCGTGGTTCCAGTCCTGGACCCGGCAGCTTAAAACTCACGCTGGGCATGTGTACATGTGTACCCAAAATCCAGGGAGGGGAATAGAGGAGATGGGATTGTGGCATGGCCATCCTCCCTGGGGGATGATTTCTTGCTTTCTGTCTCCCTGTCTCTGTCTCTCCAGTGAGCACATGTGCCCTATAGCAGAAATCTCTCCTAAAAAAAAAAAAGAAGTACCTTGGGACTAGCAGTTAGCGTAATGGCTATGTTGCTGAACTCCCATGTAGTCGACCACAGTTCACGTCCTGGACCCAGTGACTTGAACTCACGCCAGGTGTGTGTGCGTGTGTGCCCAGGATCCCGAGAGGAATAGAGGAGATGGGATGGCGGCATGGCCATCCTCCCTGGGGGGTGATTTCTTGCTTTCTGTCTCTATGTCTCTCTCTGTCTTTCTGGCTAGCACATGCGCCCTATAGCAAAAACCTCTCAAAAAAAAAGTACATCAGTGTTAAGTTTCTTTACTCTTTGCACTACTGAAACCACTCTGCAAAGGAGTCACTATCATCACTACCTTGCATATGGAATAACTTGGGCCCAGTGATGTGTAATGGTTATGTCATTGGACTCCCGCATGGCTGACCACGGTTTGAGTCTTGGACCTGGTGGATTAAAAACTCATGCTGGGTGTGTGTGCATGTGTGCCCAACGTTCCAAGAGGAGAATGGAGGAGAACGGATTGCAGCGTAGCCTGTCCACTCTGGGGGGTGATTTCTTGCTTTCTGTCTCTCTCTTTCTGTCTTTGACAAATGCATGCACCCTGTAGCAAAAAAATCTCTTAAAAAAATCATGTGGTAAGTTAGTTGTAGCTTGTGCATCTATACAGATCTACAGAAGTTACTTTCCTTGTGTGTTATTACACCAGTGATGATGTTCATTACAATTGATGTGGCACTGACTAGGAACCGTCAGGTGTCAGGTATCGTGCTGGGCTTGTGGATACAAAGAAAAGAAGACCCGCCCCTAATCTGAGACCTCTGTCGTTTCGGTATCACCTCTCTGCATGGACAGTTTGCCACAGCATTGATAGAGCTGTCATCCTGGGTGATTCTTCTGCCATGCTTTTTTTTTATTCCTGCTAGGCCGAAGTGTTCTTTGTTGGGAAAAACGCAGTCCCTCAAAGGCTCTTCTCTTACGCCTCATGGTAGCTCTGCAGATTTTTGTTTTTAACGAACAAAAATTAAATATGATCACTGACTCTATAAAAAATAATTGGTCTCTGGGACCAGCAGTTAGCATAATGGCTATGTTGTTGGACTCCACGTAGTCGACCACAGTTTGAGTCCCAGGCCCGGTGGCTTAAACTCACGCCGGGTGCGTGTGTGTGCGTGCCCAAGATCCCGAGAGGAGAATGGAGAAGGGATTGCGGCGTGGCCATCCCTCCTGGGGGGTTATTTCTCACTTTCTGTCTTTCTGTCTCTGTCTGGCGAGCGCACGTGCCCTATAGCGAAAACCTCTCCCCCCCCAAAATAATAATTGGTCTCCTCCTTTGGACTTATGTAACATCTTGAGATGGTCTTTGCCTTTTGTATTTGTCATAACTCTTCCATTGGAGTAAACTCTTTAAGGGCAAGATGCTGCCCTCTGGCATGCCTGCATAGGCCCATTACAGCCAGAAGAACCAAGGCGAATGGAATAAGGGTGAGAGTTTTCTGACAGATGATGTTTTGGGCCCACAGACCCTCATAAGGATGAAATGACTCTGGGGTTCATTTTGGACTTCGAATGTAAAAACTGGGTCAGCCAGTGATGTGATGTTTGAGGTGGCTGGATGCACAGGGCCACCTGTAGGGTTTGAATCCAGGACCTGGTGGCTTGAAAAACATGCTGGGTACGCGTATGTGCATGACCAAAATCTGGAGAGCTGACGAGGTCGTGGCATGGCCATCCCCCAGCCCCCGGGAGGTGCTTTCTCACTCTCCATCTTCATCTGTCTGTTTCTGGCAAGTGCACACTCTCTATATCAAAAACTTAAAAAGAAAAAGTAAAAACTAATTTTTTTCTCTTTATATAATCAGTTGGCGCAGATGGAGAACTAAATAAAATAGAGCCATATGCAGTTTTCCAAAGTGAAGTAATCATCAGTGCCTGCCTGCCTTGCCTCATCTGTTATATTATAAACCAGCACCCCTTCCATGCCTAGGTGAGGGGGAGAGAGCCAGAAATACTTATACGATGCTGAAGTGATAGGTTTCAAATGGACCAATTCTTTCTGCTCAGGTGGTAGTTGACTTTCTTTTTCTTTATTTTTGTTATAGGGTGTGCATGCATGCTGGGGAGGGGGATAAGAAATCACTCCCCAGGGGAATGACTACACTGTAATCCCTTCTCCTCCTTTATCCTCTTTGAATTTTGTGCATGCACTCACATGTACCCAGCATTTTTCTTAAGCTGCCAGATCCAGGACTGAAACTGCCGGGTCAGCCATGTGAGATCCAGCCTCCCTAACCACCACGCCATCAGCTGACCTGGGAGTTTGACACTTACATCAGATATTTTCATAATCTTCGTAGTGAAAGTGGCCAGGTACTTTAATTTGAGGTTTTAGCAGAGCAGAGTATCCCCTAGAAATCTTGCATACAGGCCATCTTGTGTTAGTCCCATTGACAGAAATTTAGGTACTTGGTTCAATTCTGTTTTGTTTTTTTGCTAAAGTCTCTCTTTTTTTTTTTTTTTTTGAGAGAGTTTTTTTTCACTATAGGGCGCGTGCGCTCGCCAGACAGACAGAGACATAGAGACAGAAAGCGAGAAATCACCCCCCAGGGGGGAGGGTCACGCCGCAATCCCTTCTCCTCCATTCTCCTCTCAGGATCTTGGGCACACACGCACACGCGCCCGGCGTGAGTTTTAAGCCACCGGGTCCGGGACGCGAACCGCGGTCGACTACGTGGGAGTCCAGCAACATAGCCATTACGCTAACTGCTGGTTCCCGCTAAAGTCTCTTAATATTTTACTTTTCTTGGGACCAGCAGTTGGTGTAATGGCTATGTCGCTGAATTGCCATGTAGCCGACCGTGGTTCGAGTCCCAGACCCGGTGGCTTAAACTCACGCCGGGTGTGCGTGCGTGCGTGCCCAAGATCCCGAGAGGAGAATGAAGGAGAAGGGACTGCAGCATGGCCATCCCCCTGGGGGGTGATTTCTCGCTTTCTGTCTCTCTGTCTCTCTCTGTCTTTCTGGCAAGTGCATGCGCCCTATAGCAGAAACCTCTCCAAAAAATTTTTACTTTTCTTCCAAAAACATGTATGTTTCGTTCTGTCCTCTGTAGCTTAATAACTGAATAAACAAAACTGTGTAATTGACAAGAATAGAGGTTTATTCAGCACATGGTTTTGGAGATCCAAGGTCAAGGAGTTGCATCTGATGTGAGTCTTCTTGCTGGAGGATCCATGGCAGAGGGCATTGCGTGGCAAGACGGAGCAAGAGCAGAGCAGGAGTGTGCAAATCCGTATCTCTGTGTCTCCTCATAAACCTACGAGGAGCCAGTGGGGGGCCCCACCCTGATCTAATCTCCATCATCTTAATCCTAGCATAGGGTTCACTAGATTCCAACACCTAAGTCTTTTTTATTTTAATAATTCTTTTTTAAAATTTATTTACTTATTTATTTTTAATTTGACCAGAGAGGGACAGTGAGAGAGAGAGGGAAAGTGAGAAAGCAAGACACCAGGTCCAGGACTCAAACCATGGTAGGCCATATAGGAGTCTAGCGCTCTTAACCACTACGCCGCCAGCTGGCCCCTACAACACATAAATCTTAAAGGGACACATTAAAAACCATAGCCCTGTATTCCCAAAATGGAATTAAGAGAACAAGGCTTATAGGACTTAAGTGCTTTTGAATCTCTATTAAGATGTTTCATGGTACTTTTTCTATTCATAAAGCTTTGTTCCCACAGAAATTATACATTTTGTTGAGGAAAAAAAGCTTCAATTTTCCTTTTTATTATTTTTTTGGTGAGGTTTTTGCTATAGGGTGTGTGCGCTCACCAGAAAGACAGAGACAGAGAAACAGAAGGCAAGAAATCACCCCCCAGGGGAGATGGCCACGCCACGATCCCTTCTCCTCCATTCTCCTCTCAGGATCTTGGGCACGCATGCACATGTGCCCAGCGTGAATTTAAGCCATTGGGTCTGGGACTCGAAATGCGGTCGGCCACATGGGAGTCCAGCAACATAGCCATTACGCCAACTGCTTGTCCCTGTAATTTTCTTTTCTCTCAAAGACACCAGTAAAATAAACCCTATCTCCATTTTCTCTATTTCCTTTAAAATTCTGATCTCCTTTTTTCATAGTCGGTGTGCATATTCCAGGTTTTTCCAAAGCCGATCAATACTCTCAATAGGAAATTCCATTGGACATGTTTATGGTTATTGGACTTTTCTAGATCACTTTGCAGGTAGGACTGCCCATTTTGTTTTACCTAAACAGGTATTTCTTAAAATTGTTAGGAAAGCTGGACCTGTAATAGAGTAACTATTGACTTGAACGCTCTGGGGTTCTGGTTGTCAGCATTACTGTTGAAAAGTCAGCTTTTCTAGGGGCAGAGATGAACGAGTTCCAGGTTCTGATATTCTTCGTTAGGGCTTTTGGTTTTGGTGATTTGTTTCCACTTAACCAGCTGGTGAGCTTTATCCTGCTTTATTTGGGAACAGTCGGCCCATGGTTAATGAAGATGGAGAAGATGTGAAATTTTCAAGTTACCTTTATAGATTTGTCCTTAACCCTTTGGCTGTTCACACCCTTCTCAGCTGCCAAAACAAGTATGAGGAGAGTTCACATTTCTGTGAGGTCTGTGTATTTAGGTTAGAAAATCGAGTCAGATATGCTTTTACAAGTCACGCAAATAAGCACCAGGATCTGTCAGCCACCAGACTTCTTCCCAGCAAATGATGGTGGGAGAAAAAGGTAATACAATAGATTGTTACTTTCTTTGGTAAAAATCTATCTATGGGATGGTTAATACTGAGTTTATCCTCTTGATTCTAAATAGTTCCTTGCAGTTTTGAGTATAAGGTTGGTTGGTCATTTTCAGAATGTTTAGGTGTCTGAACAGAATATATTTTCTGCCCTCTCGAACCCTTCTTTTCCGTAGATTATAAAATTACATTTGGGAAATTAACTGGAAAAAACCTCTTAGCCTACTATAGCACTACAGCCACTGTCATCACTTTGGTATACGGCTGTGTTGTATACACATCACATGCATTTTCAGATCTTTACATGTCCACTTCTTCTTTCTCGAACCCTCCCCATCCCACACTGCTCTCCCTCTCAGGAGGGAGCATGGGAGGTGGGGTGGAGATGCAGCAGTTTCAGTTAGTCCTGTTTCCACGTTTCTCTAAGTGTGAGCATTTGCTGTGCTGGCTGTGATTCTGTTATATAAAGCAATATATTTTTCATACATTATGGCCCTAAAATGCAAGCCAGCCTCTTCATCTGGTGTCAACTAAAGGAAAAGTGATCTGTTGCGACGCTGGAGGAAAAGGTGGCACTGTTGGCCTTACCTGTCTTGAAAGATGGTATGTTGGTCTTCACCTTGGGGTCTTCCAGTATGGTTCTGACGGTGTATGGTTTTCATGACATTCTGACTTTCGTTTCTGACCTCTGAGTTAGATGCACTGTTATTGTATTTCTTTTCCTTTTTATAAATAATAATTTTATTTAACTTTATTTATTTTAATCTGACCAGAGAGAGACAGAGAGAGAGAAGGAAAGATAGAGGGGGAAATTGAGAAAGCAAGCCGCCAGGTCCGGGACACAAACCTCAGTTGGCCATGTGGGAGTCTAGCACCCTTAACCATCATGCTACCTGCCAGCCCCCTCACTGCATTTCATTCTAGTCCTTTTCCCTGTACACATTTTATGTAAATATCCACAGAATATATTCATATTTAACTTTTTTTTTTTTGGAGAGGTTTTTGCTATAGGGCGCGTGCGTTCGCCAGAAAGAGAGAGACAGAGAGAGAGAAAGCAAGAAATCACACCCCAGGGGGGATGGCCACACCATAATCCCTTCTCCTCCATTCTTCTCTTTGGGATCTTGGGCACACACGCACACGTGCCCAGTGTGAGTTTAAGCCACCGGGTCCGGGACACGAACTGTGGTCGACTACATGGGAGTCCAGCAACATAGTCATTATGCTAACTGCTGGTCCCATTCATATTTAACTTTTAAAACGTAGTATATCAAGTATCTTTCTTTATAATTTTTTTTAAGAATTATTTAACTTTATTTATTTAGTTTTATTTGGCCAGAGAGGGACAGTGAGAGAAAGAGGGAAAGTGAGAAAGCAAGCCATCAGGTCCAGCACTCGAACCTTGGTCAGCCACATGGGAGTCCAGCACCCTTAACCATCATGCCACCTGATGGCTCACTTAATACTTTTTATAGCTATTATTTACAATAGAACTTTTTAGTTTTTGTCTTTTGTGAAGAATTTTGGGAGTCAGTATCAGTTCCTAAGAGTGAATGCTTTTTTTTTAGGGCGGGGGAGGTTTTTCCTATAGGGCGTGTGCATTTGCCAGAAAGACACAGAGAAACAGAGAGACAGAAAGTGAGAAATCACCCTCCAGAGGGCATGGCCATGCCAAAATCCTTTCTCCTCCATTCTCCTCTCGGGATCTTGGGCACGCACGCACACGCACCCGGTGTGAGTTCAAGCTACTGGGCCCAGGACTCAGACTGCGGTCAACTACATGAGAGTCCAGCAACATAGCCATTACGCCAACTGCTGGTCCCAGAGAGTGAATGCTTTTTAACTTGTGTACTGAGTCCTCCTCACAATGACAGTGGTTCCGCCAAAGATGTTTTAAATAGGAGCAGCTATGGTGCTGCTGACTTCAGTATTTCCTAACTGCAGACAAGACCGTATGCACTCAGGCATGTGGGACCCTTCCTGTAACTGGGCACTGTAGAGGCTGGGATTCAGATTATTTAAATCAGTTTAGGATTTTCTTAGGAGGGTGACAGGCTGGACGGTGTAGTGGTTAACACCACTCATTTGAAGCTGAACTGCCTGGGTTTAAAGCTTAGTATTGGTAATTACCGTTAAGGTGACCTTGAGCAAATTACTACCCCGTTTTTTTCCATTTTTTCCTCTGCCTCTCCTTGGGTAAAATGAAGTTAAAAAAAAATTTATCTCGTAAGGTAGTCTCGTGAGGATTACATCAGCACAGGATACGGAAAGTATTGAGAAGAGAGCCTCATACCAGGAGATTTTAAGTAAATATTACTTAGTATCGTTGTGTATTTTGGCAGTTGCTGAAAATCCTGTAGTACAGACATGAATCTTGAATATACAGAATATCTGGTATCAAGATTGGGTATGCCTTTTCCTTCTTTGCTTCCAACTTTTAGGCATTATAGTTAACCCTGAAATTTGTTTTCTTGTTTGTAAGCTAAAGTTTCAGCAGATGCAATTGAGTTTTGGGCTAATGAATTTAATATATATTTTTAAAAATAATTTTATTGTTAATTTGCTAAAGGGTACTTATGCCCACCAGAGAGAAAGACAGAGAGAGAAAAGTGAGAAAGCAAGCTTCCAGGTCTAGAACTCAGACTGTGGTTAGCCATGTGGGAGTCCAACACCTTAACCACTACTCCACCTGCTGGCTCCTCTCGTAAATTTAATATTAGCTCCGAAGTACCTTGTGCCACAGTATCTCAGGGTTGATGTAGAGGTGCTACTGGAGCCTCTTCATGTTTCCTGTCGACTCTACTTCTTCCTTCCCTGTGATTTATTATCCAAGTCTGTTTGTCCTTCTCTCTCTGTCCGCAGTCTGTGCGCTGTTCTGAGCTGTGGTGGTCACTTGTTCAAGCACAGAAAGGAGCCTTATGGCTATGGTGACTTGGTGATGGTTCTCCATGTTTCTCATGTGGACAGATCTGGAGAGTGCTGTCGTCTAGAACTTGGACATGCCTTTCACGTGTTTTGTGGAGGTGATCGACAGGGCCATGACTGCCTGATCCGTGGCCAGTTTTTTGGACATGCATTTGAGTGTTGGCGGTAGCTCTTTGGTGACAATAGGGACCTTAGTTCCTTTGGTTATTCTGTAATGTTTTCCAAGAATATTTAGAGTTCTTTACAAAATGTAGAATGTTTTACGTATCAGGTGTCCCCCGAGTTTGATCAGAAGATCCACTTGAAAAGGAACTAAGCCACAGAATGATCTTGATTGTTAATAGGCTATGAACAAATACGGATGCTGTTTTCTTAAAGTACTTTTATTTCTTCAAAGAGTTACCAGTCAGAGGAGACTAAAGTGGTAAATTTAAACAAAGGCTGGAGGGGTTAGTTGGAATCCATTTTAGTCAAAGCTATGAAATTAGGGTAGAAAATTTTTGTCAGTCTAATATGGTGGTGAGGTTTCTAGTAACTTGTCAACTTTCTAGACATTTCCCAACACTAAAAGCAAGGACCAACCTATACTATTTCGTAGTGAAGTTGCAGCATTAACAAGTCTAAAATCAAAGCTTGTTACTTTCGTAATCGAACATTTTACACCCTTTTTCTCATGTGACAAGAAATATACCCATTTCCCCATATTTGGCATGTATTTTAAGTTATATTTTCTCCCTTTTTTTTTTGCCTCCCTTGCCACAAGCTTTTTCTTGTTTATGCTTTTCTTTTTTTTCTTTTCTTGAAGAGTTTTTTTGCTATAGGGCGTGTGCGCTTGCCAGAAAGACAGAAAGTGAGAAATTACCCCCCGGGGGGATGGCCACACTGTAGTCCTTTCTCCATTCTCTCAGGATCTTGGGCGTGTGTGCACACATGCCTCACATGAGTTGTTTAGTTTGTTTTTAATCATTTTATTTATTTATTTATTTAAATTTGACCAGAGAAGGACAGAGTGAGAGAGAGAGAAGGAAAGCATGGAAACAAACCTCCAGGTCCAGGACTCGAACTACGGTTGGCCATATGGGAGTCCAGCATCCCCCCACCATGTGAGTTTTAAGCCACCAGGTCCAGGATTCGAACTGAGGTTAACTATGCCGGCGACGGAACCGTTACGCCATCTGCTGGGCCCTTAAGTTATACTTTCTATGGCCTTAGTTTTCTTGGCCTTTGATGCCCGATTCAGTGATTCCCGTTTATTCCTACACATTCTTTGTGTGCAACATTGTCACGGTTTGTGTTGTTCTTCATTCTCTGAGTTGTATTTCTCACCTGAACAACTCTTTCTTGCTGTCTCATGTATGCACTGTCATTCCTAGAGATGAGCTGCTTTGTCCTGTGAGGCAGGGAGGAAGCATGGGAGCCACTGATGGCAGCACTGCGTTGACAGCATGTGTTGTCATAGCCCGCGGTAGCAGTATCAGGGCCGTTAGAGGACAGGTCAGTATTAGAGTTCAGCAGCCTGTAAATCCCATGACATCCCATCTCATGGGTCTGAGAGCCTTGGGCCTGTGCCGCAGTGACACTGCTCGGGAGCGGGTGAAGGGCATTTTGCAACTCGGCGCGCAGCTCTTGAACATGCATTGATAACGGTTGCTGTCCCCCTCAGCCTGCCCCCATCAGTCTTTGGCAGAAGCACCGTTTTAGACTGAGCTATTCATACTTATTTGTGTTTTTACACCTTTTTTCCTTTCATAAGGATTTTAGCTGGTTTATGACTTGAGTTGAGAAACAAGGACAAAAAAGAGGAGACCTGAAAAGGTCTGACCCTGCCAGCCAGAGGCCCCTAGGGTACCCAAATAGGGCAGTGGCTCAGTCTGGCAGCACTCCTGTCTCTGAAGGTTTCAGCTTGGAAAGTGGTGACTGTTTGCATAGCCATGGGATAGCTGCTGCTTCTCTTGTGATACTGTGTTTTTGAGATACTTTCCTGCTCTTGTTGACTTTGTTTTTCAGCTTGTGGTAAAAGGTTTCAGGTCCCCACATGAACTTTCTGTGGGATCACCCAGTTCTGGGCAGCCTCACCAGATCACACGTGCTAACAGAGGCAAAGAGTCTTCTTGGTTAATAGAAAAAGCCATTTTGGAGTGAATCTCAAAGTCCAGAAACATCCAGACTTTTCTTCAGTACTTTTTCCTGTTTGGGATGGCAACTTTGCCTGGAGTAGGGGAGGGAGGAGTTAGTTGGGAGGGTTCGTGTTTAAGGGGTTCAGAAACGGGGTTTAAGTGTGTCTTTTGTGTTTTCAAGGCACTAACACCACTCCCGTCTGTATTTAAATGCTGTCCCCAGGTTACGACTATGGCTATGTCTGCGTGGAGTTTTCACTCTTGGAAGATGCCATCGGATGCATGGAGGCCAACCAGGTTGCTTTATACTTCGGTCAAATGATGCTGGAAGGATATATTTTATGTATGGGGAGGGAGGGTTTCAAATGATTTCACTTTGGAAAGGAGAAATCTATCTTTGGAGCGTACCATATCCCAACCAAAAAGCGGTTGTAAGGAGAAACTTCACAAAAGGCTGGGAAGACGTTTCCTCTAGGAGAGCCAGTGGGCGCAGAGTATATTTAAAAACCAGGGCCCGGTTGCAGTTGGAGGAGAGTCCAAAGGCAGGAGATGGGAAAAAATTTTTAAAAGGCTCAGAGTGCTTCCCTTTGGAATGTGACTGAGATGGGAATCCTGATGCAAAGAATGGTCCCAAGGATCTGCCTGGTACGGGAATTCTAGGCCAGCAGTTACACCCAGACCAAGGGTGAAGACCACTGATGGTGACCCTGTCACTCAGGTTCTGTCTGCATATGCTGCTTCAGGAAGCTCCAGTGGGGTGGAGGGGTAGGTTGCGCGTCTGTTGCATCCATTCTGCTCCTTGCCAGTCGAAGCTGCGTGCCCAGGCCCTTGGCTGCAGATAGTCAGCTGTGAATCTGAATCTGTCCTTACCTTATGTTTGGACCATCTGGAGTTACTCAGCGTGCCACCTAGGATTGTCATCTGCGTCTTTAATTGGACCCTGCCTGCTGGTTTTGGAAGGAATTACTAAGTGGATAAAAAGAGCCCTTCTTGTCATTGTGTTTCCTTGGCAAAGTAGTTTTCTTTGTGGTGCCTCAGTTCCTCCATCTGTAAGGGAGGAAAAAGCTTAGGGATTTAGCTTGATTTTTTTTATGTACCCACTGCATATACTTAGCAGTGTGAATCCAGCGAGCCCGGAACCTTACAAGAAGTCTCTGCCAGAGAAGAGCAGTTTTCACACGAGCACTCTTCGTCTTCTGTAGCCCAGTGTACTCTTATCAGCCTCGGTGCACCCAGTGTGGCTCGTTGTCCTTTCCCCTTTGGCTCGGTTTTCCTCTTACGGTATGGAGCCGACGTGTGCTAAATGCTTTGTGAGCAAGCGCCAATTGGATATATCCCTAGCTCATTAGTAGAAGCACTGTCAGACCCTCAGAGGAGGACAGTGAAGGCCATGTACCCTTGAGTTAACAGGCTCTCACTGACCGTTCAGTGTCCATCACTGAATCAGCCAGTTAGTACAGGCTAATGACATGTCGGAGACTGCGCTGTCTTCCAATTTTGAAGAGAACAATGAAGGTTCTAATTTGTATGCTTATGACTGATTCTGTTAAAATAATCTACCCAAATTTGAGCACATGTTTAATTCATAAACAACTTGTTCTTTACAGTGAATAGTCATGAAGTCCTTCGCCACTGCACCAAATAGTGTGAGTGATAGAGCACCCCCGTGGGTGAAGGGGAAGACAGCAACCGTTACCAGTGCATGTTCAAGAGCTGTGCATACCGAATGCTCTATCTACTGCCCCATTCTCCCAACCATGCTTCTGCCCTAGAGTGGTGGTTCTTTTATCAAGACTATTCAGTCTTCGATCTTAGAAATACTAACATTGTCTCTTATCTGCCTATTCTCTCCAGCCCAACAATAAAAACTTTCTAAAGAATCCAGTCCCTTAAAGAGTGGTATCAAATAGAGCGTAGGCAACTTCTTTAAAGATAAGGCTTCGGGCCAGCAGGTGGCAAAGTGGTTAAGGCACTGGACTCCCACATGGCCAACTGCAGTTTGAGCCCCAGACCTGGTGGCTTGAAAGTCATACTGCGCTGTCTTCCAATTTTGAAGAGAACAATGAAGGTTCTAATTTGTATGCTTATGACTGATTCTGTTAAAATAATCTACCCAAATTTGAGCACATGTTTAATTCATAAACAACTTGTTCTTTACAGTGAATAGTCATGAAGTCCTTCGCCACTGCACCAAATAGTGTGAGTGATAGAGCACCCCCGTGGGTGAAGGGGAAGACAGCAACCGTTACCAGTGCATGTTCAAGAGCTGTGCATACCGAATGCTCTATCTACTGCCCCATTCTCCCAACCATGCTTCTGCCCTAGAGTGGTGGTTCTTTTATCAAGACTATTCAGTCTTCGATCTTAGAAATACTAACATTGTCTCTTATCTGCCTATTCTCTCCAGCCCAACAATAAAAACTTTCTAAAGAATCCAGTCCCTTAAAGAGTGGTATCAAATAGAGCGTAGGCAACTTCTTTAAAGATAAGGCTTCGGGCCAGCAGGTGGCAAAGTGGTTAAGGCACTGGACTCCCACATGGCCAACTGCAGTTTGAGCCCCAGACCTGGTGGCTTGAAAGTCATGCTGGGCACGTGTGCATGCATGCTCCAAATCACAAGGAGAATGGAGAAGGGATCACAGCGTGGCCATCCCCTGCAGGGGGATATTTCTCTCTTTCTCACTTTCTCTCTCTCTGGCAGGTGCATGTGCCATATAGGAAAATCTAAGAAAAAAAAGAGGCTTGTCCTTAGGCAGGTGTCCTGTTGGAGCTGCGTCTGAAGTGCTCATTTACCGGAGCAGTATTGAGAGGAGGTGGCTTATCGACATCTACTCACTGCCACCTTTTGTGAACACTCCTGGGGCTACCAGATCCCTGAGGAATGACCCCTACCCAGTGAAGAGGACATCAGGGCAAAGCAGGAGTAGGGCCTGTGTTCTTCAGGTGTGAAATACAGTGCTTCGACAGGTCGCTGTCTCTCTGCGTGGTGTGATGTGGTTGAGGAGTGCAGCTCAGAGAGTCTCTACCGTCTAGAACCATGTGCTCTCACACTGACCATGGAGATGTTACACGTGATGTCCTCGGGTCCCAGAGGGTGTTCTCACAAAAGAATTTTAATTTGTGTTTCATCTCATTTTCCATAAAAAAAAAAAAAAAATTAAGAATTATTTTATTTGTAGGGACCAGTAGGTGGCATGGTGGTTAAGGTGCTGGGCCCTCCCATGTTCAAGTCCTGGACCTGGTGGCTTACTTTCTCACTTTCCCACTCTCTCTCTGTCTCTGTCTCTGTTTCTCTCTCTGGTCAAATTAAAATAAATAGATGAATAAATAAATTTTAAAGAAGAGTTATTTTATTTGTTATTATTTTAAAAATTTGACCAGAGAGTGATAGAGAGGGAGCGAGGGAAAGTAGGAAAGCAAACTGCCAGGTTTGAGACCTGAACCATGGTCAGCCATGTGGGGGCCCAGCACCTTAACCATCATGCCACCTCCGGCCTCCCCCCTTTTAATTGTTGGAGAGCATATACATTGAGGGGGAAGCCTCCCTGATGGGGTGCGGTCCTGTTGTAATCCTTCTGCCTCCATTTCTCCATCCTCTCAGGACTTGGGCTAGCACACACCTGAGCGTGTCCCTCAGGCTGCCAGGACTGGAATTCACACTGCGATTGGCCATGTGGGATCCAGCACCCCCCGTGCAGTGCCTCACCGTACTGCAGGGCCAGCCTCTGATCGCAGGTTTAACATCCACTGGGGTTACTCCTTAATAAGGCCGTTTCCATGTCCATATTCAATCAGCTGTATTTCCTAAATTTTTATTCTTTACCTAGTCACAGGACAGACAGCTGGCACTGACACACAACAGAATCCTCTTTTGTTGAAGTACTTGGACTTCATGATCAAATCAGCACTTTATTTTTTTTTGGAGAGATTTTTATGATAGAGCTTGTGTGCTTGCCAGAGAGACAGAAAGTGAGAAATCATCCCCTGAGGTGATGGCCATGCTGCAATCCATTCTCCTCCATTCTCCTCTCAGGATTTTGGGCATGTATGCACATGCAACCGGTGCAAATCGGCAGTATTATTATTTTTTTAGTAATTATTTTATTGAACTTTATTTATTTTAATTTGACCAGAGAAGGACAGAGTGAGAAAGTGAGAAAGCAAGTCACCAGGTCTGGGACTCAAACCATGTTTGGTCATGTGGGAGGCCAGTGCTCCTAACCACTACACCACCTGCTGGCCCCCCAGCATTATCTTTCTTTTTTTTTGGTGGGGAGAGGTTTTTACTATAGGGTGTGTGCACTAGCCAGAAAGAGAGAGACAGAGACAGAAAGTGAGAAATCACCCCCAGGGGGAATGGCCATGCTGCAATCTTTTCTCCATACTTTTCTTGGTATTTTGGGCCCACACTCACACGTGCCTGGTGTGAGTTTAAGCCACCGGATCTGGGACTCGAACCACAGTCGAGTATGTGGCAGTCAAGTGACATAGCCATTACACCATCTGCTGGTCCCCCCAGCATTATGTTTTAAATTGACTGCAGTCTGAGTCCCCGCAACAGCAACTTAAAACTCATGCTGGGTGTGTGTGTGCGTGCGCACGTGCCCCAAATCCCAAGAAGAGAATGGAGGAGAAGGGATTGAGGGCCTGGCTATCCTCCCTGGGGGCATGATTTCTTGTTTTCCGTCTCTCTGGAGAGTGCATGTGCCATATAGTAAAAATCTCTCTAAGGGACCAGCATAGTTGCTGACTATGGTTTGAGTCCCAGACCTGGTGGTTTGAAAATCATGCTGGGCACATGTGCCTGGGTGCCCAAATTCCTGAGAGGAGAATGGAGGAGAGGGGATTGTGGCATGGCCATCTCCCCTGGGGGGTGATTTCTCACTTGCCCTCTGTTTCTCTCCAGTGAGTGCACACTCCCTGACACATAAAATTGAGAAGAAAAATTGAAGGTAGAGTGCACATGGGTGCACACGTGAACAGAGAAAGTGTGTGGGGTCCTGGATTGGGATTGGGCACACTGTGACCCCCTTTCTCCAGCTTGTCAGGATCTTGTACCTAACACATTTCAAGTTCATCAGGCTTGGGATTTGTGGCTGACCATGTGCCACCAGTGCTGTGGCCCAGTACACTTGGGACTATGCCACCAGGGGGCTGTCTTCTTTTTTCTTTTTTCCCCAAATGAGAAAAAGAGAGAAAGGGAGAGAGGAGGTTTGTTTGTTTTTGCGTTTGTTTGTTTTGTAGGACCTCATTGGAGGTGGATATCATCTCCTTCTGTGTGCCCTTGTCCTGGGACTCGGGAGGGAAGAGAGAAGCATCGTGTCAGGGTGTCCATTCCTCTCGGTGCTTGCCCACTTGTGAGCTCTGGTTCTCTCAAATCGTTGGCATTCGGTCCGTAGGAATTAACATTTTATTTTCTCAGATTTGCTCACGTGATTTTTGTGATCTGTTCCTGTTTGACCAAATTTACTGTAATGCTCTTACAAAAGATAGCTCTGTTAAAGTTCATTTCTCTGTAATTTTACTCAAGTTTCTGTATGACAGACTCAGCCTGACTTACTAAGGTGTAAGGAAAAAGACTTTGTTATTACCTAATGTGAAAATTCCTTCAGACACTGGCTTTTTCTGGTGTGAAGAATGGAGGCGATGGGGAACCAGCAGTTAGCGTAATGGCTATGTCGCTGGACTCCCACGTAGTCGACCGCGGTTCGCGTCCCGGACCCGGTGGCTTAAAACTCATGCCGGGTGCGTGTGCGTGCATGCCCAAGATCCCGAGAGGAGAATGGAGGAGAAGGAATTGCGGCGTGACCATCCCCCCTGGGAGGTGATTTCTTGCTTTCTGTCTCTTTGTCTCTCTCTGTCTGTCTGGCGAGCGCACGCACCCTATAGTGAAAACCTCTCCAAAAAAAAAAAAAAAAAAGAATGGAGGTGATGGAACACGTGTTTTATGAAATAATAATATAGTTTTTAATTGCCAGAGGGTGTGTGCACTTGCTATAGACAGAAAGACGAAAAGGGAGAAAGAACCCCAATCGGGCATGGTCAGGCTCGCTACGTCTTCTCTGTTTCTCCATCCTGCTGGGATTTTGGACATGCGTGCATGTGTGCCAGGCGTGTTTCTCCAGTGTCTGGGCCAGGATTTAAACCCTGGTTGGTCTTGTGAGCGCTGGCTTCCTTAACCACTGGGCCATGGAGCATGCCCTGAAATAGTATTTGTTGTGTCAACTGAATCAAGGTAGTTTGGAAACATTATTGAAGATACCAGGATGGCCAGGCTTTTGTGACGTTGTAGAATGGAAACCAGGTTTTACATGTGGTCTTTCTGTGTGACTAAACTTCGTGTAATGAGGCAGGCTTACAGTTTTGGAGACAGGAAGACTATTTCTGAGACAATGATGGAAAAAAAATCAGTGAAGACTCAGCTTGTCAGAAAATTCCTGTAGTTTGTAGTGATGACTAATACTCTCTGAAACATTCAGTACTTAATTGTGTGCATTTCAAGTAATAAAAAACCAGTAGCTCATATAAGTACCTGGAAGGTTGTATCATTACCTTAACAACTCGCACCCCAGGACTTCCTCCCTGCGGAGATTGTGACGTTCTGGCCACATTCACCTGCATAACTTGTGACTTGCGTCATGCAGTTCTTCCTGGAAGCTTCAGTACCTTCTCTCGAACGTCCTCAGTAGAGGTATCAGTGGAGACATGGAAAAATATATTCTAAAATGGACGTAAACCAAGGGTTATTGAAAATCTCACTTTCGGGAGAGCTGGAGTATTCAGGAGAATTAGTGAGTTTAAGGGGGCTGGCATTGTCACCTCATGGTTAAGGTAGCTAGATCCCACATGCCCAACCATGTGGCTCAAATCCTGGCCCCAGATGCATGGAAAACATACCGAGTAGGGACCAGCAGATGGCATAATGGCTATATTGCTGGACTCCCATGTAGTCGACCATGGTTCGAGTCCCGGACCTGGTGGGTTAAATTCATGCCGGGCACGTGTGTGTGCATGCTCAAGATCCCAAGAGGAGAATGGAGGAGAAGGGATTGCAGTGTGGCCATACCCCCCTGG
>NW_006209032.1:240847-250492 GCF_000334495.1 Tupaia belangeri chinensis | reverse complement strand
GCGGTCAGGTGGCGTGGTGGTTACGTCTGCTGGATCCTACGTAGCCGACTCCACAGTTTGAGTATCTGGACCTGGAGGCTTGACAATCACGCTGGGCAAGTGTGCATGCATGCCCAAAATCCCAACAGAAGAATGGAGGAGAAGGGATTGCGACGTGATCGTCTTCCCTGGAGTCTCTCTCTCTCTCCAGCCAGCTCCTATGCCCTATAGCAAAATCTAAGAAAAAGAGTGTGTTTAAGGATTGGTGATTTGATTATGCATTCTGGTTGTCTGGTTGACTGAGGCTTGATTAAGCCTGAGGCAGTATAATGTAGCAGTTACACTCGTGGATTCCTGATGCAGACTACTTGGGATTACATCTCAGGTCAGTCATCTTCTATTTGTTTGTTTGTTTTTAGCTAGCTAGCTAGCTTTAGGGTGGGTGTGTTTGCTGGAGAGGGAAGGAGAAAGAGAAAGAAAGGAGAGAATACAGGGAGAGAGAGGGAAGAGAGAGAGAGAGAGAGCGCCCCTCCTAGGGGGAATAACCATGCTTCAGTCTCTTCTTCATTCTTGGATTGAGATTGGGGCATGCACGCACATGTACCTGGCATGGTTTTCAAGCCACCAGGTCCATACTTGAACCCCCGTTTGGCAAAGTGGGTTCTAGCCACCCTAACCACCACACCACCTGCTAGCCTTATGTTTCTTTATTTATTTGTTTGTTTATTTTTTTAAGAGAGATTTTTGCTGTAGGGCATGTGCACTCACTGGAGAGACAGAGACAGAAAGCAAGAAATCACCCTCCAGGGGTGAACCACGCTGCAATCACTTCTCCATTCTCCTCTTGGAATTTTGGGTACACACTCATGCATCAAGCATGAGTTTTAAGCTGCCGGGTCTGGGACTTGAACTGTGGTCATTTACATGGGAGTCCAGTGACGTAATCATTACTCCATCTACTGGTCCCCATTTAAACTTTTGATAATAGCCTTTCTAATAGGTGTGAAGAAGCAGTAAGAAATCCTCTCTCAGGGGGATGGCCATACCACAATCCCTTCTCCTCTCACGATTTTGGATCTGCACTCACACATGCCCAGTGTGATTTTCAAGCCACCTTGCCTGAGACTCAACCCATGGAGTCAGCCATGCCACCTGGTGGCCTGCGTGTCTTTTTTCTCGCTCCCTGTCTTTTTCACTTATGGAAAAAATAAATAGATAAACCCAAAAAAAAAAAAAAAAAAAGAATGGAGGTGATGGAACACGTGTTTTATGAAATAATAATATAGTTTTTAATTGCCAGAGGGTGTGTGCACTTGCTATAGACAGAAAGACGAAAAGGGAGAAAGAACCCCAATCGGGCATGGTCAGGCTCGCTACGTCTTCTCTGTTTCTCCATCCTGCTGGGATTTTGGACATGCGTGCATGTGTGCCAGGCGTGTTTCTCCAGTGTCTGGGCCAGGATTTAAACCCTGGTTGGTCTTGTGAGCGCTGGCTTCCTTAACCACTGGGCCATGGAGCATGCCCTGAAATAGTATTTGTTGTGTCAACTGAATCAAGGTAGTTTGGAAACATTATTGAAGATACCAGGATGGCCAGGCTTTTGTGACGTTGTAGAATGGAAACCAGGTTTTACATGTGGTCTTTCTGTGTGACTAAACTTCGTGTAATGAGGCAGGCTTACAGTTTTGGAGACAGGAAGACTATTTCTGAGACAATGATGGAAAAAAAATCAGTGAAGACTCAGCTTGTCAGAAAATTCCTGTAGTTTGTAGTGATGACTAATACTCTCTGAAACATTCAGTACTTAATTGTGTGCATTTCAAGTAATAAAAAACCAGTAGCTCATATAAGTACCTGGAAGGTTGTATCATTACCTTAACAACTCGCACCCCAGGACTTCCTCCCTGCGGAGATTGTGACGTTCTGGCCACATTCACCTGCATAACTTGTGACTTGCGTCATGCAGTTCTTCCTGGAAGCTTCAGTACCTTCTCTCGAACGTCCTCAGTAGAGGTATCAGTGGAGACATGGAAAAATATATTCTAAAATGGACGTAAACCAAGGGTTATTGAAAATCTCACTTTCGGGAGAGCTGGAGTATTCAGGAGAATTAGTGAGTTTAAGGGGGCTGGCATTGTCACCTCATGGTTAAGGTAGCTAGATCCCACATGCCCAACCATGTGGCTCAAATCCTGGCCCCAGATGCATGGAAAACATACCGAGTAGGGACCAGCAGATGGCATAATGGCTATATTGCTGGACTCCCATGTAGTCGACCATGGTTCGAGTCCCGGACCTGGTGGGTTAAATTCATGCCGGGCACGTGTGTGTGCATGCTCAAGATCCCAAGAGGAGAATGGAGGAGAAGGGATTGCAGTGTGGCCATACCCCCCTGGGGGGTAATTTCTCGCTTTCTGTCTGTCTTTATGGCTAGTGCACTCGCCCTATGGCAAAAACCTCTCCAAAAAATACATATTGGGTGTGTGCATGTGTGTGCACCCCAAATCCTGGCAGGGTAGAGAAGTGGAGAAGGAATTGTAATAAGATCACACCCCATTGGGTAATGCTTTCTTCCTCTCCTTCTCTCTCTTTGGCAAGTGCATACATACTATGGCAATTTTTTTAAAAAGTGAGTTTATAGGCCAGCAGGTGGCGTGGATGTTACGTCTGCTGGATCCTACGTAGCCGACTCCACAGTTTGAGTATCTGGACCTGGAGGCTTGACAATCACGCTGGGCAAGTGTGCATGCATGCCCAAAATCCCAACAGAAGAATGGAGGAGAAGGGATTGCGACGTGATCGTCTTCCCTGGAGTCTCTCTCTCTCTCCAGCCAGCTCCTATGCCCTATAGCAAAATCTAAGAAAAAGAGTGTGTTTAAGGATTGGTGATTTGATTATGCATTCTGGTTGTCTGGTTGACTGAGGCTTGATTAAGCCTGAGGCAGTATAATGTAGCAGTTACACTCGTGGATTCCTGATGCAGACTACTTGGGATTACATCTCAGGTCAGTCATCTTCTATTTGTTTGTTTGTTTTTAGCTAGCTAGCTAGCTTTAGGGTGGGTGTGTTTGCTGGAGAGGGAAGGAGAAAGAGAAAGAAAGGAGAGAATACAGGGAGAGAGAGGGAAGAGAGAGAGAGAGAGAGCGCCCCTCCTAGGGGGAATAACCATGCTTCAGTCTCTTCTTCATTCTTGGATTGAGATTGGGGCATGCACGCACATGTACCTGGCATGGTTTTCAAGCCACCAGGTCCATACTTGAACCCCCGTTTGGCAAAGTGGGTTCTAGCCACCCTAACCACCACACCACCTGCTAGCCTTATGTTTCTTTATTTATTTGTTTGTTTATTTTTTTAAGAGAGATTTTTGCTGTAGGGCATGTGCACTCACTGGAGAGACAGAGACAGAAAGCAAGAAATCACCCTCCAGGGGTGAACCACGCTGCAATCACTTCTCCATTCTCCTCTTGGAATTTTGGGTACACACTCATGCATCAAGCATGAGTTTTAAGCTGCCGGGTCTGGGACTTGAACTGTGGTCATTTACATGGGAGTCCAGTGACGTAATCATTACTCCATCTACTGGTCCCCATTTAAACTTTTGATAATAGCCTTTCTAATAGGTGTGAAGAAGCAGTAAGAAATCCTCTCTCAGGGGGATGGCCATACCACAATCCCTTCTCCTCTCACGATTTTGGATCTGCACTCACACATGCCCAGTGTGATTTTCAAGCCACCTTGCCTGAGACTCAACCCATGGAGTCAGCCATGCCACCTGGTGGCCTGCGTGTCTTTTTTTATGTAATTTTATGTAATTATTTTATTTTATTTATTTATTTTATTTTAAAATAATTTTTTTGAGAGATTTTCACTGTAGGGTGTGTGCACTCGCCAGACAGACAGAGAGAGACATAGAGACAGAAAGCGAGAAATCACCCCCCAGGGGGGAAGGTCACGCCGCAATCCCTTCTCCTCCATTCTCCTCCTGGGATCTTGGGCACGCACGCATACGCGCCCGGTGTGAGTTTTAAGCCACCGGGTCCGGGACACGAACCACGGTCGACTACGTGGGAGTCCAGCGACATAGCCATTACGCTAACTGCTGGTTCCCTTAAAATAATTATTTTTGATCACCAGAGGACGCATGCTCTTGCCAGAAAGCGGGAGAGAGTGAATGCTCATCTCTTTCTCTCCCATACATGTATGTACTCTGTCATTAATAAAGAAAAAAAGCCTCAAAAGGAGTTATTGTAGGAAATGTCCTTATCCTGTTCCACATCTCGGTGAGAAAGCAGCTGGCTTCTTACCATTGAGTACGAAGCCATCGGTTTTTGTAGATGTTCTTTGTCAGGTTGGGGAGCGTCCTCTTTATGACTAGTGTGCCGAGAGGTTCCATTGTGAGTCCGTGTCGGTTTTGTCAGATGCTTTTTCTGCGTCTGCTGATGTGTTCATGTGATTTCTTCTTTAGCTTGTTGATGTGAGGGATTATGTTAGTTGAGTTTGGAATACTTGAGCCCACTGCATATCTGAAATGAATTCACTTTTTAAATGCTAGCAAGCACATGGATGCCCTCCTCAGAGAGAGGAGAGAGGCAGTGCACAAGTGCACTGCTCAGTGGGGTTTGGCCTTGCTGCGGTCTTCTTTCCTCCAGTTCTCCGTTCTGTCAGGATCCTGGGCACATGTGTTAACTCCTGGCAAATTGTTTTTAAACTCCTGGGGCCAGAATCTGACTCTGGCCATATCGGATCCAATTTCATCTGTAGAGCACTTATCTCCTATGCTACAAGACCAGCCCAGAAATTATTTGCAAAATTGTTCATTTTGGTTTTGGAAAATTTTGTACTTTTGTTCATGAAAGATACTGGTCTGTGGATTTCTTTTCTTGTCTGGTTTTAATATTAGGGTAATACTGGGACTAACAGATGGCATTGTGGTTGCATTGCTGGACTCCCATGTAGTCAACTGCAGTTTGAGTCCTGGACCTGGCAGCTTAAAACTCATGCTGAGCACATGTGTGTGTGTGTGCCCAAATTCCCCAGAGGAGAATGGAGGAAACGGGATTGCGGCGTGGGCATCCCCCCGGGGGGTGATTTCTCACTGTCTCTGTCTCTCCAGTGAGCGCACACACCCTATAGCAGAAAGCTCTCTAAGAAAAAAAAAAAATGAGGGTAATGCTGGACTCACAGAATGAGTTAGTAAGTATTTCCTCTTCTTCTATCTTCTGGGAGAAATTTTAGGGAATATAATTTCTTTCTTACCGTTTGGGCCTGGTGCTTTCTGATTTGGAAGATTATTCATTATTGATCCAGTTTCTTCAACAGATTTAGGCCTGTTCAGATTGTCCGGTTCATCTTGTGTAAGTTCTGACTGGTTGTACCTTTTTAGCAATTGACCGTTTCATCTAGGTAGTCATATTTTAGGGCATAATAGAGTTATTCATAATATTCCTTTCTTTTTCTTTTTTCTCTCCTCCCTCCTCCCTTTACTAGAGGGTGGGTGCAGTTGCTAAAGAGAGAGAGAGAGGGAGGAGCGGGAGAGGGTCAGGCCACAATCCCTTCTCCTCTGTTGCTCTACCCTGTCGGGATTTGGGGCACAAACACATGCCTGGCATGTTTCTCAAGCTGCCAGGGTTGGGATTCAAACTGCACAGTTAGCCGTGGGATCTGGCTCAATCACAGGGCAGGTGCATCTTTTCTTATTTTTAATTTTATTAGTTTGCTAGAGGGTGTGTTCTGACTAGAGAGAGACAGAGAGAGAAGGAAGGTGAGAATAGGGGATGGTCGTGCTATAATCCCTTTTCCATTTGTCCTTTGGGGATTTGGGGTATGCAGGCATACATGTCTGGCATGTTCTTCAAGCTGCTGGGTTCAGACTCGAGCCCCACAGTTAGACATGTAGGATCCTGCTGCCTTAGCCAACACACCACCAGCTGGCCCTCCAGAGCATCTTTATCACTTCAGAAAGAACATCTACCCATTACCTGTCATTCCCTGTTTTCTTCTGCTCACAGCTTCCCCCACATCCCATGCCCTAGGCGTCTGCTCACCTACTTTGTGACTCAGTAGATTTCCCTCCTCTGGGTGTTTGACGTCAGTGGATTTATATACCATGTGGTCTGTTACCCCTGCCTTTTCTCACACAGCATTGTACTTTCGAGATTCATTTATGTGTAGTAAGAATCAATATTTCATTTCTTTTTATTGGATAGTATTCTGTTATGTGGATGTGGTATGTTTTCTCTGTCCATTAGTTGATAGGCAGTTGGGCTGTTAACATTTTGGACTATGGCAAATAATGCTCCTATAAACACCCACATACAGGTATTCGTGTGGACATATTTTCATTTCTTTCGGGTATATACTTAAGATTAGGAAATGCTGAAGTTTTTAGTGTCTGACCAGGAGCAGCCTCCAGATGGAAGACTATTAGGCCTTCTTTTGGAGTGCTGTGGTGTGGAATTAAAAACATGGACTACTTACAGATCGGGTGACCATATTTCAGTGCCTTTCTGTTGAGGAAGTCTTTGGATATTTGGAATGCCTTTTTTTTTTTTTTTGAGAGGTTTTTGCTATAGGACGCATGCACTCGCCAGAGACAGAAAGTAAGAAATCACCCCCAGGGAGAATGGCCACACTGCAAACCCTTCTCCTCCATTCTCCTCTCAGGATCTTGGGCACATGCATGCACACACGCCCAGTGTGAGTTTAAACCACTGAGTCTGGGACTGGAACCACGATCGACTACACGGGAGTCCAGTGATATAGCTGTTAGGCCAACCGCTAGTCCGTGCAATGTCATTTTGAATTCTTCCCTTGAGCTGTCAGAGGGAGAGGGAGAAAGCACTCCTCAGTGGGCATGGCCATGTCACAGTCCTTCCTCATTTCTCCACCCTGTTGTGATGTTGGTACTCATGCACGCACACCCACACAAACACCCAGAATGTTTTTCTTTTGTCGGAGGACGAGTACACTTACCAGAGAGAGAGAGAGAGAGAACATGCCTGAAAGCATCCCCCAGTGGTGCAGTCTCTTCTCCATTTCTTAACTGTGTTGGGATTTTTGGCACAAATGCATATGTGTCCTGTGGATTTTTCAAGTTACCGGGTAAGGGACTCTTAACTGTGGTCTGCCATGTGGGATCTGGCTTATTTACCAGGCCACCATGTCAGCCCCTTCCTCCTTTTTAATGAGAGAGCTCAAGCAGGAAGGAGGGAGAGAAAGAAACAGAGAGGAGGAGGTAGGGTTTTTTGTTTTTGTTTTAAGAGGTTTTTGCTATAGGGCACGTGCACTCACCAGACAGACAGAGACAGACAGAGAGACAGAAAGTGAGAAATCACCCCCCAGGGGGGGATGGCCACGCTGCAATCCCTTCTCCTCCGTTCACCTCTTGGGATCTTGGGCACGCATGCACACGCGCCCGGCGTGAGTTTTAAGCCACCGGGTCCAGGACTCAAACCACGGGCGACTACATGGGAGTCCAGCGACATAGCCATTACACTAACTGCTGGTCCCGAGGTAGGGATTTTTGACAAGAGTCTTGCCAGGCTGTGATCCTCCTGCCCCAGACTCCCAGTTAGCTAGCACTATGGGTGCGTGCAGTCTCCCACAGCCTGCTCGGGCCGTGCCAGAACTGAACCCAGGCCGCCCGTGTGGTCACGGCCATGCGCAGCAGTGCCCTCCCATTCGTGCCACTGTAACTGGCCTGTTCTGACTAGATGTCTTGGACGCTTGGTGCTCTTTGTTTTGACCATACAGGGGCCAGTTCACAGTTGACCGTTGAAAAGGTAATTTTCTTACAGATTTTCCTGCTCTGAGTCAGTGATTGAATGGCATATTTGATGTTTCTGCCCATGTGTCAGTTAATCCGTTAATGTTCATGTGGCCTAGTTCCTGAGGTCTTATTGTTAAATGATAGGGTAGTGGTCATTTTTTTTTCTTTTTAATTTTTTTTCCTGCTATAGAGTGTGTATGCTCTCCAGAGAGAGAGAGAAGGAGAGATCCCTCAGGGGAGGTGGCCATGCAGTCGCCTCTCCTCCATTCTCCTCTCAGGATCTGTGGTCACGTATATGTGCGCCTGGTCACTGCCTTCAGCTCCACACCGCATGCTGGCTCCAGTTGTTCTTTATTCGTGATAGAGTGTGTGTGCACATGAGGACAGAGACTGCCACCCTCCCCAGAGTCTCGGCACTCTCTGCCCCTTACTGCTGTCCTGTGGCTCGTCGGGTCGCAGGCACTCGCACACATGCCAGCATGTGAGCATGTTTCGGGCTAACGGGGCCAGGAGTAGAACCACAGTTGTCATGTGAGTTCCAGCTTCTCTCTCTCTCTTTTTTTTTTTTTTAAGAATTATTTTATCGAACTTAATTTATTTTATTTATGTACTTATTTATTTTAACTTGACCAGAGAAGGACAGAATGTGTGTATGAGAGAGAGAGAGAGAGAGAGAGAGAGAATAACTTGCCAGGTCCAGGACTCGAACTGCAGTCGGCCATGTGGGAGTCTAGTGCCCTTAACCTCCACACCTCCTGCCGGCCCCATAGATCCAGCTTCTCTTGCGCACCACATTACTGCTGTGCTACAGAGCTGGCCCCATTTTTTCCTTTGACCTAATTCTCATGTACTGTGAATCCAGAGCCGTTCTGGGTATGCTGGGTTGCTGTACACTAAAGGAGCACAAGGCCACAGACATGTTTGCATGTTCCTGTCAGAGACCACCCTACGAACGCCAGGCATGCGCCAGCCCATGATGTGGGGCCGACTGAGGCTAGACCTGTTGGGGGTTCTCTCTGTCGCTGAAGAAATAAGTAAAACAAATTTAAAGGGCATGAAAGAATCGGGCGCAAATAAGTATTAGGAGACTAAGAGTCTCTTTGCTTTCCAGATTAAGAACCACGTTACAAATTCTTTTAGATTACAGAACTCGTTTTTCCAAACCTTGATGACCTTTATAATAATAAGAATACACTATATAAATAAAATACAGTGGAAAATGTGCACATGTGGGTTTATACCCTCCAGTGTGACCCATGAGCTGATTGCTAGTAACTGACGCGCACTCGGTGGAGTAGCTGGCATTGTGTCGGAAGCTGGGTACGAGATGAGCAGATGCAGAAGCAGTCACAGTATGACAGGCTGTTTTCACCTGAGCAATCTCAGGTGTGCTTCTTTGCTCGAGCTATTCTAAATCTTCATTAGTTTTTGGTCAGAGGGCATGAATGCTTACCAGAGAGACAGAGGGAGAGCGAGAGTGGGAGAGAGCATGCACCAGTGGGGCATGGAGCATGGTCACGCTGGCAGCCCCTCTCCATTTTCCATCCTGTCTGGATTTGGGATACATGTTCCCGGCATTTTTTTCAAAGTACGCCAGGGCTTTGAAGACCACATAGTTAGCCATTTAGGATCTGGCTCCCTTAACCCCCAGGCCACAGCACTGGCCCAAGTTGTTCTAAATCTTACTATATATAAACACTCAAGGATAGAGGTAGGAACCAGCAGATGGTGTGATGGTGATGTCTCTGGACTTCCACATGGTTGACTGCAGTTTGAGTCCTGGACCTGGTGGCTTGAAACTCACGCTGGGCGCGTGTGCGTGCGTGCCCAAAATCCTGAGAGGAGAATGGAGGAGAAGGGATTGTGGTGTGGCCATCCCCCCCTCGGGGGGGGGGCGA
>NW_006209032.1:237668-239594 GCF_000334495.1 Tupaia belangeri chinensis | reverse complement strand
TTTGTCATAGGGCACATGCACCCACTGGAGAGAGACAGAGGCAATGAAAAGGAAAATGATAAATCACCCCACAGGGAGAATGGCCACACTGCAAACCCTTCTCCTCCATTCTCCTCTCAGGATCTTGGGCACATGCATGCACACACGCCCAGTGTGAGTTTAAACCACTGAGTCTGGGACTGGAACCACGATCGACTACACGGGAGTCCAGTGATATAGCTGTTAGGCCAACCGCTAGTCCGTGCAATGTCATTTTGAATTCTTCCCTTGAGCTGTCAGAGGGAGAGGGAGAAAGCACTCCTCAGTGGGCATGGCCATGTCACAGTCCTTCCTCATTTCTCCACCCTGTTGTGATGTTGGTACTCATGCACGCACACCCACACAAACACCCAGAATGTTTTTCTTTTGTCGGAGGACGAGTACACTTACCAGAGAGAGAGAGAGAGAGAACATGCCTGAAAGCATCCCCCAGTGGTGCAGTCTCTTCTCCATTTCTTAACTGTGTTGGGATTTTTGGCACAAATGCATATGTGTCCTGTGGATTTTTCAAGTTACCGGGTAAGGGACTCTTAACTGTGGTCTGCCATGTGGGATCTGGCTTATTTACCAGGCCACCATGTCAGCCCCTTCCTCCTTTTTAATGAGAGAGCTCAAGCAGGAAGGAGGGAGAGAAAGAAACAGAGAGGAGGAGGTAGGGTTTTTTGTTTTTGTTTTAAGAGGTTTTTGCTATAGGGCACGTGCACTCACCAGACAGACAGAGACAGACAGAGAGACAGAAAGTGAGAAATCACCCCCCAGGGGGGGATGGCCACGCTGCAATCCCTTCTCCTCCGTTCACCTCTTGGGATCTTGGGCACGCATGCACACGCGCCCGGCGTGAGTTTTAAGCCACCGGGTCCAGGACTCAAACCACGGTCGACTACATGGGAGTCCAGCGACATAGCCATTACACTAACTGCTGGTCCCGAGGTAGGGATTTTTGACAAGAGTCTTGCCAGGCTGTGATCCTCCTGCCCCAGACTCCCAGTTAGCTAGCACTATGGGTGCGTGCAGTCTCCCACAGCCTGCTCGGGCCGTGCCAGAACTGAACCCAGGCCGCCCGTGTGGTCACGGCCATGCGCAGCAGTGCCCTCCCATTCGTGCCACTGTAACTGGCCTGTTCTGACTAGATGTCTTGGACGCTTGGTGCTCTTTGTTTTGACCATACAGGGGCCAGTTCACAGTTGACCGTTGAAAAGGTAATTTTCTTACAGATTTTCCTGCTCTGAGTCAGTGATTGAATGGCATATTTGATGTTTCTGCCCATGTGTCAGTTAATCCGTTAATGTTCATGTGGCCTAGTTCCTGAGGTCTTATTGTTAAATGATAGGGTAGTGGTCATTTTTTTTTCTTTTTAATTTTTTTTCCTGCTATAGAGTGTGTATGCTCTCCAGAGAGAGAGAGAAGGAGAGATCCCTCAGGGGAGGTGGCCATGCAGTCGCCTCTCCTCCATTCTCCTCTCAGGATCTGTGGTCACGTATATGTGCGCCTGGTCACTGCCTTCAGCTCCACACCGCATGCTGGCTCCAGTTGTTCTTTATTCGTGATAGAGTGTGTGTGCACATGAGGACAGAGACTGCCACCCTCCCCAGAGTCTCGGCACTCTCTGCCCCTTACTGCTGTCCTGTGGCTCGTCGGGTCGCAGGCACTCGCACACATGCCAGCATGTGAGCATGTTTCGGGCTAACGGGGCCAGGAGTAGAACCACAGTTGTCATGTGAGTTCCAGCTTCTCTCTCTCTCTTTTTTTTTTTTTTAAGAATTATTTTATCGAACTTAATTTATTTTATTTATGTACTTATTTATTTTAACTTGACCAGAGAAGGACAGAATGTGTGTATGAGAGAGAGAGAGAGAGAGAGAGAGAGAATAACTTGTCAGGTCCAGG
>NW_006209032.1:234857-237647 GCF_000334495.1 Tupaia belangeri chinensis | reverse complement strand
CATTTCTCCACCCTGTTGTGATGTTGGTACTCATGCACGCACACCCACACAAACACCCAGAATGTTTTTCTTTTGTCGGAGGACGAGTACACTTACCAGAGAGAGAGAGAGAGAGAACATGCCTGAAAGCATCCCCCAGTGGTGCAGTCTCTTCTCCATTTCTTAACTGTGTTGGGATTTTTGGCACAAATGCATATGTGTCCTGTGGATTTTTCAAGTTACCGGGTAAGGGACTCTTAACTGTGGTCTGCCATGTGGGATCTGGCTTATTTACCAGGCCACCATGTCAGCCCCTTCCTCCTTTTTAATGAGAGAGCTCAAGCAGGAAGGAGGGAGAGAAAGAAACAGAGAGGAGGAGGTAGGGTTTTTTGTTTTTGTTTTAAGAGGTTTTTGCTATAGGGCACGTGCACTCACCAGACAGACAGAGACAGACAGAGAGACAGAAAGTGAGAAATCACCCCCCAGGGGGGGATGGCCACGCTGCAATCCCTTCTCCTCCGTTCACCTCTTGGGATCTTGGGCACGCATGCACACGCGCCCGGCGTGAGTTTTAAGCCACCGGGTCCAGGACTCAAACCACGGTCGACTACATGGGAGTCCAGCGACATAGCCATTACACTAACTGCTGGTCCCGAGGTAGGGATTTTTGACAAGAGTCTTGCCAGGCTGTGATCCTCCTGCCCCAGACTCCCAGTTAGCTAGCACTATGGGTGCGTGCAGTCTCCCACAGCCTGCTCGGGCCGTGCCAGAACTGAACCCAGGCCGCCCGTGTGGTCACGGCCATGCGCAGCAGTGCCCTCCCATTCGTGCCACTGTAACTGGCCTGTTCTGACTAGATGTCTTGGACGCTTGGTGCTCTTTGTTTTGACCATACAGGGGCCAGTTCACAGTTGACCGTTGAAAAGGTAATTTTCTTACAGATTTTCCTGCTCTGAGTCAGTGATTGAATGGCATATTTGATGTTTCTGCCCATGTGTCAGTTAATCCGTTAATGTTCATGTGGCCTAGTTCCTGAGGTCTTATTGTTAAATGATAGGGTAGTGGTCATTTTTTTTTCTTTTTAATTTTTTTTCCTGCTATAGAGTGTGTATGCTCTCCAGAGAGAGAGAGAAGGAGAGATCCCTCAGGGGAGGTGGCCATGCAGTCGCCTCTCCTCCATTCTCCTCTCAGGATCTGTGGTCACGTATATGTGCGCCTGGTCACTGCCTTCAGCTCCACACCGCATGCTGGCTCCAGTTGTTCTTTATTCGTGATAGAGTGTGTGTGCACATGAGGACAGAGACTGCCACCCTCCCCAGAGTCTCGGCACTCTCTGCCCCTTACTGCTGTCCTGTGGCTCGTCGGGTCGCAGGCACTCGCACACATGCCAGCATGTGAGCATGTTTCGGGCTAACGGGGCCAGGAGTAGAACCACAGTTGTCATGTGAGTTCCAGCTTCTCTCTCTCTCTTTTTTTTTTTTTTAAGAATTATTTTATCGAACTTAATTTATTTTATTTATGTACTTATTTATTTTAACTTGACCAGAGAAGGACAGAATGTGTGTATGAGAGAGAGAGAGAGAGAGAGAGAGAGAATAACTTGCCAGGTCCAGGACTCGAACTGCAGTCGGCCATGTGGGAGTCTAGTGCCCTTAACCTCCACACCTCCTGCCGGCCCCATAGATCCAGCTTCTCTTGCGCACCACATTACTGCTGTGCTACAGAGCTGGCCCCATTTTTTCCTTTGACCTAATTCTCATGTACTGTGAATCCAGAGCCGTTCTGGGTATGCTGGGTTGCTGTACACTAAAGGAGCACAAGGCCACAGACATGTTTGCATGTTCCTGTCAGAGACCACCCTACGAACGCCAGGCATGCGCCAGCCCATGATGTGGGGCCGACTGAGGCTAGACCTGTTGGGGGTTCTCTCTGTCGCTGAAGAAATAAGTAAAACAAATTTAAAGGGCATGAAAGAATCGGGCGCAAATAAGTATTAGGAGACTAAGAGTCTCTTTGCTTTCCAGATTAAGAACCACGTTACAAATTCTTTTAGATTACAGAACTCGTTTTTCCAAACCTTGATGACCTTTATAATAATAAGAATACACTATATAAATAAAATACAGTGGAAAATGTGCACATGTGGGTTTATACCCTCCAGTGTGACCCATGAGCTGATTGCTAGTAACTGACGCGCACTCGGTGGAGTAGCTGGCATTGTGTCGGAAGCTGGGTACGAGATGAGCAGATGCAGAAGCAGTCACAGTATGACAGGCTGTTTTCACCTGAGCAATCTCAGGTGTGCTTCTTTGCTCGAGCTATTCTAAATCTTCATTAGTTTTTGGTCAGAGGGCATGAATGCTTACCAGAGAGACAGAGGGAGAGCGAGAGTGGGAGAGAGCATGCACCAGTGGGGCATGGAGCATGGTCACGCTGGCAGCCCCTCTCCATTTTCCATCCTGTCTGGATTTGGGATACATGTTCCCGGCATTTTTTTCAAAGTACGCCAGGGCTTTGAAGACCACATAGTTAGCCATTTAGGATCTGGCTCCCTTAACCCCCAGGCCACAGCACTGGCCCAAGTTGTTCTAAATCTTACTATATATAAACACTCAAGGATAGAGGTAGGAACCAGCAGATGGTGTGATGGTGATGTCTCTGGACTTCCACATGGTTGACTGCAGTTTGAGTCCTGGACCTGGTGGCTTGAAACTCACGCTGGGCGCGTGTGCGTGCGTGCCCAAAATCCTGAGAGGAGAATGGAGGAGAAGGGATTGTGGTGTGGCCATCCCCCCCTCGGGGGGGGGGCGA
>NW_006209032.1:228125-234548 GCF_000334495.1 Tupaia belangeri chinensis | reverse complement strand
CGATTTCTTGCTTTCTGTCTCTCTGTCTCTTCTGTGAGTACACGTACCCCATAGCAAAAACCTCTCAAAAAGAAAAGAAAAGAAAGAGAAAAAGAAAAGGAAAAGGGTAGAGGTGGAATGCTTCCTGTCCAAAATAGTACCAGCATTTCTGCTGGGTTTTATCATTTTCATCTCTCTAGGTCATGTTCAGCTTTGTTCATTCACGTGCAGCTCACAGTGCACATTATATCTGGGGAACTGTTAGGACAGTTGGCCTTTGGCATACAGTTTCTCACTCCTTTTGTCTCTCTTCACTTATTGCAGTGTTAAAGAACTCTTTCTGGGGCCAGCCTCCTGGCAAATTAAAAAAAAAAAAGAAAAAGAAAAACTAAAAACCTCTTTCCATGTTGTGTCCCTGTTGTGCTTCTCCTGAGAAGCATTTCAGATAGCGAGGACCAAGTGGTAGAACGGTGTAATACAATTAGGCCCACATGGGAGAGTCCTGGGTTACGTCCAGGGGCCTCCCTGAGTACTCCAGGTGTTCGTGTGTGTGCCTGTGATCCAAGCTGGCTGAAACTGGGAGTGAATCATTGTGTGAAGACTGTTAGAGGTACTTGTCTCTCTCTGTCTCTGAATAACTTTTTTTTTTTAAAGATTTTTGCCATCAGGCACGTGCACTTGCCATAAAGAGACAGAGAGCAAGAAATCACCCCCCAGGGGAATGGCTATGCCACAGTCCCTTCTTCTCTATTCCCCTCTTGGTGCGCGCGCACACACACACACACACACACACACACACACACACACGTGCCTAGTGTGATTTTCAAGCTGCTAGGTCTGGGACTCAAACCGTGGTCAGCCATGTGGGAATCTAGTGCCTTGGCACCATGCCACCTGCTGGCCCTGCAATAAATTTTATTTAACTTTTATTCATTGTCATATTATTTTATTTATTTTTTATTTTGTTGGAGTTGACCAGAGAGAGAGAAGGAAAGTGAGAAAGCAAGCTGCCAGGTCTGGGACTCGAACTACGGTCAGCCATGTGGGAATCCAGCCACCTTAACCATCATGCCACCTGCCAGCCCCAATTATTATTATTTCTTTAAGAATTATTTTATTTAACTTTACTTACTTGTTATGATTTAACCAGAAAAGAACACATAGAGAGAAAGAGAGAAAAAACAAGCTTCCAGGTCTGGCACTCGAATTGTGGTTGGCCATGTGGGCATTCAGCACCCTAAACCACACCATGCCACCTACAGGCCCCCATTTTTTTGTTGTTGTTGTTTTGTTTTTAAGAGAGATTTTTGCTATAGAGCACATGCATTCACCAGTGAGGCAGAGAGAGAAAGAAAGCAAGAAATCACCCCCCAGAGGGGATGACCACGCCACAGTCCCTTCTCTATTCTCTTCTTGGGATTGTGGGCACGCACACACATGCACCCAGTGTGAGTTTTAAACTGCAGGGTCCAGGACTCAAACCACAGTCGACTATGTGGCATCCAGCGATGCAACCATTATGCCATCTGCTGGTCCCTGAAATAAATTGTTTATAAACTTAAAAAAGAAAAAAATAATTTCAGATAGCAATTATGTGCCTCTTATTTATTTAAAAATGGCCTCCACCATTGCAGGGTGGCACCCTCCTTCCCTCCTGTGCCACCAAGTCTGGGCCAAGGCTCTCCCTTTTAAATGTATCCTCCAGGGGCCAGCAGTTAGTGTAGTGGTTAAGGTGCTGGACTCCCACATGATCGACTGCAGCTCAAGTCCTGGACCTGGAAGCCTGGAACACACCCTGGGTGCATGTGTATACTTATCCCTCCGCTGTAAAACATAATCTAGGTTTTGTTTACTGCTGAAGCCCCTGTGCCTAGTCAGCTGCTCAGAAAACATTCATTTATAAGGGATATGTCCTTAGTGAGAAGAAAAAAACATATCCTGTTCTGGCTAGTGTGATTTTGGGGGATGAGGAAGTTTTGTTACGCAAAGGATAAAGACTTTTTTTTAATATGTAAAACTCTAGAAGCCATCCCACAGTTAGAAATACATATATTTCTTGTGTAAGCTTTTTGCTATAGGGCATGGACGCTTGCCAGAGTGAGAAAGAGAGAAATTACCCCCCAGGCCACATCCCTTCTCCTCTTTTTTCCTCTTGGTATCTTTGGCCCGAGATAATCTTAGTACACTGAATTGAAATCTTCTGGAGGGGAGCCAGCTGTGCCTTAGAATGTCAGCATACACGCTGGCCATCTTCCTGAACCTCAAACTAGTTCGCACTGTCTGACACATAGCCTTATGGTACAGCGCAGAGCCGGAGCTGCCGCCAAGTCCAGCCTCACAGCTGCTCTTAAAGTATAATGGAAACTGCTCAAGGCCCTCTTCCCACTTTTCGAATTTACTCAGGAGGGAGACAGGTACCCTTGACAGGGTCTCGTTATGCTGCAGTATGCCCCTCCCCCAGCCTGCCGGCTAGCCAAGGGCAGGTGCTCGCGCCAGGTGTGCTCTGGTTAACCAGCCTTGAGCCTCCTCTTCCATGTGGCCTCCACCATTGCAGGGTGGCACCCTCCTTCCCTCCTGTGCCACCAAGTCTGGGCCAAGGCTCTCCCTTTTAAATGTATCCTCCAGGGGCCAGCAGTTAGTGTAGTGGTTAAGGTGCTGGACTCCCACATGATCGACTGCAGCTCAAGTCCTGGACCTGGAAGCCTGGAACACACCCTGGGTGCATGTGTATGCATGCCCATGGTCCCAAGAGGAGAATGGAGGAGAAGAGATTGAGTTATGGCCATCTCCTCCAAGGGAGATATACACATACACACACATATACACATATATATATACTCACATACACACACATATTTATATACACACACACATATACATAATACATAACATACATCTCCTCCAGGTTTTCTTATTAAGAGGAGAAATTTTCAGAACATGAGATGGCACAGTGAGGGCTGACCCTGCTGAAGGCCATCCAAGGGTTAAGTCTGTGACAGATTGCCGAGGTACATGGTCTGAGCAGCAGAGCCCCTTGATGGCGGGGCTGTCCCTTTGTAGCACTTGGCAGCAACACCAGCTGGGACGTTGTTAGTGACCTTTCTCATGGCTTTGTCTACCCTAAGCTCCTCTGGAAATACCACTGCCTGGTGCACTGACCTCTCGCTCTACACCTGCCTGCTGCGACAGCAGCCTTGATGTTCCAGCTCAGCGAATGCTGCTTTGTAAATATTGACTGATTTAACTTTGGCACGTCCTCATGTGGAAACCACCCCTTGCTTTAATCAGGCACTGGCGTTTGATAATTCTGTGTATTATCTGTGTGTGAGAATGAGTAGGCCAAAAAGGATTTGAGACCTAACCTCTTGTCCCCGTGGACCTTTCCTGACTCAGAGCTTGCATTCTTGCAACTGCTAAATGGCACCAAGTCTATCATTTCTGGCCTAAGAAAGAGAATGGTAGGTGGTTACTCTCTCAAATGTTGATCAGACCGTGTGCATTCGGACACCCAGCAGCTCTGTATTTTATTCATCTTTTCAGAGCACTGTTTCTGCAGAAAATAAGTCAGCAGGACTCTCTGAAAGTCTGAGCAAGGACAGTACCGCCAGAGGGGCTGAATAGAGATGCCTTTGCAGACAGCTAAGGGTCTTGGGCAGGAGGTAGGGGATAAAGAGCCAGGAGAAAGGCGTCTCCTCGGTGGTGAGACCTGAAGGATAGCTTCCGGATCTGCAGGGCTGGGCAGGGGAGCGGGTGTGGAGCTCATGGTCAGCTCAGCAGTGTGGCCTGTGCTGTCTTGGGGTTTGCAGCCTCAGTCTCCTCTCTTGGCAGCTGTTCTCCCACTGTTAGCTCTACAAGAAAAAGAAAGGGTTTAGGGGACCAGTAGGTAGCATGGTGGTTAAGGGCACTGGGTTCCCACATGGCCCGCCATAGTTTGAATCCTGGACCTGCTGGCTTGTTTTTTCACTTTCTCTCTCCTTCTCATTCACTCACTCACTCACTCTTTCTGTCCCTCTCTGATCAAATAGAAATGAAGGAAGGATGGAAGGAAGGAAGGAAGGAAGGAAGGAAGGAAGTTAAATAAGATGATTCTTTAAAATGGGGCAAGCAGGTGGCGTGGTGATTAAGGGCACTAGACTCCCACATGGCTGACCACACACAGTTCAAGTCCTGGACCTGGTGGCTTGCTCTCTCTCTCTCTCCCTTTCGCTCTGTCCTGCTCTGGTCAGATTAAATAAATAAATAAAGTTAAATAAAATAATTCTTTTAAAAAAAGAAAAAGAAATGTTTTTATAATGTCAATCTCAATAAACAGCAAATTTAAGAAGCTTTACATTTTCCATATGGATTTCACAAATGTCCTTTTTTCTTCCCCTATAATGACTTGTTAGAGCTCTAGACAGTGAATCTAGATACTCATTTTTGGGTCTACTTTTTCTGGAAGAAAAGAGCCAGGGAGCTACAAAAGTGTATGGAGATAATACAGATGAGCTGGGCCTCACCTGTGCTGGGGAAAGGGGCCCTAATCATGGCAGGAAAGAGCCTCTCTTTTATTAGGGACTAAAAGCTCTTACCCTGCATACCACATAAATATAAGAATTATTTATTATTATTTTAAATTTGACCAGGGATGGGGGGGGTAGCAGAGTGAGAAAGCAAGCCATTAGGTCCAAGACTTGAACCTCAGTTAGCCATGTGGGAGTCCAGTGCCATAACCACCTGCCAGCCCCTTAAGATTTTTGCCATAGGGGGACTAGCAGATGGCATAATGGCTATGTCGCTGGACTCCCATGTAGTCAACTGCAGTTTGAGTCCTGGACTCGGTGACTTAAACTCACGCTGGGCGTGCGTGCCTAAGATCCTGAGAGGAGAAGGGATTGTGGCGTGGCCATCCTCCCAGGGGGGTAATATCTCGCTTTCTCTCTCTCCCTTTGGTAAGCACATGAGCCCTATAGCAAAAACCTCTCAAAACAAAACAAAAAAAGATTTTTGCCATAGGATGTAAGTGCTCACCTGAGAGAGAGAGAGGCATAGAGAGGGAAAGTGAGAAATTACTCCCCTTTGGCATGGCCATGTCACAGTCCCTTCTCCATTTTCCTGGCATTTTGGAAGATGCCATTTTGCATATGCATCCAGCATGATTTTTCAAGCTGCCAAGTCTGAGATTTGAACCTTGGTGTGCCATGTGGGAGTCTGGCACCTTAACCCCCATGCCACCTGCTGGCCCTGTGTAATTACATTAGTGAAAACTGAGACAGTTCTTAGGAAAGAACAAGCTGTATCTTGTTTCTATATCTGTTCTACTTTATGAGTACTTTGATTTCATTGCTATGGTTAGAATCAACTGAGAAAAGGGAAAAATTAAGATGAAGGTCTGATCTGGCTGAGTAGCACAGCAATAACATGCTGCTCAAGAGAAGTCAGATCCCACATGGCAACCTCAGTTCGAATCCCCGACTTGGTCAGGCTGAAACATGCGAGGAATGCACGTGTGTGGCCCAGGTCGATGGGCTGGAGGGCAGGAGGGGGGAGCTTGCAGTGGGATGAGGCCCTGTGAGGGTGCTCATTCTCTCTCCTTCATGCGCATGTGCTATCACAATAAAGGAAATATAACATGGAGGTAATAGAAATCCGAATTCTGAGGGGGAAGCCTCAGGATTATAAATTATGTATTAACCAGGGTAATTAAAAAAAAATTTTTTTTTTGTAGTGGTAGAGAATGTGTACAGGTGTAAGGGATCCCCTTTACCCAGCCCTCTAGCTCCTCAGGATCTTGGGTACCATGTATGTCCCCAGCATGTTTTCAGACCAACCCAGGAATCCAAACCCAGAGTAGGCCCTATGACTTCTAGCACTGCAGTCTTGTACAGGGCAGGCCCACCACCTAGGCCACCAACCAGGGAAGCCTTAACTAGACTGAAATCCATGTAGATGTTAAGGGGAACAGAGCTCTAATTGATACAAAATTACAACAGCCGGAAAGTTTCAAAATAGTTTAATGGGTCACAGTTTTTCTGGTGTCCTGAGTGGTAATGGCCAGGCTTGTAAATTGTTTCTTCTTGGTGAGGTATCTGTAGGAGGAATTAATTGGCTGGGGGTCCTGTCTTCCTGGCAGGTTGTCTCTGTAATAGAGCCTCATCCTTTCACAAGGAGTGAAAAGGGCTTTAGCCAAGGTTACTTACTTATTCATAGTTTGCCTCTGTTCTTGCCACAAATTGAGTTTTTTGTTTGTTTTGTTCAGAGGGCGCGTGTACTTCAAGAGAAACAGAGAGAGGAAAAAGCACTCTTCCCAAGGGGTGTAGTCGCACCACAGATCCCTTCTCCATTTTCACCCTATTAGGATTTGGGGGACACGTACACACATACCTGGTGCATTTTTCAAGTTGCCAGGTCTGAGACTGAAACATTACCGTCAGGTCCACAAAGGCAATCTTAATGGAATCTTAG
>NW_006209032.1:206255-228094 GCF_000334495.1 Tupaia belangeri chinensis | reverse complement strand
GAGTGTTGTGGATCCCTTGGGAGGCAAGTTCATTTCTCCTAAGTCTTCTCATAGTTAAGTTAATGAAATTTATCTCCAAGACTACAGATCATTGCTTTTCTTTCACAGGAATGAGAGACACTTTTTACAAGCCACCGGGACTGGGACGGATTGATTGAGAGATTTTTGCTATAGTGAACATGAGCTCACTGGAGATTCAGTAAGACAGAGACAGAAAGTGAGAAATCACCCCCCAGGGGGATGGCCACATCATAGTCCCGTCTCCATTTTCCTCTCGGGATCTTGGGTACACACACACACATGCCTGGCATGAGTTTTAAGCCACCAGGACTCAAACAGCAGCTGACTGCCTAGGAGTCCAGTGACGTAACCATTACTCCATCTGCTAGTCCCGACCAGGGCTGGAATTTGAACTGTGGTCACCCATGTGGAATCCAGCTCCCTTAACCAGTAGGCTGTGGAGTAGTATATTATGGAATATTTATTTTATCATTAAAAAATGCTTATTTAATTTTATTTATTTATTCACTTATTTTAATTTGACCAGAGAGAGAGAGAAAGTGAGAAAGCAAGCTACCAGGTCCAGGACTCGAACCCCCAACCACATAGGAGTGTCCAACACCTTAACCACCATGCCACCTGCTAGTCCCTTTATTGATTGATTGATTGATTGATTGATTGATTGATTGCTGTAGGGTGCGTACGCTCACCAGAAAGACAGAGAGAGACAGAGAGACAGAAAGACAGAAATCACTCCCCAGGGAGGATGGCCACGCCGCAATGCCTTCTCCTCCGTTCTCCTCTCGGGATCTTGGGCACGCATGCACATGCGCCCGTGCCCGGCGTGAGTTTAAGCCACTGGGTCTCGGACTCGAACCAAGATTGACTACATAGGAGTCCAGCGACACAGCCATTACGCTAACTGCTGGTCCCTATTTATTTATTTTTAATTTGTTAGAGGGTATTCATTCACTGGGAGAAAAGAGTGTAGAGAAAGTATGAAAGCACCCACTATAGGGAGTGGTGGCACTGCAATCTATTCTCCTTTGGGGATTTTAGGCACACATGTACACAGTCCTAGCATGTTTTTCGAGCCACTGGATCCAGGACTCAAACTGTCCAATCGGCCATGTGGGATCCAGCCACCTTAACTACCATGCCACTGACTGACCCAAGGCACAGTTTTCAAAAAAGACTTTGTTGTGCTTTCATCGGGACAGGGAAAGATACTTCAAGAAGTAGCAGCTGAGAGGGCAGTGTCTTCCTTGCCTATCATTTTTAAAATGGACCCTGAAGTGGGATTTCGTAGTGGTCCCATGCGGCCTCATCTCCTGGCTACTGAAAGGGCAGCTCAGATTCTGTTCAATAAAAGATTTTTCCGAGCAGAGGGTATCGAGGTCAGTGGGCAGCGAGGTCTTCGTGCTTGCCTCAGGACTCACGGCCTGTACTTCCTTCTTCTGTCTCATTTTGGTTTGGGCCTTTGAGAATAGTGAGTTTTATAAAATGTTTGAACTATAAACATATCTTTGTACTACGAAGAATGAATCTTATTGCTTTACAAAAGACTTTTATAAAAAGTACTCCTTTTTGAAGAGACCAGCAGATGGCATAATGGTTGTCACTGGACTCCCACATAGTTGACTGCAGTTCAAGTCCCAGATGTGATGGCTTAAAACTCACACTGGACACATGTGCCCAAGATCCCGAGAGGAGAATGGAGGGGAAGGGATTGTGGTGTGGCCATTTCTCCTGGTGGGTGATTTCTCACTTTCTGCCTCTCTTTCCAGTGAGTGCATGTGCCATATAGCAAAAATCTCTCTTTTAAAAAAAAATACTATTTAAAAAAATATATATATATATATACACACACACATATATATAATTTAATCTTACTTGTCATTATTATTTTTTAAAGGGATTATTTTAACTTTTATTTATTTATTTATTTTAATTTGACCAGAGAGGGAAGGGGGGAGGGGGAGAGAGAGAAGAGAGAAAGTGAGAAAGTGAGCCACCAGGTCCAGGACTCGAACCAAAGTCGGAAATGTGGGAGTCCAGCACTCTTTTTCAGCACTCTTTTTTTTTTTTTGGAGAGATTTTCGCTATAGGGCATGTGCGCTTGCCAGACAGACAGAGAGACAGAAAGCGAGAAATCACCCCCCAGGGGTGATGGTCACGCCGCAATCCCTTCTCCATTCTCCTCTCGGGATCTTGGGCACGCACGCACATGCGCCCAGCGTGAGTTTTAAGCCACCGGGTCCGGGACGCGAACCACTGTCGACTACGTGGGAGTCCAGCGACATAGCCATTCCACTAACTGCTGGTTCCCGAGTCCAGCACTCTTAAGCACCACGTCACCTGCTGGCCCCGTGAAGTACTGTTTTATACTAAGAGAAATTACATTCCTCTGTTTTAGACCTATTATTTTTGTTCTTTTCTTTACTCTTTCTTACCTACCAAGGTTCTTGAAATTCCTATATTAACCACTTCCTGGCAGCCCTTTGTCTTTGTCTTGGGCACAGCACCTGAGGTAGTCGTAGGTGCTTTAAGAACAGAAAGACAGAATTGCAGAACGACCACCCCACTGCAGGATTCTCTCTCGACTTCTCTCATGTGCGTGCATGTGCCCTCTGGCATAAAAAATACACATGTTATAAAAAAAGGGCAGAAATCTGACCTCGAGCAGGCCGGTGTGCAGGATCGGCATGCTGTAGGAAGCAAGGGCTTTGCGGCAGTCTCTCGGCACTTCCTGTGGTCCGTTGCCTGGGCCTGTCTTTATCCTTTACATCATCACTAGCCATCTCTGGTGTGGCACGTATGATGAACTGACCACTCTGACTACTCTCTGGAAGTATAAAAGCGAAGAAAGGCAGTACGGTGAAAAGAACACCGGGTTTTGGTACCACATGTGATGCTAACTAGCCCTGTCATCTTAAGCAAGCTACTCCATGTATTCCAGTGGTGTTTTCCTGTGCGTAAGTAGGTTTGACAAGTGCCCTACTTGCGAGAATCTGGTGATAAGACAATTATGAAGAATGCCTTTGTAAATGCTCACTCATTTTGTGAGTAAAGATTACTATCTGATAAACAATATTAGGCCTCAGCTTTCAGTAACCTGATTCTCACATCCACCGTTGGGAAGAAGCACACGTCGACAGAGAGCGAGTGCTGACTTCACTGTGAGCTCACAGGACTCAGACCCCTTTCCTGCCTTTCTGTCCCGACTGCCTCCGTCTCTCCATGGGGAAGTCTGTACAGCACAGAGCAGTTGTGTTCTTATGTCGAGTCTAACCGGCTGAGCTTGGGTTAGAGATCTCCAACAGGGACACAAGGCTGCTGTCCAGAAATGTCCTTTCCTTTCTAGTTTCTTTCTCTATTCTTTTTTCTTTTAAAGCCTTTGCTATAGGGCAGGTGTGCTCACCAGAGAGAAGAGAAAGAGAGATCACTCCTCAGGTGGGATGGCCACACTGCAATCCCTTCTCCATTTTCCTCTCAGGGCACACGCATATGCACTTGGCATGTTTCAAGCCACTGGGTCCAGGACTTGAACCACACAGCTAGCCATGTGGGACCCAGCCACTTTAGCCATCACCCCACCTCCTGGCCCTCTAGTTTCTCTTTCACCTCCAAGTGCCTTGGAAATCTTCCAGGATGGGGTGCAAGCCCGCTGTAACACATGGTAGTCTGCTGTCTAACCCAATCCTCTCGTAAGCTGGCACTCACAAACCAGAGTCGGAAGGCGTCCGTGAGCAGCTGATGGGACAGGAAATGGGCCTATAGATGTTGAACTCAGCAGCTCTCAGACTCGGGCTTTGCCCTCTGTTGTCCCCAAGGAGAGAGTCAGGACTTGCTTTACCATTCTGGAGTGCAAATGTGTATGGCTTCTTGCAGCTTCACATTAGGACGCCTGGAAAGGTACGTAGGGGGAACTAGCAGTTAGCGTAATGGCTATGTCGCTGGCTTAAAATTCACTCCGGGCGTGTGCGTGCGTGCCCAAGATCCCGAGAGGAGAATGGAGAAGGGATTGCGACGTGACCATCCCCCCTGGGGGGTGATTTCTCGCTTTCTGTCTCTCTGTCTCTCTCTGTCTTTCTGGCGAGTTCACGCGCCCTATAGCGAAAATCTCTCCCAAAAAAAAAGGAAAAAAAGAAAGAAAGAAAGGTACGTAGGAACACCTGTGCGTGTCAGCCAAGGAGGGCTGTGGGCCCGCAGGGTTTTAGCAGAGTTCAGTCTAACCTAGGCCTAACTTAACACTGCTGAGAAAGGTGTGTTTGGTTTTATTTTCAAATGTATGGTGCCTCGTTAGGAGTCAGATGTGGTTAATCAGACTCAACAGCCTTAATGATAGCCTTGCCTGGATAGCTTAATAGCCCACTAAGTCAGATGATGAACACAGGTTCTAGCGTGCAGACATTGCAGGGAACTGATGGTGAATGGGGGATAGCTCTAGCAGTGATGCTTCGTCCTACCCCTTCATTCATCAGCTCCTCCGAGGCTACTTCTCTAGGAGACACTGGTGGGTCTCTGCTCTGTCAAAGCTGGAGGGGGCCTGGCAGGGCACGGAGGGTGCAGCACATGGCTGTCACGCCTGTGCTTGGTGTGTATTGGCTACCTGTGTGTGGGAGCCAGTCAGGAGTCATAGGTAAACCTGACTGTTCTCACTCGGGTCTTTCCTGTGACTGTGTGTTCTTACTGTAACAACGGCTATTTTTCAAGAGTATTGTTAAAACTTTCATATTGTTTAGCAGTGGCCACTGGCAGCCTTACTGTTTAGCCTTTTGCAGGTTGAAAGGAAATACCCTGAATTTTGGCATCTCTGAGAATAAGAAATCATTGTTCTGGGTAACGTGTGGTTTAAGCGCACGTGTGGACGTGTGGACAGGGTCCCCTGGCAGGGGTGGTTTCCTCCAGCTGCTGCAATCGTAGATTTGCTGTCCAACACATGCAAAGTGCTCCTTGCCTTGGATATTCCGAAATCTACTGATGCCTCCCAGTGGTGAAATCGGAATTCACAAGTGAATGAGGTTCACAGTAGTGCCTTGTTCTTGTAGCTCCTGTCACTGTTCACATGGCACCCGCGTGCTTTATGGGTGGGTGTGCAGGTGTGCTGTGACAGCAGAACCGCCCTCCAAGCCACTGCGTGCTGCGTGCCCCAGTTCTCCAGGGACGGTTGGCTCTGTCCAGCAAGCGCTTTTCAAACTCCTTTTCTGTACCAGCTACTGTGTTCGATGCTCCTAATGAAAGACCAGCAAGATTTAGCCTCAACTCTAAGGTCTGGACCAGCAGTTCAACAGCCATTAATAGCACAAAGTGCTATCATAAAGATACAGTGCCGATGCGTAATGACGACCCTCTGTGAAAACTGTTCCTCCAGAGACGGAAGTGGGTTGCGAAACATTCCTACCTGGCGTGCACACAGGCAGACCGCGTGGTTCTTCGATCCCATCCGGTCTGGCGTGCCGGTGCTCGTTCTTTTTTAGTGCTTAGGGCATGTTGGGCCCCCACTGTGTTCTGTGCTGAGCACTTTACATGTATTAGTTTATTTAGTATCCGCAGCCACCCCGTGAAGTAGGTGCCATTATCTCCACTTCACAGATGAGGAAACTGGAGCAAAAAGAAGAGGGCCTTGCTGAAGGTCATGGAGTCGCGACGAGGTTCAGATTTAGGGCACCTGGACCATCGTCCATGCTCTCCAGTGACGTGATGTTCTGTCTCTGGGTTTGAAAGGGCACGACTTGGACGAGCCTTCTGCATGGGTATAGCTTGACAGCGTGGCCCTCCCCAGATCCTCCATGTCTGCAGAGCTCGTCTCTTTCCTGGTTATTCCTGAGTCCGAATTGCCTGTCCCTGACACTGAGCAGGAGTTGGTAAGTGAGGCAGGAGGAGCTGCCCTGGGTGACTGGGTGACCCTGCCTCTCTGAGCACGTTTCCTCATCTGAAAAGTGGAGAGTGCGTTGCTTCCTGGGATCAGTTAGAGGATAAATGAGATTGTGTGCGTAGCGGTATCCGGCTGGTAAGCACTTAGTAAATGCTGGCGATTATTATTGTCGTCTGTTGGTCTTAAGAATACGCCAAGAAACAAGCCAGAGACCAGAACCTAAAACCTAAGTAGGTAGGCAGTTTTCTTTTGGTTTTGACAAGACAATAATTTTATTCTATGTATTTCTCTTGACTCTCTTGGTGTGAAAAGCAGAGAGGTAAAGCATTATTTGACAGATGTATGGATTCAAGCAAGAAACTGAGGTCCAATTGCAAAGAAATGACTTATATACTCAGAGCCCTGTCTGAGGAGACACAGAGGACCCTAGAGGGCGGAGAATGAACACAGCACAGGGGCTAGTTCCGGTCGCATCCTCGGTTAGTTCACTTGTGAGTGTGGGCGAGGGTCGCTTGTCAGTAGGCAGAGATTTTCTTCCCTCTGCTCCAACACATATCTGCTGGCTAGTGTTTACTAAGCAAGATTTCCGTTTTCTTGATGTGAAATAGAACTCATGACTGGCCCAAAATGGAGTGGCAAGCGAGCTCTGTAACTGGGGCCTTTCGAGCCCCGTTTCCCGCTTGTTCCTGTGCCAGACCTTCCCCAAAGACATCCGTGCCGCTGGTTGCTGCTCAGGGCCGGCTCGCTCTGTAGGCTCTAAGCCAGAGTGGTGCTGCTGCTGTCGGCACCGCCACCTCTGCTGCCACCAGCCATTCAGTTTCCTGCTTTAAGGATGTCACCTGCCATGAAGCTTCACCTTCCTCCTTGTTTCCTGTCTTCGGTGTTGTACCTCTTCCCCTGGTGCTTTTGTCCAGTAGCCAGCGTTCCAAAGAAAATTGTCAGGCACCAAAGTTAGAGCCCTTATTACCGCTCCAGGAGATGTGGAGTAGCCATGGAACAGCAGGTAAACGAGAGGGCTCTGTCCCTCTTGGCTGTAGAGGGAAGAGTCTGCTTCTTGAGGGAGTGCTAGCTCCTGGGCCAGGTGGGGACTTGCTGGGTCTTGAGTGTGCTACGTGAGACCTCTGGAGGAGTAGGTGGGCCTCGCCTGCCCGAGGGTAGTGCCTCAACCCCTGGAAGCTGAGGTCCAAGACCGAGTCCACCTTTTTCCACTCCCATTACCTGAGTTTTAGCTTGCTCTGCCACATCACCCCAAGCCTGTGGCTTATAACAGCCATTTCCTCTCACCAGTGCATATGTTCGCTCGGTAAAATGTTTCAGCTTGGAGACTGGAAAGGCTCTCTGTGCCTTTCTGTCTGTCTGTCTCTCTGAGGTTGATGTTGATGGCGTCTGTCTTTGTCTTTACAGGGAACTCTCATGATCCATGACAAAGAGGTCTCCCTTGAGTATGTACCAAGCCCGGATTGTTGGTACTGCAAACGGGTAAGTGTCGAGAGTCCCTCTCTCTGGAGGTTTGTGTCCAGTGTTCCCGCTCCTCCACAGGGCCAGGGATGCTGCCTGGTAGTATGTATTGCCAAGAGCAGAGCTCGTCTCTGGCTGAGCTCCAGTGAACTGAAGGTAATTCCTGCTTCCCAGCTGTTGCAGGTAGCTAGAGGGTTCTTTCCCAAGGGCAAATATGTTTTCTGTTGCTTATGAAAAAAATCTATCAATAGTCCTTTGACGTACAACCTGTTCTCAGTTATCCTTCCTGGGGGTGGTCACAAGGGAATTGATACTTTGGAGGAAAAGAAAAAAAAGCTTTGAAGAAGCTGTTTCTGTGGGAGTTGTAGCACTTTATTAAAATATTCTGGAATTTGTAAGGGTAAAACTTCAGGCATTGTGGGATTTTACCTCTGTTAAACTTCATATTCTTTTTTTCTTTTTTGAGAGATTTTTGCTATAGGGCGCGTGTGCTCATCAGACAGAGAGAGACATTAGAGGCAGAAAGCGAGAAATGACCCCCCCAGGAGGGATGGTCATGCCGCAACCTTTCTCCTCCATTCTCCTCTTGGGATGTTGGGCACGCACGCAGACGCGCCCGGCGTGAGCTTTAAGCCACTGGGTCCGGGATGCGAACCACGGTTGACTACGTGGGAGTCCAGCGACATAGCCATTACGCTAACTGCTGGTTCCCAAACTTCATATTCTTTTAAAATAGCATGTTTAAATTTTTTAGGCTATACCCTCAGAGGTCCATTTTGATTGGAATGAGCATAAAAATCTAATTTTCGTTTTTATGGCTACTAGTTAGCTTCAAAAAGATTGAAAAATTTCTAAAATTTCTAAACCATGATTCTTTAAAAGTACAAGTGGTCCTCGATTCATGATGGGGTTATGGGACCAGCTGGTGGCATGGTGGTTGAATCTCATGTGGCTAACTACGTGATTTGAGTCCCAGACCTGGTAGCTTGAAGCACATGCCAGGCACGTGTGCGTGTGTATCCCAAGTCCCAAGAGGAGACTGAAGGAGAAGGGATTGTGGCATGGCCATCCCCTACCCCCCCTCTAGTGATTTCTCACCCTCCCATCTCTCCCTCTCTCCCTCTCTCTCCCTCTCTCTCCCTCTCTCTCTCTCTCTCTCTATAGTGAGCATACGTACCCCACAACAAAACTAAAAAAAGAATGGGGTTATGTTCCAATAAATTTTTCATAAACCGAAACTGTTCTAAATAAAAAGTGCATTTAGGGCTGGGCTTTATGGTGCAGTGGTACTGTGCCACTCAGAACACGGACCTCACATGGCAACCGGGTACAGATCCTGGGCCTGGTCAGCCTGGAACACACCGGGCACTGCGCTGGAGAACTGGAGGAGACGAACTGTGCTAGACCAAACCCCGTGGAAGGTGCTAATCTCTCTTTCTCACTCTCTCTGTCATGTACATGCATATGTGCACTATCATGAATAATGAAAAAAACAGGGGGCCAGCTCCATGGTGTAGTGGTAACACACTCAAGAGAGGTTGGAGGGCTAGCTCTGTAGCATAGTGGTCACGTGCTGGTGTGTTGTCCCCCCAACTCACTCACCACCCCTCCCCCAAAAAACACCACCTATTTAAAAAAAGTGCAGGAGTGGGTTGAATTTCACATGGCAACCAAGGTTAAAATAACTGGCCTGGTCAGCTAGAAATGTCAGACACGCATGTGAGTGAGTGCCAGGGCCCAGTGGGCGGGCGGGTAGAAGGTGAATCGCAGCATGACCAGCCCTTCTGGAGGGTACTCATCTCTGTCTTCACATGTACACGAACACTGGCATGAATGGCATGTCCAGGTTGACCCAGAATCTGAACCAGGCCTCCCATGTGACTCCAGAATCATGCAGCTGCACTCTGCCACCTGCACCACCGTGCTAGTCCCCTGCTACTTTTCCATGTGGCTCTTTGAGGATGCACCACAGTTTTTCATAGACTGCAGCTACAGCATTTCCGTTCCCATCCCAGTGTGTGAGGGTTCGACTTTCTCCACACTCTTGCCAACTTTTTTTTTTTATTATTGTAGGCAGTCCTAGTGAATATGAAATAAAATCTAATCATGGTCTTGATTTGCATTTCCCTGGTGACTTTGAGCAGCTTTTTATGTATTTGCTGGCCATTCGTATATCTTTTTTTTGGAGAGGTTTTTTGCTATAGGGCACATGCACTCGCCAGAAAGACAGAGACAGAGAGAAAGCTAGAAATCACCCCCCAGGGGGATGCCATGCCACAATCCCCTCTCCTCCATTCTCCTCTCAGGATCTTGGGCATGCACGCACACACATGCGCCTGGCGTGAATTTAAGCCACTGGTTCCGGGACTCGAACCGCGGTCGACTACATGGGAGTTCAAAGACATAGCCATTATGCTAACTACTGGTCCCACCATTTGTATTGCTTCTTTGGATAAATGTCTAGTCAAATCTTTTGCTCTTTCAGTGGTTATGCATCTTTTTATTATTGAACTGTAAGAGTCTGTCATACTGGATATAAATTCCTTTTCAGGTACATGATTATCTCTTTATTTTAAATTATTTTATCTGACTTTATTTTAATAAGTAATAAATAAATTTATTTTAATGAATAAAGTGTCCCACAGCAAAGCTAGAAAAAAGGAATGGGGTTATGTTCAAATAAATTTCTCATAAACTAAAAATATTTTAAATAAAAAATGCATTTAGGGTGGGTTTTATGGTGCCGTGATGCTGTGCCACTCAGGAGACACCAATGTGCTCAACCTCGTTCGCAGGTTCTTCTTGTTAGTTGGTTGGTTAGTTAGTTAGCAGTCCACTTTCCGTAGTTAAGCTTATTTACTATGAATATCTCTGTCCAGGGAAGGCCAGCTGGTGGCATGCAGATTAAGGGCTGGCTGGACCCCATGGCCAATCTCATTGTTTGAATGCCAGCCCCAGAGGCTCGAGAAACACCGGGTGCATGTGCCTGTGTGCCTAGAGTCCCGACGAGAGGGAGAGATGGGGGAGAATGGATTGCAGGCCACTCATGCCCCACAGGCAGTGCTTTCTTACTCTTCCTCTGATGAACACATGCACCCGCTGACAAAATTACAAAAAGTAAAAGGAACCCTTGTCCAGGGAGAAGACATTTTCAGGCTGCTCCGGATGTCTTGTTCAACGGGAGTTCTCAAACAGTAGCTCGTCAGATATTGTCTGCCGCTCTGATGGAGGGGACGTTACATTCTATAGGCTGGGAGGGCATCTGGGATATGGCCTCTTTCTTGTATTTTTGGCAGGTGTTACTCTGTTGGATATACATGAGGTTTTTAAAAATGTTTTTGGTTATCTTCACTATTGCACTGCTAACAGAAATGCCTGAGACCAGGTGATTTATAGTTTTATTGACTCTTACAACAACCCAGCTTGTGAGAGCTAACCACTTCTCGTGAGAGCTAGAGCCCACTCCATCTCTCTCGAGACAGCACTAATCCACTCCTGAGGCTGATGACTCCACGATCTGTTTACCGCCCACTAGGCCTCACCACTGCCCAGCACCATTACATTAGGGACCAAATTCCAAACCTCCGAGGGGAAAATTACCGTCCAAACTGTAACATCAGCCAGATGCTTTCCTCTTTCCTTTGCAGTGTAAAGCCAGCACTGGCGGGCACCGATCTTCCTGCTCCTTCTGCAAGTGCCCAAGGGAAGGTGAGTGGTGAAAGCACTGGTGGTTTTTATCTTGTGCACTGAGAGAAACTAATGTCATGCTTTCCTTGACTTGAAAAGAGTTGTCATCCCTAAATACAAGTTGATATGTAAAGCTTTTTAAAGTACAGTTCAATGTCCAGCTTTATAGAACCTGTTAATAAACAGTTTTGATCTCAGAGTTTCAAGAGGAAAGAGATGGTTTGCAGGCTTGTCAGCTAAAATGGCTAAATGGGTAATTGACCAGATCTCAGTAGTCTTGTTCTTTAGAAGTCATCTAGGGCTGTGCTGTTGAAAGAGTCTACATGGTATCACTCTGTGATGTTGTTGGGAATCATTTGCTGTGTTTTTTTCTCACTTATGCTCTTTGTAAGCATTTCAGGATCTTCAACAGAAAAACATTTGTTAAAATTGCAATAAAAATAAAAACAGGAGAAAATAATCAGGATTGGGGAAATAGATTTTTATTATAGAGGAATAAACCTACCAGCTTCTTAAAGCACCCAGCTTCAAAGTTAATTTCTTCCGAGAAGCTTCAGGTAAACAGCCTTGAAGAGTCTTTTCAGAACATAACAGCAGGGGACTGGAGGTGGTGCAGTGGTCAAACATGCCACTCTGTGAAGCCGACTCACCTGGGAAGGTTCCGGGTTTGTATCCAGAGGGCTCCCTGAGACCATAGGCACATGCACGTGATCCGGGGCTAGTTAAGCCAGGGTAGACCGTGGCGTCAGTACGCTGTTAGGGATGTTCTCTTTCTCTGTCTCTTTTGAAGTAAATAAATAAAGACAAAGGGAAAAAGTGTCACAGTAGTCCTGTGATTGTTATATTCCTGTATCCGATAGTACCCTAAGGAGAGACAGGCCGTGACCGTAAAGTACAGTCTAGTGCAGGGATTCTGCAGGACCTGTTCATTGAGCAATTAGAAGTTAGTGTGCCTAGGGGCCAGCAGGTGGCGTGGTGGTTAAGGTGCTGGACACTCCCACATGGCCAACCATAGTTCAAGTCCCAGACCTGGTAGCTTCCTTTCTCTCTCTCTCTCTCTCTGTCTGTCTCTGTCTCTTTCTGGTTAAATTAAAATAAATGAATGAATAAATAAAATTTAAAAATAATTAAAAAATTAAAAAAAAAAAGAAGTTAGTGTGCCTACAAAGAGTTTCTTAGCTAAGCCTTTGACCTGTGGTGGCGATTCCACTCCAGTGAGGGCCGTACGGCCGGTGTTCTCTCTAGTGTGGGGAAGGGCTCTCTGTGCTCTAGGGACCTGACCAGCATGTGGGAAGGGGAGTAAACAACGGAAATCTTTGGCTGGTTGGGTTACTTCAGATTAGGCAAAGTTGTGGGTTTTTCCTTCAAGAAAGCTGCTTTCTCGAGCTCTTCATAAACCTGAATAGATGGTTTATGAAAACCCGAGGGCACTCACTACACCCTGAAGTGCCAAGACAGCTGTAACTGGAAGGGTGGGTAGATGCTCAGAGGGCACTCACTATACTCTGAAGTGCCAAGACAGCTGTAACTGGAAGGGTGGGTAGATGCTCACTGGTCACCTGCACTGCTGTTAGGTACTGAGTCCAGCAGCATAGCATGCTTTTTGAGCCATATGGCTTCCAGTGAACCCAGTAAGAATGAATTAAGTTCACAAATCTACTCCTAATTAACGAGGCATATCCTACTGTAGAATGAGATTTTACATGAATCATTTGTATTTTGAAAGACATTCCCCGTTATAATGGCATGAGGGCCATTCCTAGTTTCGCCAGAGAATGGGGTCTGTGGTCCTCCAGAAGCTGACTGCTGTGTTAGTACTGGAGCACTGGAAGGAGCAAGGCTGCTCAAGACACATCCACGGACCCTCCGGCAACAGCTGTATCTGTAATGATTTCTGTCCCTGAGTCTGTTCTTCCCATTGGTTGTCATAGGGCCAGGTGTCCTGAGGCTTTGTTACATTTAAAAGTGATAGAAAGCTCATATAATTAAATGTTTTTATGCCTGGAGCATTTCTTCTTTGAGCTATTTCATGTGCTGGTTCTCTAGCTTTGCTCAGTCTGTCAGACATTTTTGTAGGCATTTTTGAGACAACATTAAAAGCATCCCAGTAAGTAATATGGAGGCTGGTAAGGAAGAATCATAGTAGTAACGTTTTTGTGATAGAGCCTTCTAGGAATTCTCTTTGTTCCCCTAATGATAGAGGCCAAGCAAGAATTGGTAAGCTACCCTCAGCCACAAAAATCATCCATACTAGCATCGTCAGAAAAACAGCCCAGCCAGCCCCAGAGGCCCACCGATAAGGAACCTGAGCCCAGGAAACGGGAAGAAGGACAAGAACCACGCCTAGGACATCAAAAGAGAGAAGCAGAAAGGTATCAGCCTTCTTCTCGAAGAGAAGGGCCCAGTTTCCGAAGAGACCGAGAAAAGGAGCCCTGGTCTGCAGACACACGCCAGGATGGGGAGAGCAAAAGTAAGTGGTTTGTCAGGGCACGCGCCAGACTGACAGCATCACAGAGCGCAGAGCGGCCTGTGGTGGCTGCAGCCAGTTGCTCCCTCGTGCCCTAGTAGAACTGCATGGCCTGATGACAGAGCCGTTGCTCTGTGGGCCGTACTGTACAGGTGAAGGGATCTGTGTTCTCTGGATAGCAATTGCTATACAAATACAGTCAGGTATGATTTTTAGGTGTCTACGTATTGGTGAAGTACAGTACAAGTTGAGCATCCCAATCTGAAAACTCAGAACGTTCCAAAAGCTGAAACGTTTTGACACCCTGAGTAGAAAATTTCACACCTGACTTCATGTGATGGGTTGCAGTCAAACAAAATGTTGCCCGGCTGCAGCGATGCATGCGGCCAAGTCGCTGTGGTCCACAGCATCACGTGGGAGGCCTGGGGCCAGTTCCTTGCTCAACCCAAAGCCCAGGCCTGGGAGTGTGCCACTGGGATCCCAGCAGCTCAGGGAGACTGAGGCAGGAGGATCCCAGGCTTGCGGCTTGTCTAAAACTGAGCTGCATGTGCTACCCCAACCCTGTAGTAGCTGGAGCTGGGAGGCTGAGACGGGAGAATCACGGTATGGCAAGACCCTGTCTTTAAAAAAAAGAGAAAGAGACTGTACAAAATTAGCATTGAACTTTGTGTATATGAATTAATTTTGTGGTAAGAATTGGGTCCCATCCCTGATTTACTTCGTTAAAGCTATGTAAATATGCCAAAATATGAAACACTATTAGTCCAATGCATTTTAGATTAGGGAAATTCAATCGTTTTTTAAAGAATTACTTTCTTTAACTTTATTTATTTATTCATTCATTTTGATTTGACCAGAGAGAGACACACACATACACACAGATAGAAAGAGAGGGAAAGTGAGAAAGCAAGCCACCAGGTCCAGGACTTGAACCATTGTCAGCCATGTGGGAGTGTCCAGCATTCTTAACCACCATGCCACCTGCTGGCCACGGGAATTCAATATTTATGAAATACTTATCTAGCATCTCTTTATAGAGCCAGGCTTGATAGAGCTGACTTTATAGTAGTATCTATGATTAGAAACAAATAAATAAAATGACTGTCAGACCCTTGGGACTTTAGAAATTCATCTTTCTCTCTCTTTCCTTATTCCTCTCCCGTTTGGGCTGGCTTCGTTCAGCAATCATGCTCAAACGCATCTATCGTTCCACTCCACCCGAGGTGATAGTGGAAGTGCTGGAGCCATATGTCCGCCTTACTACTGCCAACGTTCGAATCATCAAGAACAGAACCGGCCCCATGGGCCACACCTACGGCTTTATTGACCTCGACTCCCATGCGGTGAGTTTGCCCCACCTGGGAGCAGTCTAGGGATGGTGGCTGAAAAATGCTCAAGAATATTTAAGGGACTTCCTTGTCATTTGAATTCCTATCTAATATCTGGTATCATAGCCCTTCTTGGTCTCCCTTTGAGGCTTAATGTCCATGCAGGTGACTGTCATCGAGAGTTAAAATTCTGTGTGGTTTTCCAGGTCGTTTTTGCCTTGCGGCATTTGGACTTTCCAACTTACCTCACTTGTGAAGAATCTGAGTGCTAAACCCTCCAAGATTTTGGCAAATATTTTAATTTCTTAGATTTGTTTTGCCCAACCGCAGGTGGTTTATGATAATAAAATATTTTCTTCTTTTTTTCTAAATATTTGTGAGCTTCTTATTGCTTGAATTTTTAGTTGTTGGGATCCTTTCCTATGGACGTAATGTGAAGATAATAAAAGTTATTGATAATTCTTAGATTCCATGCTCAAAAATCACAAGGGACTTTGTAAACTGGATCCAATGTGGTGAAAATTACAGCCTAAAAGAAGGAGAATTTGAATTTCTGAAATCGATACCAGAAACTGCCACCCATTCTGAGCACTGGTTTGATCAGTCTGTCATCAACAGTCACATTTTTGCCAGTGTGCTCTTACTGTCCATATTGACATCATGACCAGAGCATTATGTTTCCTGAATTTCTCTTTGGAGAAGGAAAAATCGGTGCTCAGCTCTTTCAAAGGCACGGCCTTTCCGCTCTGGGTGCAAGTGTGTCTTTGGTCCCCTAGGAAGCACTCCGCGTCGTGAAGATCTTGCAGAACCTCGATCCACCCTTTAGCATCGATGGGAAGATGGTAGCTGTTAACCTGGCCACTGGAAAGCGAAGGTACTGGGGCAGGGCTCCTGGTGCTGTCCCCACTTGAGCTTTTGGAAAGAAACTCTTCTTTCTTCCTGAGGGACAGAGAGTAAGGCATGATGCCTTCCTGCCGGTTTAACTGCCTCAGGTAGACACGAGTATATTTTCTTAAGTCTGTCTCGTTCTGACTCTAGAATTTCTTTCAAATTATTTTCTTTCTTCCTTTTTAAATTTAATTTTATTTATTCATTCACATATTTTAATTAGACCAGAGAGAGAGAGAAAGTAAGAAAGCAAGCTTCCAGATTTAAACCATGGTCAGCCATGTGGAAGTGTCCAGTGCATTAACCACCACACTACCTGCTCGTCCCATATTTTCTTTCTTCCTTTCAAATAATTTTTTAAAGAATTATTTCTTTAATTTTATTTATTATTATTATTATTTAATTTGCTATAGGCATACACCAGTGAGAAAGAGAAAGTGAGATAGCAAACCTCCAGGTCTAGGACTCAAACCACAGTCAGCCATGTGGGAGTCCGGTACCTTCACCACCACGCCACCTGCTGGCCCTGAATTATTTTCTTTCTTAAATAGTGGTATTGAGTTCTTTCACTTTTGATTGTCTTGTGTCTTTGTGTTCCAAATGATGTTTACACACACTCTTGGATGTGCAGAACAATCTCAATACCTCCTTGCTTCTTTAGAATCCTAAGAAAGTGCTTTCCTGACTTCCCGTTTTCCTGACCTTGTTTCTATCCCCATAATACTGGGCAATCTAATTACTCTTTATTCCTTCACTCATCTTAACCAAAGAGTGTCACCTGGGAAATGGCTGCCTCAGAGACAAGCTTTCCAAGGCAGGGCAGTTGTGGCTCTAGCACCCTCCACTCAGTTGCTATTTTGCTGCAGAAGATGGCTTTGTAGGAGTTTCACTGCTCCTCCCACAGGAGTGTCTGGACCACTACACCACCTGTTGCTCTCTCCCTGTAAAATGGAGAGGAGAGCTTTACAGTGACTCTGCAGGAGTGGACACTGGCAGCAGGCTCATGACATACTATGTTGTTTATTGCAGACATGATTCCGGGGACCATTCTGACCACGTGAATTACTATCAGGTAGGCTTTAGTAAATGAAGTGTGCTTTGTTAAAATCCTTAGGTGACTGAAAATGTGATCTTGACTTTTTTCCCCATGGGAGACTGTTAAGGTTAAAGGATATTGGATAGTTCTATAATTTTAACTTGCCTTTCTGTGGTAGGGTAAAAAGTATTTCCGAGATAGGCGAGGAGGTGGAAGAAATTCAGACTGGTCTTCAGATACAAATCGACAAGGACAACAGTGTAAGTGACCTTTGTTTTATTTCTGCTGTTCTCTTTTTACTTAACCTTGCTACTATTATTTGAAGTCCATGTAGTCACAAAGTCAGCAAGTAATGCTGTTGACTGGGGGCGCTTATCCAGAGAGCGTACCATCGATAGTTCCCTCATCTGTTTGGATTGACCACTCTAATTCTTGGGTTGTTGGTGGCAAGGCCTGGGTAAAGGCTTTGGTGGATGGATACTAGCGATGGCTTTGGTTTTATTCCCTCTAGCATCATCTGACTGCTATATATATGATTCCGCTACTGGCTACTATTACGATCCCCTGGCAGGAACCTATTATGACCCCAATACCCAGGTGAGCTTTTGGCTGAGTTTACTCTATCAATGACCCTTTTGAGAAAAGCACCCATAATTTGTTACTTTGAGGATTTTATTCCCTGGATATTCTGGATGCTTGTTACAGGACAAGTGGAAAAGGTTAAATCTATGGAAACTGAACTGTTGCCTAAATGGAAAATCAATGCCTTATGGCATTACAGGGAAGAACAGCGCTGCTCTTGCAAAAGTGGACAGTGGGTGGTCTGGATGTGTCCTGGCCTCTGGAAGGGGTTTTTAGATTGATACAAACTCTTGCTTGTGAGTGGGAGAGCTGTTTTTTTCCCCTAGAAGGGAGACCTGGAATTGCTGATAAAGTGAGACATTCTGTAGACTTAGCTGTTTCCCACTGTATCGCAGCAAGAAGTCTTCGTGCCTCAGGATATGGGGTCACCTGAGGAAGAAGAGATCAAGGAAAAGAAACCTACCAGTCAAGGAAAGTCAAGTAGCAAGAAGGAAACATCTAAAAGAGATGGGAAGGAGAAAAGAGACCGAGGAGTGACAAGGGTAAGAGGACCGATGTACGAGCTGTCTTTATCACATAACTACAGACCCACGTGTAGGAGTTGTGGACAGAGACAATCCAGGTTTGCGATGTCAAGTTACTTCAAAAGTACTCCCCTGGCGTCAGCAGATGGCAGTTATGTCACTGGACTCCCACATGGCCAACCATGGTTTTTGAGTCCCAGACCTGGTGGTTTGAAATTCATACAGGGTGTGTGTACAGATGTGTCCATGATCCTAGGAGAATGGAAGAGAAGGGATTGTAGTGTCAACCCCCGGGGGTTGACCTCTCACTTTCTCTGTCTCTGTCTCTGTCTGCCTGTCGTCTGTCTCTCTCTCTCTCCAGTGAGCGCATGGCCCTAAGGCAAAAACCTCTATTAAAAAAAAAAAAAAGTTACTTACAAACCACTCTGTGGGGGCCACCAAGTGGCGTGGTAGTTAAGAATGCTGGACTCCCATGTGGCTGACCATGGTTTGAGTCCTGGACCTAACAGCTTCCTTTCTCACTTTTGCTCACTCTCTCTATCTCTCACTCTGTCCCTCTCTGGTCAAATTAAAATAAGTTAAAAATAAGTAGAGTTAAATAATAAAAATAATTCTTTTTAAAAAAAAGTACTCTCTGGGCCAGCAGATGGGGTAACGGTTATGTTGCTGGACTCCCACATAGTCAACCGCAGGTCAAGTCCTAGACCCGGTGACTTTAAAGTCATGCCAGATACATGTGTATGCATACCCAAGGTCCCGAGAGGAGAATGGAGGAGAAAAGATTGCAGCATGGCTATCCCCCGACCCAGTGGGTGATTTCTCACTTTCAGTCTCTGTCTCTCCTGCAAACGCACCCACCCTATAGCAAAAACATAAAAAAAAAAAAAAATTCTCCCTTATCCAGTGTTCCTTTGCCTCTTAGCTGGATGATAACACTCCCGTTTACAAACAGGAAACCTATGAACGGAGAACGAAGTGACTGAACTTGGTGCTGTGTACACATTTTAACCCAGCTTTCATGATACTGTGTAAGAATTACCTCTGGGGACCAGCAGTTAACGTAATGGCTATGTCGCTGGACTCCCACATAGTCGACCACGGTTTGCGTCCCCGGCCCGGTGGCTTGAAACCCCCGCCGGGGCTCACGCCGGGTGCGTGTGTGTGCGCGTGCCCAAGATCCCGAGAGGAGAATGGAGAAGGGATTGTGGCGTGGCCATCCCCCTGGGGGGTGATTTCTCACTTTCTGTCTCTCTCTGTCTGTCTGGCGAGTGCACTGCCCTATGGCAAAAACCTCTCCCCGCCCCAAAAAAAAAAGAATTACCTCTGGGTTTGATCAGTTTCAGGAAAATGCCAGCGAGGAGAAGGCTCCCCCAGAGGACGTGTTTAAGAAGCCCTTGCCTCCCACTGTGAAGAAGGAAGAGAGTCCCCCACCAGTAAGGCAACCTCTGGCACTCAGGCAGGGGCTGGGGTGGGAGCAGGGGCGGGGGCTGGTTCCTGGTGGGCAAGGAAGCTCCCAGGCTGATGCTACCCTGGCTTTGATCCGCGAGTTGTCTACGGCTCACAAATAAGGAATAAGGACCGTGGTTGTGAGAAGCATGAGGCGATGCCTTTCCGTCTGCTAGTAGGAGTATTCCTGCGGAGTCTGTCCTCTTCCCTGCCACGCTCCCACCAGAGCTCCCTGGCTGGGATTTTCCAAAGAGATGAGATCTTGCTCGGTTGCCTCAGAGCTCGTCTCAAAGTCATTTGACCCATGCCTCAGCCCCCCGCAACTGCTCTGGTCGTTCTTTAAATCACTAAAGAAACCCCTTTTCCTGGCTCAGTGTTTCCTGTCTTTGGTGCTGCATAGTAAGAATCTCTTAAATGTAGAGTGTTTGTGTGCTCGTTTTTATCTTTGCTCACTTGGCCAGAGAGAACGATGCTAATATTGTTACCCATTTTTTATATGCCTTGAAGTGAGAGTCTCAGTGTAATCATAAAGATTGCAATTGAATACAGATATGTAACAGTGGTGCCGTGCTCTCTGTTTTCCGATCTGGTGGCTCACGCAGTGGCCGCACAGTTCTGTGAGGTGCCCTCGTCCGCCTCCCATTGTCAGTTCAGCTCATGGCAGCACCTGCCCTCCCAGTGCATTGGCCTTGGCCTCACTCAGGCACTGGCACCGTCTCCCTGAGTGCTTGTCCGTGTCTGCTCTTGCCCGCCTCCTGACTCTGGGCTGCGCGGTCGTGACCGGGCTGGAGTAGTTCAGCACTTCCTCTTCGTGACTCTGATCTGCTGTTTCCCATGCCAGTTCTCCTTTTTCTCCCTTCTCATCATTCTGCTGCTAGTCACTTGCAAGGAACCTGTCCGGTTTCTCCTAGGAAATGAGCACTGTGGTCAGTGGGCCTATTCCAAACTCCAGTCCTTATTCCAACTAAAAGGGGGCAAGGAAATGAGTTACATATCAGAATATATAAAAAAAAAGAGCCCCCAAAATAATTTAGTTAAATTTGGTGTTGATTGTGAGCCTTCTTCTTCCAGCCTAAGGTGGTTAACCCACTGATTGGCCTCCTGGGTGAGTACGGAGGAGACAGTGACTATGAGGAGGAGGAGGAGGAGGAACAGACCCCTCCCCCACAGCCCCGCACAGCACAGCCCCAGCAGCAGGAGGAGCTGGCCAAGAAGGAGAATGAAGAAGACAAACTCACTGACTGGAATAAACTGGCTTGTCTGCTCTGCAGAAGACAGTTTCCCAACAAAGAAGTTCTGCTCAAACACCAGCAGCTGTCAGACCTGCACAAGGTATCAGGCAGACGGCGTGGCCTTTCCGACTGTTATCAGTGAGGCGCACTGGAGGGACAGTCTCAGGCCGTGTCACCCCTCGTTATCAGTGAGGCGCACTGGAGGGACAGTCTCGGGCCGTGTCACCCCTCGTTATCAGTGAGGCGCACTGGAGGGACAGTCTCGGGCTGTGTTACCCCTTGTTATCAGTGAGGCGCACTGGAGGGACAGTCTCAGACTGTGTCACCCCTCGTTCCTAGCATTCAGTCAGTCAGTTCAGGAGTGAATCTGCTCTTCTGTTTGTTTCGTTCATGAGTTGATCTGAATTAAGGCCATGCCCACCTTCACATGCCTTCAGTGTGTAGACCCAAGACAAGCAATGTGGTTGTGGCTGGGGCAACAAGTGTAGAAGATGTGTAGGAGCAGAAGGGGTTTGGGAGCAGGAAGCTCCTTGTGGATTTTCATAGTAGCTCTGTCATTAAGCTAAGAGGATAGACTCAGTAAGCCTTTCTCTTCTTTAGTACCTGGTAGCTCCACCCGATGCTATCCAAGCTCAGACGGTGTGCAGCTCTCCTTGTGTCTGTGTAGAGTACTGCTGTAAGCCACAGCACAACAGCTGTTCTCGGGGTGCTCAACTGGAATACAGTGGTCCTCCCTCACAGCCTTCCTGTTTACACATGCTGAGCAAGGAACCAACCCGCAGACAAACACAGCCTCTGAGAGGGCGCGTGTTGTCAGAGAACTGTGTTGCATGCACCTTCTCTAGCAGGCGTTGGGTGAAGGGACTGGATTTAGACTTTCTCCCAACACAGAACCACAAGTCTTACATAGCGAACAGCTGAGTAGCCCTGCTCCCACTTTTCCCAACCACCTCTTTGGTGGCTCTGCAAAGCTTCTAGGACTCTGAGAAGCTCCCAGGACTCTGAGAAGCTCCTGACAATCCCTAGAGTGGACTGTCTCCCAAGTCCCTTTGATTTTCTGGAATTTTGAGTCATCAGACAATACATTTAAGTTGCAGCTCTCTGAAGAAAATGCTGGTAAATGGCTACAACAATAAAAAGCAGTTATCAGGAAAAAAGAGACAGGTCTGGTGACTCTGCAGACTGAACCAGCCCTTAGACAGTGTAGGGTAAACTACAACACTTTCCCCGCCTGGAGCCCTCCAGTGCAGAACACCGCCTCTCCCTACAGCACTTTCCCCGCCTGGAGCCCTCCAGGGCCGAACACCGCCGCT
>NW_006209032.1:205369-205778 GCF_000334495.1 Tupaia belangeri chinensis | reverse complement strand
CAGCCCTTCCCCCGCCTCGACCCCTCCAGTGCAGAACACCGCCTCTCCCTACAGCACTTTCCCCACCTCGAGCCCTCCCGTGTAGAACACGGCTTCTCCCTAAAAGAGCTGCTTTGGCCTCCGTAGGTTTCACCTCTCCTATACACAGCACTTCCCCCGCCTGGAGCCCTCCAGTGCAGAACACCGCCTCTCCTATACACAGCACTTTCCCCGCCTGGAGCCCTCCAGTGCAGAACACCGCCTCTCCCTACAGCACTTTCCCCGCCTGGAGCCCTCCAGTGCAGAACACGGCTTCTCCCTACAAGAGCTGCTTTGGCCTCCGTAGGTTTCTCATAAGCTCCTGCCTCAGGGCTTGCTGGCAAGAGCTCTCAGTGGGCTGTTCTTCTAAGACCTTGTTTTTCTGAGCGCT
>NW_006209032.1:192995-204822 GCF_000334495.1 Tupaia belangeri chinensis | reverse complement strand
CTAAAATTTAAAAAAAAAAAAAAAACACCTACAGAGGACTACTGAAGATCATCTGCTTCTCAGAAGGGAAAAGGAGCCAAGCCAAGCATTCCAACTTATTCTTTGCAAATTCACCAGAGAGGTTGTTGCTTTTTCTAGAAGTTTGTGAACGAGCGAGAGATTCCAGGAATTACTGGTTGAACTACCTTCACATTAAAACATTTTTAAAATATCGAGGACCAGCAGGTGGCATGGTGTTAAAGGCGCTGGACACTCCCACATGGCCAACCACGGTTCAAGTCCTGAACCTGGTGGCTTGCTTTCTCACTTTCTCTCTCTCTCTTTCTCTCTCTCTCTGTGTCTCTTTGGTCACAGGAAAATAAATGAATGAATAAATAAAATAAATAATACTTAAAAAAAAAAAGAAATAGGAATAAAGTTCCCCCGCTCCCCAAACCCCTGTGGAAATCTCAGATCTGCCCTTCTGCTTACCAACAGGGAAAGTTTAAAGAAAAAGGAAACGATCGCAGGGAAAAGCTCCAATCTCCTGACTCTCCAGAAAGGAAACGGATTAAATACTCCAGGGAAACTGACAGGTAAGCCTGAACTTTGTTCAGCCTAGGCCTCAAGGCATGGTGGAAAAACCATCTCTTTTTCCAGTTCCGTAACTGTGTTCTCTCAGGGAGGTGAGGTTTGTTTTCAGGAGCAGGTTCTGCCTGAACTCACCCCAGCCTCTTGGCTCCCTGTCTTTGTAGAGGAAATGTGGAAGACTGGCTGGCTGCTAAAAGCCAGGCTGAAGTGGCATGGTCAAGAACTCTTTTCTCCTTATCAGTAATGCTGCATCCTACTTATGGACCTACTAAGAAGGTCACACATGGGCTGCTTTCTCTAGGTAGCCTCCATTCTCACATACAGGTGCTGAGTAAGTGCGTGGCTGCTGGTAGAGATACCTGATCCCTCACTTCCTGTACTTGTTTCACTCAGATTGTGCCCAAGTCATAGGCCCAGGGTTCCAGAGAATATATTGATGACCCACTGTGTTCAGATACTATGCCAGGTGCAAGAATACTCAGAAGGGGGGCCAACAGGTGGCATGGTGATTAAAGGTGCTGAATTCCCACATGGCCTACCACGGTTCGAGTCTTGGACCTAGCGGCTTGCTTTCTCCCTTTCCCTTTCTCTTTCTCTCTCTCTCTCTGGTCAAATTAAAAAATGATAATAAATGGAATTAAGTAAATAAATAATTAAAAAAAAAAAAAAGAATACTCAGAAGGACAAGACAGTATTATGGTGACTGTCCAAGGATAGAATAGACTTAGGAGATGGTCAGTCCCACAGGGCAGATAGAAATCCAGTGGTAAGGGGGATGCCATTCTAGTTGGCAGGAACTACGTACACCAGGGATGAGAGAGAGCTCTCATGATGCATTCAAGGACGCAGGTTCAAGGAGTTGGATGGGCTGGATGAGGAGCGTTGCTGGGTGGCAGGAGGTAAGGCTGGTCCACCAGCTAGAGCCAGTTCACAGTGTTCGCCCACCTTGAACCCCATGCTATGGCTTCATCCTGACAGCGGTGGGAGTTCATGGCAGAACTTTAAGGAGGGTGCTGATCTAGCTTGGCATTTGGGGGAAAAATCACTGTCTCTGTCCATTATTTGTAGCTAACAGAAGTCTTAAACTGGATGATTTGTAAACAAAATAAAAGCGTAGTAGTTCCATGCTGCGATTTGGGAGTCAGAGTCCACGTGGCCAACTCCAGTTCCAATCCCAGTCTCAGCAGTTTGGAAAACATGCCAGGCACTATACCTATGTCCCGAAGATCCTCATGGGAAGGGGAACTAGAGGCAAAGAATTGTACCATGACCATGCCCCACTAGGGAGTGCTTCTCTGTACCCATCCTCTCCCATCTCTGATGAGCACATGTACACCCTGGCAATTAAAAAGAGAAAAGGATGGGTTAGCAGGTGGTGTAGTTGTTAAGACTGTGGACTCCCACATGGTCAACCATGGTTCTAGTCGTGGACCTGGCAACTTGAAACTCACGCCAGGTACATGTGCATGTATACCCAAAATTCCAAGAGGAGAATGAAGGAGAAGGAATAGACACATTGCCATCCCCCCAAAGGGGTGGTTTCTTGCTTTGTGTCTCTCTTTCTCTCTGTGTCTTTAGTGAATGTGCACACCCTATAGGAAAACATCTTTCTGTAAAAGAAAAAGAAAAAGAAAGGAAATGGAATTTTATTCACAAAACTCAGGTTTAGAGGCCCAGGTTCCAACTTGTGGTGAGGATGCAACATAGCACAGGGCAGGACCTTGAGCATCAGGGCCATGTGTCTGTGTCTCAGTCCCTCTGCTTATACTGGAACTCAGTCACAGGGGCCCTGCCCTGATTACTGTCACACCTAAAGGCTACAGCCCAGTACATCATAAAGGAATTGATTTTACAGTTAACACTCTATGATACGATCAACTCCCAACACATGAACCCTTGGCTTGTATCCATTCACTACCAACTAAGACCTATGGGGGACAAACGATTATCTAAGCCATAACAGCAACTGTGCAAGATGAGTTTGTTTAGAAACTAATGATACAACTTTGACACTGATTCAGATTAGGGATAATGGCTGGCAGAAGGCTGGAGTATGGAAAGGGGAGTGGGTCAGAGGAAGGTTAAATCCACCAGCCATTGTGATCAACTGGTTGTGATCAACTGCTTGTCTAGGGAGAGGGGAAAATCACTGAGGATGCTCAGCCTTCCACTGGGTAGTGGGAGGAGAAGGGGTAGCAAAGGCCTTGAAAGGGGAAAAAGGGTGGCGAGAAGGAGTAGGAATAGGAGAGACTTGGTCCTTATGACAGGAGAGACTTGAACAGGTTTCTGTGTTGAGCAGAAGAACCAGTATCCAGAGGACGTTATGTGGGTGGGGAAAGGGAGATGGTTGACAGTGCACAGTGCAAGGCCTGAGGAGGCGTGACTGGGTCTGGGATGCTCACATTTCAGCTGGTTTGATCAGTCTACCATAAGAGATGTATTTTTGTATCACAGCCCAGTAACCGAGTGTGTGTGTGTGTGACTGAGAAAGAAACCTTCATGCAAAATAATTCCACAACGTGTGCAGGGAACTCCTGATATTTCTATTCTAGTCTGTACTAAAGTGCTAGGATGGGACCACTTAATGTCACAGCCCATTGGGTCATCCTGTGCATTGAAACACAGGGGACTAGGACAAAGGGAAAGGAGTCAGCCACGAGGAGGAAGGGCACCTTTGCCCTGGGACGAGGCTAGGCTGGGGCAAACAGAGATTCTGCCCTGTTTTCTGCTCCCTTCAGAGCACGTTCTCCTGTCCCTCTCTGTGGTCTTCTCTCCTACTCGTCCTTTTCTGAGTGAGTCAGGTGTTCTCCAGACTCTGTCCTCAGTGTTCTTTATTCTTGCTGCTATACCTCCTTGACTTAGGCCGTCTGAGGTTCCCCGGGTCTCAGCCACCACCAGTAGGCTAAGGCCTGTGGCTGCATTTCAAGTCAGTTCTGCTTCCGTTAGCCTCCTGGGCCTGTGCTCTGATGCATCTAAGGCTCCTTGTAGTCACGGTTGACTCATCACTGCATTCCATGCTGTACTCCAGTTCAGCCCTGCTGACTTCCTGTCGTCCTCTTTCAGGGTAGCGTCAGCATAGCATCACTGTCTCCTGGGCCGAGGCAGTCCCTTCCTTTAACTGTCCAGAAAGACAGAAACAGAGAGACAGAAAGCGAGAAATCAGCCCCCCAGGGGATGGCCACGCCTCAATCCCTTCTCCTCCATTCTCCTCTCAGGATCTTGGGCACACACGCACACATGCCCGGCATGAGTTTAAGCCACTGAGTCCAGGACTCGAACTGCTGGTCCCCTGAAATAAATCCTGTGCCTTATTCTCACTCACCTCCAAACTGGACTCCTTACTTCCAGCTTTTGCTCCCTCTATATGTCAGTCCATTTTCTTTCTTTCTTTCTTTCTTTTTTTGGAGAGGTTTTTGCTATAGGGCACGTGCGCTCATCAGACAGAGAGATAGAAAGTGAGAAATCACCCCCCAAGAAGGATGGCCACGCCGCAATACCTTTTCCTCCATTCTCCTCTCGGGATCTTGGACACGCACGCACACGCACCTGGCGTGAGTTTTAAGCCACCGGGTCCAAGACTTGAACTGCGGCCGATTACATGGGAGTCCAGTGACATAGCCATTATGCTAACTGCTGGTCCCAATGTCAGTCCATTTTCTGACCCTACCACCAAAATGGCCATTTTAAACCAGAATCCACTTTTATAACTTGCCTTTTTTGTGAACATATACCTTGCCTAGGGAAGGCCTGGGCTTCACGTTTTCTTTTTCTGAGGGATGAAACTCGGCACCATGATGCAGCTTCATGCTCAAGGCCTGTTAGCTAGTCCCCAACAGTCTCAGTGTCACTGCCTGCCACTCCTCTCCCTAGCAGCTCCTCCTTCTGTCCTCCTTCCTCCAACTCTTTTTCTAGCTCACGAACTCATTTGTTAATACACAAGTCAGATAGAGCTTTCCTTTGAAATTTCTGTGGGGGGCCAGCAGGTGGGCTGGTGGCTAAAGGCGCTGGATTTCCACTTAGCTGACCACGGTTCAAGGCTTAGACCTGGTGGCTTGCTTTCTCGCGTTCCCTTTTTCTCTTTCTATATTTCTCGCTAGTCAAATCTAAATAATAATAATAATAACAACAAATGGAATTAAATAAATAATTCTATAAAATAAAGAAATTTCTGTCTTATTTAATCTTTTTTAAAATTCTTTTTAAACTCTTTTTTTTCTTGGAGAAGTTTTTGCTGTAGGACACGTGTGCTCACCAGAAAGCAGAGAAAGAAAGCGAGAAATCCCCCCCGGGGAGATGACCACACTGCAGTCCCTTCTCCATTCTCCTCTCGGGATCTTGGGCACGCACGCACACGCACCCGGTGTGAGTTTAAGCCACTGGGTCTGGGACTCGAACCACGGTCAACTACATGGGAGCCCAGAGACATAGCCATTACGCCAAATGCTGGTCCCATAAAAATTTATTTATTTATTTATTTGTTTGTTTGTTTGTTTGTTGTGACCCTTTTTAAGAATTATTTTTTATTTAACTTTTTATTTATTATCATTATTATTATTTTCCAGTTTGATCCGAGAGAGAGAGAAAGGAAGGCAAGGAAAGTGAGAAAGCGAACTACTAAGTCTGGGACTTGAACTGTGGTCAGCCATGTGGGAGTCCAGCATCTTTAACCACCACACCACCTGCCAGTCCCTGTTTATTGTGATTTTTAAGCCATCAGGTTCATGACTCAAGTTGCAGTCAGCCATATGTGAATCCAGGGCCCCAACCACCATGCCACCTACTGGCCCCAAGTTCTGTCATATTTTAAGATGTCCCTTCTGGGTTTTCAGTCCCTCTACTGTATTTCCGTAGCAGATACCCACTGTTGCCACATCCATGATTGAGCTTGTCCATGTTCTATAAGCATCTGTTGACGTAGGACATATCCTCAGAGCAAAGCCTGGTGCATAGATAGCAGGCACTCAGAGGTATTTTCTAATATGCTTTATAGAAGGCAAATACGAATCAAGGGGACAGAGGCTTTTGTTAGGCTCACAAGCAGGTCTCCTTGAAAGTGATGGTGTCTAAGTAGGTCTGCTTCTTTTGCAGCGATCGTAAGCCTGTTGATGAAGATACTGATACTAGCAGCAAAGGAGGCTGTGTGCAGCAGGCCCCTGGCTGGAGGAAAGGGGCAGGCCTGGGATATGGACATCCTGGACTGGCTTCATCAGAGGAGGTGAAGTAGTCTCCATCTTGTTGGGTGAAATGAACCTGGAGTGTACTGTACTCTCTCACTCTCTGGCTTGGAGTTGTGTCCTTGCCTTTTACCTGGGCTTTCTCCACCACTAGCACAGGACACTGGAGCTGAGGAAGCCACTGGTCTCGATTACAGGGATATAGCTTGGCAAGCTGGGTTGCTGGTGGGAAGTGGCTGGAGAAGTTGGAATGGGGTTCATTGCGTTTTGATAAGGAATAAGCCATGGAGTGGTATAGGAATTAGGGAATTTGAGACTTAAGAATCGTTCAATTAAAAGAACTAGAAACCAGCAATGAAAGGTACAGAGGTGTACCTAAGTGGAATTGTCAGCAGAGGTCTTTGATGGCCATACTTGGGACCATCAGGTTAGTCCTCGTTTCTGTGAAGGACTTTGTCCCTCATGTTTCAGAAATCATCTCTAGGGACCAGCAGTTAGCGCAATGGCTGTGTCGCTGGACTCCCATGTAGTCGGACGTGTTTCGAGTCCCAGACCCGGTGGCTTAAACTCACGCCGGGCGCATGTGTGTGCGTGCCCAAGATCCCGAGAGGAGAATGGAGGAGAAGGGATTGCAGCATGGCCATCCCCCCCTGGGGGGGTGATTTCTCACTTTCTGTTTCTCTGTCTCTGTCTTTTTGGCAAGTGCACGCATCCTATGGCAAAAACCTCTCCCAAAAAAGAAAAAAACAAACAAACAAAGCACCTCTATAAAAGATGGTAAAAAAGAACATTGCCCATTTTGTTTTGGCCTGGTTCCCTAAGAAAATATCCACCTTAAGAGATTGGTTTATCTCTTCCCTCCAGAGCTTCTCATATCTAGTATTGAGGCCTAAATCCCGCAGTCATGGAATCACCATGGGAGCTTATTTAATGATGGAGGTTTCTATTTTAAATGCTCCTATGGGGCTGGATGGTGGTGCAGTGGTAAAATACGACATTGCAAGGCCATCCCACATGCGAAGGTTCCAGGTTTATGTCCAGAGATCTCCCTGAACATGCCCGTAATCTGGGCTGATTGAAGCTGGGGTGGATTGTAGCATCAAGACCATCTTGGGGGTATTTTCTCTCTTTCTCTACCTTTCTCTTTTACTCATAGAAAAACTAAGTAAACCTAAACGAAAAAATTATCCTATCCTATATTCTCTGCTCCTTAGTGACCCAGAACTGCTTGTGGTCAGAGACCAGAGGCAACTAATTCATAGGGCCCACTTGACGGTTTTTCTTTGCTTCACAGACCGAAGGTCGGATGAGGAGCCCCAACACCGGGGCCCCAGGAAGAACCAGCAAGAGACAGTCCAACGAAACCTACCGAGACGCTGTGCGAAGAGTCATGTTTGCTCGGTATAAAGAACTCGATTAAGAGTGGAGACAAGTCCCACAGGACATGATCTCCTTGTTTTGTCTCTGTCTCTCCTCTTGTTTTGTTACTGTTCTTGCTGCTAGAACTTTTTTAAATAAACTTTTTTTCAATGTGATTATTTTTTCTTGCATTTTTCAAAGATGGATGGTGGGGGTAGGCCTCATGGCAGGAGGGAGAGAATGCCTTGGTTGAGTCCCTCTGAGGTGATGTCAAAATGGCCACTAGGGCCTAGGCGAGCCCTGGAACACTGCCTGCTGTCTGGGAGTTAGTGGGTACAGTGACCTTTGAACCACAACTTGAATGATTGCTGTCAGATTTTTAAATTTATTTTCTTAATCTCATCAGTGAAACAGCCTACCAATATTTAATTCTATGTTTTGGTGATTGCTGGGGCTGGACATATTCTGTATGTTGGCCTACTGCTTGTTAGACCTTCAGAAGTCCTCTTCTGAATTCTGCATTGTTATGGGATAGAGGACAGTGTGACAGCTGCTTTTCTGAGTGTCTACGGGGTGCTCACTGCATCACACTTTGTGATCCAAGCCACAGAGTGAGCGTAGTATCACTACTCCTGGGCAACTGCTGCTTTGGCTAGTCCTCCTCCCGTAGCTAACTCTTCAGCAGCGGTGTCTGCTCTTTCAAATCATTAATGTCCCCATTGTGATTCTTACCATCCCACAGGATTTGCTTTAGTAGATTAGGGCCAGCAGGTGGCATGGTGGTTAAGGTGTTGGACTCTCACATGCCCAACCATGATTCAAGTCTTGGACCCAGTGACTTGAAACTCAAAATCCCAAGAACAGTGAAGGAGAAGGGATTGAGACATGCCCATCCCCTGGGGGAGGATATCCCATTTTTCCTTTCTTTTTTTTTTTTTTTCTTTTTTTAATTTAAAATTTTAAATAGTAAAATTTTATAGGACGCATGCACTTGCCAGAAAGACAGAGAGAGACAATGAGATAGAAAGCAAGAAATCACCCCCCAGGGGAGATGACCACACCGCAATCCCTTTTCCTCCATTCTCCTCTTGGGCTCTTGGGCACGCACGCACATACGCCCAGCGTGAGTTTAAGTCACCGGGTCCGGGACTCGAACCACAGGCAACTACATGGGAGTCCAGCGACATAACCATTATGCTAACTGCTGGTCTCCTCCTTTCTTTTTTTGTTTTTTTTTTTAAACAAACCAAGGCAATTTTATTACATAAATTAACCCATTTATTGTAGGCTAGTGATATTCCAAATGTCTATGGAGCTTCTACTGGTTTTTCAATTCCTTCAGTCTTCTGATGGCAGACTTCACTGTGACAGCCGGAGTGGAGGTGTAGGGCCCGGGACCCCCGCTACCGTTTTCATGCAGGAACCTCAGTGCCAGATCCCCACAGCCTGTCTCTTCATCTTAGTTTTGCCACAGAAGGGGCAGGTGTACTTGGCATGCTGGCTGATTTCAATTTTCTTCACCATTTTCTGGAGGGAGGCACCATAGCGGTCCCGTATTTACCGACAATGCCGACCTTCTTGGTGCATTTAGCCATACCGCCGCCAACTAGGTCCGAGCCCAGAGAGCCTCTCCTTTCTTTCTTAGTGCATGGCGTGGTGGCGAAGGTGCTGTGCTGGCCACATGGCCAACTCTGTGGTTTGAATCCCAGACCCGGTGGCTTGAAAATTTTTTATCAGATTCCATCCATCTCTGACAAAAGTTATTTTAGTTTCTTGGTACAAGCAAGAGTTCTTTCATGGATCTTTTTATCTTCTAGAGCATTAGTTCTCAGCCTGACACCAAAATATGTGAACCAGGTTTTTATTTTGCCAAGTTATGAAAGTTTTGTTTTGTTTTGTTTTATGAACTGTGATGAGGGGCCGGCAAGTGGCATGGTGGTTAAAGGCGCTGGACTCCCACATCATTCAAGTCTCGGACCTGGTGGCTTGCTTCCTCACTTCCTCTCTCTTGTCTCTATCTGACCAAACTGAAAAATAATAATGATAATAATAATACATTTTTTTAAAAAGTTAAATAAAAAAAAAATTCTAAAGAAAAAGAACTGTGATGGCAGAAGGTAAGACCAACAGGTGACATGGTGGTTAAGGCCCTGGACTCATATCTGGGACTCAACCTTGGTTTGAGTCCCAGATCTGGCAACTTGAATATCATGTTGAGTGTGTATATGTGTGTGTGTGTGTGTGTGTGTGTGTGTGTGTACGTGTACCCAAAATCCTGAGAAGGAGAATGGAGGAGAAGAGATTACAACATGGTCATTCCCCCCAGGGGTGTTGATCTCTCACTCTTCCTTTCTCTGTCTCTGACAAGAGCATGCACCCTATGGGGAAAACCTTAAAAATATATAAATAAAACTGATGGGGTGAGTAGGTGGCATGGAGGTGGTGATGCTGGACCCCATGTGGCCAACTATGCAGTTCGAGACCCAGATCTGGCAGCTTCAAATAAACATTGGTGCATTTGTGTGTGTGCCCAAAATCCTTCGAGGAAAATAAGAGAAGGGATTACAGCACAGCCATCCACCCTGGGGGGAGAGTTCTCAGTCTGCTTCTCCCCAGTGTACTACAGAGAAAACAACAAAGAACTCTGCCCATTTCATTAGAGATAAGCTTTTGTGCAAAGGTCCAAAAAGTAGGAAAGACAATCTTGAAGGACGCTCGTTTATTGAGCATTTATTGAACACACAGTAGCTTTATTCAAAAACAAAGACAAGTCACTCTGTTTTGTTTTTCTTACATTAGCTACCAGACGGGCTGTCAGGGCGTAGCTCAAGCTCAACAGGGCAGGGCAGCTACCAAAACCACTCAGAGGAGGGTGATCACCTCGGGATGGGATTGTTTTTTTCCTAGGAACTCACTCCAAGGTTAAGAATGATTTGATTTTGTGTAATTTATTAACAGCCATAGCTGTTGTGAGTGTGTATTTGGACTAGACGATGACGATGTCATCCCCCCAGGGTGGTGCTTTGCCCCTCTCTCCCCACCTTTACCTCCATTGTTTCTGGTGAACACAGGCATCCTATAGCAAATTAATAATAATAATTAAGGGACAGGCACTGGTAGTTAGCATAATGGCTTTGTCGCTGAACTCCCATGTAGTCGACCACGGTTCGAGTCCCGGACCTGATGGCTTAAACTCACACCAGGCGCATGTGTGTGTGTGCCCAAGATCCTGAGAGGAAAATGGAGGAGAAGAGAGTGCAGCATGGACATCCTCCCTGGGGGGTGATTTCTCGCTTTCTGACTGTCTCTGTCTTTCTGGCGAGCGCATGTACCCTATAGCAAAAACCTCTCCTCCCCCCAAAAAAGAAAAATATAATAATATTAAGGGACCAGCAGGTAGCATGGTGGTTAATGCACTGGACTCCCACATGGCTGACACCACGGTTCAAGTCCTAGATCAGTGGCTTGCTTTCTCACTTTGCCTCTCTCTCTCCTCTCTCTCTCTCTCTCTCTCTGGTCAAATTAAAAAGTAATCATAATAAATAAGATTGAATAAATAATTAGTTTTAATAATAATTTTAAAATTTTACATACATTTCCCAATTGGACACTACAAGACAGATGAAAGTGTGGAAATACATAGATGAGAAGGTAGGAATACACATAGGGAGTGTGTGTGTGTGCATGTGTGTATTTTTATATATGAGGGATCTTAAAGTTTGCGGAAAATACTTGTTAGAAATAACACAATGGGGGGGGGGGCGCAGGTAGCATGGTGGTTAAGGGCACTGGACTCCAACATGGCCAACTGTGATTTGAGTCCCAGACCTGGCGGCTTGCTTTCTCACTTTCTATTTCGCCCCCTCTCTCTCTCTGTCCTTCTCTGGTCAAATTAAAATAAATAGATAAATAGATAAGTACATTTAATAAAATAACTCTTTTTAAAAAAGAAAGAACACTACAGGGCCTGGTGCTGTAGTGCACCAACTAAGCCATTTGCAGAGAAAACCAGATCCCACATGGCCATCCAGGGTTAGAGACCTGACCCCTGCAGTTTGAAAATCATGACAGTAGTGTGTGTGTTTGTGTACCCAGGATACTGACAAGATGGAGAACTGGAGGGAAAAGATTGTGCTATGACCTGGCCCCATTGGAAGTTCTCCTTCTCTTTTTCTGTACTTTAAAAAAGAAAAATCTAGGGGACCACAGGTGGCATGGTGGTTGAGGCACTGGACACTCCCACGTGGTAGACCACAGTTTGAGTCCCAGACCTGGTGGCTTGCTTTCTTACTTTATCTCTCTCTGTCTCTCTCTGGCTAAGTTTAAAAAAACAAATGAATGAATAAAGAAAATTAAATAATTATTGGAAAAAAGTCAATGTATTTATTTTTAATTTTTTTGTACCGAAATAAACTCATACTTCGATTCCATCTTTCCACAAACTTTTTGAAATCCTCTCCCATATATATGGAGGGGGAGAGAGTTACCCATATTTTGAAAGTCTAGAGGTTCTTTTAAGAATTATTTAATTTTAATTTACTATAGGACACATGTGATCCCAGAGAGAGAGAGAGAGAAAATGAGAAAGCAAACAGCCAGGTCTAGGACTCCCACTGTGGTCAGCTATGTGGGAGTCCAGCAACCTAATTACCATGCTACTGCCAGCCCCCCACTTTTTTCTCTTTCTCTTTTTTTTTTTTTTTTTTTTTTTTTTGTTTTTTTTT
>NW_006209032.1:189619-192748 GCF_000334495.1 Tupaia belangeri chinensis | reverse complement strand
AACTTTACGGTTTTTGCCATAGAAAGTATGCCCTCACCAAAGAGAGACAGAGAGGGAAAGTGAAATCACCACCCCCTCTGGGGGGTTGGCATTTGGGCACGCACATACACATACCCAGCATGCATTTTTTTATAATTATTTATTTTATTTTATTCTATTTGTTATTATTTTTTAATTTAACCAGAGAAGAGAGAAAGGGAAAGCGAGAAAGCAAGCCTCCAGGTCTGGGACTTGAGCAACATTTGGTCATGTGGGAGTCCAGTGCTTCAACCACCATGCCACCTGCTGGTCCTGCCCAGCATGATTTTCAAGCCACTGGGTCCTAAACTTGAATCACAGTTAGCCTTGTGGGAATCCAGTCATTGTAACCACTACGCCACTTGCTGGCCCCAAAGTCAGGAGAATCTTAGCTTTTCACTATCACTCTTTGACATGTGACCACAGAGTTCCCAGTGTTAGTCACTTAAATGCCTTTGATGTAGAAGGATAAGCCACAGTTAGAATTGTTTAGAGATACTTTTTAACAGATTTTAAAAGATTTCTCAGTATGGTATATTTGAAGCTCCTGGTTTAGAATCTCCTAACATCTTGCCACTTGAAACATTTTTTATCCAGAGAGAACAGAGTGATTGAAATACAGTTTTCCATAACTGGTATCTTCCTTTGCTTTGCCACGGTTTCATTTTTCCATCTGCATGATCTGAAAAATCAGTTTCACGAGAAACGCATTTATAGATATGTCAAATTATAACTGGATGTGTAGGAATAGCACCATTTCACTGACCTCTTTGAATTTCCTAAGAATCCCTGCTGCTTTCTGCCACAAGTTTTACTTTCAGCTCTGATAGCAGATTGTTCATTCAACAATTTTAATTGCCAGAGAGCATGTGTGCTTGCCAGAGAGGAAGACCCCCCCAACAGAGCATGGTCATACCACACAACCTCTTTATTTCTCCATCCTGTCAAGATTTGGGGGCTGCACACCATGTGCCTGCCATGTTTTTCAAGCACTTGGAGCTTGAATTGAAACTGCAGTTGTTCACTTGGGATCTGGCTCCCTTAACCACTAGGCTAGGCAGCCAGCCCTTGTCAACAAATAATTGATTGTGCACCATGTGCCAGGCAGCTGAAGAGGCACTAGGGAGATAGTAATGGAGACCAGCAGATGACATAATGGTTATGTCACTGAACATCCACATAGCCGGTGACCTGGTGGCTTAAAACTCATGCTGGTTGTGTGTAGATGTGGGCTGAGAGGAGATTGGAGGAGAAGGGATTGAGGTGTGGCCATTCCCCCTGAGGGGAGATTTCTCTGGCAAGCACATGCATCCTCTAGCAAAAATCTCAAAAAAAAAAAAAAATAGTAATGAACAAAAGTCCCCACCCTTCGGGAGTTTGCATTCTAGCCGCTGAAGGCATGGACTCTGAAACCAAACTAGTTCATATCCCAGTTCCGCACTATTATTAGCTCTTTTCTGACCCACTGTCTCTGTAAAACAAGGACAGTGATGACTGGCTAGGACAGCAGAGAAGGCAGCTAGATGTGATTGGGTTCTAGATATACTTTGAAGGTAGATGAGTTAATAGGATTTGCTAATAGATTGGGTGTGAGAAAATGGAAGAGATCATGAATGACTGGAAGGTTTTTGTCCTGAATACTGGAAGCAGGTAGTTGCCATTTATGAGCCAGGAAAGCCGTGGAAAAAACAGGCTGGGTTTTGGCCTGTGTTAACTTCGGGATGCCCGTTAGACGTCCAAGTAGAAACTGCTCGTCTTGGAAGATGACTTCCCTGAGCCTTTGATTTAGACTACAGATGATCTATGGAATGACCCACCTGCAAACATTTTCTCAATTCCCATAAATCTTTATTTCCACGACTTCCCATAATGGGTTTGACAACCATTTCATAGGTAGTGGTAATAAAACTAGATGATGTTTGCAAAGCATCTAGCACAACAATCTAGCTTCCAGTAAAGCGATCATCGAACGTTCCTTCTCTGGAAGACGGGTTAGACAGGTCTTTAAGCTGTCGGTGAGAGCAAATTGTACTCTCTAAAGCGCTCCAAAGCAAAGGCAGCGAATGCCTGTGCCTAACGCAGAGGGTCCCTAAAAGCTCTAAGCCGGGCCGGCAGAGGCAGAATTGCCAGCTCTGTCGGATTTTAGAAGAAAGAGAAAAACGCAAGTAATTAACGAGGGGCGTAGCAAGTGACAGGCGGCCCCGGCGACCACACTTCCCGGCAGCCCTCGCGCAGCGGGCGCCGTCGCGGATTGGGCGCCGCGGCGGGAGGGCGGGGGGGGAGGCGGGGAGGCGCGAGGCACTGTGGGTAGGAGACGGCCGTCGGCGGAGTCGCCATTTTGTAGAGCGGCCAGCCCCGTTGAAGGTTCTGGGGCGCAGGACCGCTACTGCCGCTGCTTCCGTCCCTCCTGGGGGTAAGTGCGGCGGCCGTCCGCGACGCCCAGCGGTTCTCGCCGTTGGTGCCGGCCCCGAGCCTTCCTGTCAACTGCCGGAGCCGACCGATCAGCCCCAGCCGGGTCCCGAGGGGCTAAACTACCGGAGGCGTTGGAGGGCCGCGCCCCTTCTCGCCGCCAGCCCTGTCAGCGTCCAGAGGTCGTCCCCCAGCTCAGCCCCGGACGCGCTTCCTTCGGGCTGTGAGTTTGCTCCTTGCCAGGACGCGTCCCCGAATCCCCAGCCCAGCGGCGCGGTGGAGCCGTCGCCTGTCCCTCGGGCAGTCCTCAGGTGCGCCTCGGGTGTCTCTAGCCGCCATCTCTCCGCAGCTGCACCCGAAGAGCCCTCTCCGCGGGGTTGCTCGGTGCCTGCTGGCCGGAGGGCCGAGGACTTTTCTGGAGGCGGGAGGGGCGTGTGCGGGAGGGAAGGCCTGAGCCCTCGGTCGCGCAGGCCGTGGCGTCGCCATCTCGGCCGCGACTCCCCACGGAGGGTGGGTGCGGGCACCTGCGGGAGACTAGGGCGACAGCCGCGCTTCCACCCCAACGCGTTTGCCCAGGGAAGATTCCTTTTCGTTTCTTAGCAAATGTTCGTTGTGAGCGTGCTCGAGACCAGGCGCAGAAACAGCTGTAACTGGCTTCCCGGCCTCGCCCGCGCCGAACGCGCGCAGCTGTGTGATGTCTGT
>NW_006209032.1:147896-189588 GCF_000334495.1 Tupaia belangeri chinensis | reverse complement strand
AGGTTATTGTTGCCCACGACCTAAGTCGTGTGGGGGTTCGCGCTCGTCTGATGGAAATAGCTTTGGATTCGGCCATTGCACGTTATGAGCTCGATCGGCTCTGCGTCCCAGCTTCAAAGAGGGTTTAAATTTTTCATCGGACATTTTTGAATTTCATGCTGCTCCTTGTATTAACGGACACACTCGGATTAGCGTTTTCACCATAGCTGCTCCGTTGGAGTTGCCCTTTACCATGCAAGTAGCTGTTTGCAGCGCTGCCCTGTTTTGCTTCGTAATCCTAAAATAGGAGCAGGGAAGCAGTCCTCCCTCCTCTTGCTTCCTTTCGTGAGTTTGTTGTTGAATGTGAAATCTAATAATATTTTAAAGGATGCTTCATCTTCCTGCTGAGCTCGTGGTTATAACACAACGTCCTAGTGTGATCTCCCCCACCCCACCTTAGACACATCGCAGATAACGATCTGATGAGGGACTCATGAAGTCTCGACGTCAGTAGTATCTAATCTGATAGAGTGATTTAAATGATCCCTGAGATTTGCAGCAACCAATCTCTCTTGTCTCCTAGAAAAAAAATAAAATTTGATCCTTTTGGAGCTGTGTGCCAGATTCAGTGGAACAATGGGTTCAGACAAACGGTAAGTCACTGCAATGCCTGCCTTTGACCTCAGCTTTCCAGGGGGGAACACAACTGGCTTTCAGAATTGTTCGTTTATCAAAAAAAATCACTCGAGAGTCTGTGCTACCCATTGCTAATGAGCACCTTCATGATCTTCATGCTCCAGCAGTCTAGGGAGAATTAAAGTACCGCAAACTATGCTGAGGTAACTGAAGTTTAGAGTGCTGTTGGAACACATAGGAAGCATGGTTTTGTATTATAAGTAGCCAGGAAAGCTTCCTGGAGAAAGTATTCTCTAAGGTGCAGCCTGAAGGTTAAGGAAAAATTGGGCAAAGGACAGCCGGGTGCAGTGGGTCACTCAGGGCTCCTCCTGTGGACAGCAGCGTGATGCAGAGGCCAGGAGATCATACTGTCTGACACTTAGTGCTGTGGCAAGCTGTCACTGATTGCCAGTTCTGGTTATTGTTCCCTAAATAGCAAGGTGATCCAGATTTACCAAGCCGAGAAGCTTGGCACCAGATGTTACATGAACAAAAAAAGCCAGAGCTAGTGGAGAATTAAGATGAGAGCATTCGACTGTTGTGTCACCCGGAGATTTAAATACACAACCTTTAATTTTTTAGCCATCTGCCTTATTAGTATTAAGGCCATTCCTGGTGATAGATCAAACTGACAGCCCAGAGATGCTTAGCAAGTGATCGTGTCACATGACATAATCGTTTTAACCCTGTGTCAGCAATATGTGGTTCCAAATAGCTTATTAAGTTAACATTTACTGTTTTAGGGTCATGAAATAGTCTTAAACTACTTGTTTCCTTAGATTCTTTTTATTAAGTTTGTGTGATATAAGTAGGGCCCTTATAAACCTTTCCTTTGGAGACCAGCAGGTGGCATAATTTTTACTTCGCTGGACTCCCACATAGTCACGTCCTGCACCTAGCAGTTTAAAACTCACTCTGGGCACATGTGCATGTGTGCCCAAAATCCCAAGAGGAGAGTAGAGGAGAAAGGATGGTGGCAGGACCGTAATCCCTGAGGGGTCATTTCTTGCTTTCTGTCTCTCTCCAGTGAGCGCACATGCCCTATAGCAAAAATATCTCAAAAAAAAGAAACAAAAAAATTTCAAGTAAACCTTTCCTTTGTCTTGTGATTGCACAGTAGTTTTATGAACCTGGTAAATGGTGTAACAGAGAACTGTTTATCTGTGGTCAAATGGGTTTAAGCCTCTTAATACAATAGATTTTCGGGACCAGTAGGTAGTGTGGTGTTTAAGAGTGCTGGACTCCCACATGACTGACTACAGTTTGAGTCCTGGACCTGGCAGCTGGCTTTCTCACTTTCCTTCTCTCTCATTCTCACTTTGTCTTTCTCTGGTCAAATTTAAATAAATAAATGAAGTTAAATAAAATAATTCTAAAAAAAATACAATGGATTTTCCCATGAAGTGCACTGCTGTCCAGTAACCAAAAATAAATCTGATGTTATAGGAAATAATGTTTGCTGATAGTGCTAGTTTTGACCATCTAATTTTGTCTAGCAAACTGACTACTTGGTTAATTGCCTGATAGAAAAAAGACAAATTTAGCTCAGGTTGTTTTATTTTCTAGTAGGTGTGGTACTCTTGAGCAGATGAACCAGGATGTACTCTTTGTTTTGTTTTGTTTTGTTTTGGAGAGGTTTTCGCTATAGGGTGCATGCATTTGCCAGACAGACAGAGAGAGACAGAGATAGAAAGCGAGAAATCATTCCCCGGGGGGATGGCCACGCTGCAATCCCCTCTCCTCCATTCTCCTCTCAGGATCTTGGGCATGCACGCACACGCGCCCGGCGTGAGTTTAAGCCACCGGGTCCGGGACGCGAACTGCAGTCTGCTACATGGGAGTCCAGCAACATAGCCATTACACTAACTGCTGGTCCCTCAACCTATTTTAAAATGCTAAAATCTGAAGCATGGATGAAAAGGGTAACCATAGGTTTGAGAAAATACAAGAATGAACTCGGACAGTATGACACTTCCTTAGAAATATTTAACCCAAACATTTGATCGCTTTGTTTTCATATTTAGCATAAATTCCTAGAAATTAACCTAACATTTAGGAATATATGTATTTTTCCAGTGGTTATCTTTGCAAACTGCAATTTAGTGAAAGACTTTGGGGAATACATTGTCTTATAAATTGACCTGTAGGTTGTCTGTTGTGTTTAACCATGTTTTCTTATAGTACGAATGTGATTTACCTTAGATTAAATGATAATTCTTTTCCCTGACAGAGTGAGTAGAACAGAACGTAGTGGACGGTATGGTTCCATCATAGACAGAGATGACCGTGATGAGCGTGAATCCAGAAGCAGGCGGAGGGACTCAGATTACAAAAGATCTAGTGATGATCGGAGGGGTGACAGATATGATGACTACCGAGACTATGACAGTCCAGAGGTGAGTGACAAGCCACTGTGGAGCTGTTGGAATTATGAATCATGTGTACAATCTTCTTGAAATAATTATACCAAGTGTGGAAATCTGTTCTCTTGAGTATTAAATTTATACCCTCTATTTGTGAATTGACTAAAACTCCTGAAGACAAACCCAATCCTTATAGTAATAGAAACAATAGCCAGGGTTTATATGGGATGTGCTATGTACTCTTTTGAGCTTCTGACTTCATGAACTCTGTAGATCTTAGAATTCTGTAAGGTAGATATTCCATTTTTAAACACGGGACAATGAGCTTATTATAATACGTAAGTCCTATGCCTTGGACTGTGTTTTGAAATGAATAATAAGTAGAAATTTTAGTTTTGGTCATATTAACCTTCTTTTCCCCATATTCCTTTTCATATGCATACGTAGCTTTGTTTAGAAGTACTTGTGTGCCTGTGTAATTTTGCTCTGTTTTTATTTTCCTTTTTCTGCTATTCATGCATATAGTCTTAATGTTATAACAAGTAACAAGTGGTACTTCAAACCATAGTGGTATACCGTTCGATGAGTTATTAACCATTTTTCCTGAGCTAATCGGTTGTTGCTGTCTTAAATAGTACTGCGGTGAACATCATCGTGGAGTGTTTGTATCATCTGTGTTGTCTTTCTTCTTAAGGGGAAATCCTAGGCGTGGAGGGCCTGAACAAAGCCTAAAGGGTGATTTTAATTGTAATTTTATTTATTCTAAATCAGAGAGAGCGTGAAAGAAGGAACAGTGATCCATCTGAAGATGGCTACCATTCGGATGGTGACTATGGCGAGCATGACTATAGGCATGACATCAGTGACGAGAGGGAGAGCAAGACCATCGTGCTGCGGGGCCTTCCCATCACCATCACGGAGAATGACGTAAGGCGGCATGACGGTTCTAACAAGCAGTTCAGTAGGCACAATGAACTTGAAGCTTCTGCACTATTTCCTCATACTGTTTTATCTTACATTAATATCTCAGCCAGTGAAGTACATTTCTGTCTTTAGGGTAGAATTGTCTCAACTTGGTTTAGAAGTGAATTACCACTGGGGACCAGCAGGTGGTATGGTGGTTAAGGCGCTGGACATTCCCACACGGCTGACCACAGTTAGAGTTCTGGATCTGGCAGTTTGCTTTCTCGCTGTCTCTGCCTCTCTTTCTCTCTGTCTGTCTCTGGTCAAATTTAAATGAATGAATGAATAAATAATTCTTTTATATTTCTTTTAAGAAAAAAAATTTTTAAGAATTATTTTATCTAACTTTATTCATTTATTTTTAATTTGACCAGAGAGGGACAGAGTGAGATTGAGAGAGGTGGGGGGAAAATGAGAAAGCAAGGCACCAGGGGGGCCAGCAGTTAGCATAATGGCTATGTCGCTGGACTCCCAGGTAGTTGACTGCGGTTTGAGTTCCAGACCCAGCGGCTTAAACTCATGCCGGGCGCATGTGCGTGTGTGCCCAAGATCCTGAGAGGAGAATAGAGAAGGAATAGCTCTGAGTTTCTAAACCTTAGAAGTAATGAATATGTGAGATGGGTTGCCAGAGTTAATAGTTTGTCATCATTACATTGTTTTATTTGCTCCACTGTGTGTACTCTTAGATACTACAGTGATGTGGAGCTATGAGTATTGCCTTGAGAAAGTGTAGTTGAATAGCTAAGGTCAGCAAGTAGTGGTGACAGTGCAGAACGGGAAGGGTTCATTGTGGGAAAGGTGCTGTTGAGAGAGGGCCTGCTGACGGGCTCGGGCGGCTGCACCGGCTCTGGCTGCTTACTGGGGAACGGTTGGCATTAGTCAAGGGAGAAAGGACTCCTTAACTACCATACCACCTGCTGGTCCCTCAAGACATGTTTTGTTTGTTTGTTTTTAAGATTTTTTGCTATAGGGCATGTGTACTCTCTGGAGAGACAGAGAGAAAGCAAGGAATCACTTCCCCGGGTGGATGACCACACCGCAATCCCTTCTCCATTCTCCTATTGGGATTTTGGGCTTACACACACTTGTGCCTGGTGTGAGTTTCCAGTGGCTAGATCCAGGACTCAAACAGCATTCAACTATGTGGGAGTCCAGCGACATAACCATTATGCCATCTGCTGGTCCCTTGCCTCAGGGCTCTTAAGCTTGCTAGAGAGAAAGTGAGGAAGAAAGCAGGCCCTATGGTAGATGACAACAGCACAGGGCCCTCCCCTCCACTCTTCTCTGGGGATTTTGAGCTTGTACACCCTCATGCCCTGCATGTTTTACAAACCGCTGGGCCTGGGATTCACATGGCACAGTCGGCCATGTGGGATCCAGCTGTCTTAACCACAGTGCCTCAGGTTAGCCTAGGCTGATTCTTGAAACATAGAAATGTTCCAGTCTAGGGGAGGAAGGTGTGGTGGATGGACCTTCCAGGCTGGGGGATCACATGAGCATATCTGGGAATAGAAAGGTACAGAATCTAGGTAAGGCCTAACAACCAGCTTGATTTGGCTGGAGTCAGAGGCTCTTGGCAAAGGAGTAGCAGGGTTGAAGGGTGCCGTTGGGACCAGGAGCTGGGGTCTTTGAAAGCTCAACCAATCATAAAAGAGTTACTGAAGATGTTGCCTGGTTGCAAGGCAGTGCAGGTGAGCATAATGAAAACATAGTGTAGTGGATAGACAGGAAAGGGAGAGAAAAGTTCAGGTAGTAGCAGCAGTGGGATGTGGAGTAGGGGGTGCAAGAAAGCTTCCAGGAGCTGGCTCAGGAAGGCCTGCCGATTGATCAGATTGTCCCCTTGATGAAGAATCGAGGCATATCCTGGGAACCGGCAGAGGAGGTGGACAGTATAGGGGGAGCTGACTTTGAAGCCACTCTGCTAGAAATGAAACAGGATTGTAATGCTTTGTTTCAGGCTTGCCCTAGCTCAGTGTAGAATTTCTGAGGTTCTTAAATACTGTGCAATATTAGAAAATGTGCTTGCTGAGTTGTAATATTTGTAAAATGTGTGCCGAACATTTGAAGAGAATGAATCCCAACAGATCCTCTTATCACTTGTGGAGTCAGTTGGTTGTTAGATTTTGTCTGTGGTTGGACAGACCTCAACTGTCTTCTTTACCGAGCTGATACCCAGACACACCAGCTTCTCGCCAAGACTAGGTGAAGATGAGGTCTGTGTGCACCTTTGTCACCAGGCCCAACAGACCAGGAAAGAGTTGAGTTGGAAGCATTAGGGCGTTGGTTGGCCTGGTGCACAGGTTAAGTCTTATAGTGCATCTGTTTCCATTTTGTTGCATTCTGGCAAGGATTAGAAATGTTCAATGTGGGGACCAGCAAATGGTATAATGGTTACATTGCTGAACTCCAATTAGTTGAGCACAGTTCAAGTCCCAGACCTGGTGACTTAAAATTCAGGCCAGGTATGTATGTGCGCACACACGCATGCGTGCATGCATGCATGCCTAAGATCCTGAGAGGAGGGATTGCAGCATAGTTGTCCTCCCTGGCGGGTGATTTCTCACTTTCTGTCTCACTGTATCTCTCTGTGTCTCTGGGGAGTGCACAGGCCCTATAGCAAATATCTCTGTCTCAAAAAAAGAAAGAAATGTTCAAGGTGAAACTCCATTGCCCCTTACACACACCTTTTCTCTTCACCCACCCCCCCCCTTTTCTTTGTTTTTAACCTAAATTTTTAAAATAATAGTTTTGGTAGAAGTTCTTTTTATTATTGGTTCCAATTCTTCAAACTGTTCATATCTGCTTTATAACATTCACTGGGGGAAGTGACACATTTTGGTTATGTCTCTAACATAAAAGTCTTAGTGGAGGAAAAAACATCTTTAGTTTTATTCTACCTTCTAAAAATATATATAAAGAGACAGGTAGATAAGACATTTAAAAATTATAGTATTTAATCTCCTGAACTAGTATTTCACCTTTTTACTATGTTCCCCTTTTGGTTTGGCACCCTCTTGCCTCAACAAGTCTTGAGTCTGTCGGTTACGCTGTTACTCTATATTTTACTGCATCACCACTTTTATAGTAACTATCTTCAGTTACTCTGACTAACTCTTTTTACTTACTATGTTACTAAATATGAGCCTGAGCCTAGTGGTGGGCCTGGCTCAGCACTTTGGTGTGAGAAAAATAGATCAGTCAGTTCTCCTTTATGTTAGAGTAATACTGAGTCATTGCTCCTAGCAGAGATGCAAATTTAGGTTCCTGTGAGCCTGTGGTCACCTTTTCATTAGTGATCAGTATGAAACATTGTTTTATGTTTGTTGTTGCTTAAACACATTGTATTTAATATATATTTCAGATTCAGTAATGTTGAATTCCCAGCCCTCTCCTGAACTGTACCTCATACCTGAATGAAGCTTTTCTAGCACATGTTTTCCCAGGAAGGCACATCACAGCTGCCTGGTGCTTAAGAACATTGCATAGCACTTCTGCACCATATCAGGGAAGCCATTTTAAACGATCAAAAGCACATGGAAACCACGGCACTAGACACTATTTTTGGTATAAAGCTCACACAAGGCAAAGCATCACCTTGTTAGAGCTCAGCTGGAAACAGGCATTTTAGTGACTCAGGCTTTGCACTTTTCTGCGTATATCTGTGAATGGCTGTAGAAGTCCTACAGATACTGGCTTTGGGGCTAACAGGTTTTAGTGAGTTAGTGAATGTGTGACTATGGGATCTGAAAAATAATGAGGATTGACTATGTATAACCCTGTAGCCTTTGTATCTAACTGTGAAGAGTAAAGCCCACTAAGAATCATGATTCCACAAATTTTGTCCTTTTTCCTGGGAATATTGTTACCTAATGTTATTGACAGAGAGACTAGTATGTGTGTATATAAATACATATATTTTTAAATTATTTAACTTTCTTCCTCCCTCCCTTCTTCCTTCCTTCCTTTCAATTTGACCAGAGAGGGACAGAGAGAGAGGGGAAAAGCAAGAAGGCAAGCCACCAGGTCCGGGACTCGAACCACAGTCAGCCATGTGGGAGTCCAGCGCCCTTAACCACCACACCACCACCTGCTGGTCCCAAGAGACTTGTGTGTGTGTGTGTGTGTGTGTGTGTGTGTGTGTGTATTTATTTATTTATTTATTTATTTATTTATTTATTTTTTACCATTGCCTTTTGCAATGAGGACTTGGTCTGACATCCAAAACAAACCTACCAGTCAGAATATTCTAGGCTCAGTTAATATTTATATTGATTTATTAGGAAACTGAGAATGTTATGAATTTTGTTCATTTTCTCTATTCCTGTAAATATAAGAAATCTTTTCTTATTTAAAATGCTGTACAAAAAATATTTATCTGAGGGGACTCTTCACTTTGTGGCTATTAATTTTTAATCAGGTACGCTTCTGAGGAGTCTGGGTCCTTTAGAACTAAAGAATGGGGCATTTAAGACTAAAGGAGAAATTAACAGATGGCATAAATTGCTACGTTTCTGGACTCCCACGTAGTCAACTGTGATTCTAGTGTCGGACCCTTTGGCTTAAAACTCATGCCAGGTGGGGGACCAGCAATTAGTGTAATGGCTATGTCGCTGGTCTCCCACGTAGTTGACTGTGGTTTGAGTCCCGGATCGGGTGGCTTAAATTCACGTCGGGCACATGTGCGTGCGTGCCCAAGATCCTGAGAGGAGAATGGAGGAGAAGGGATTGCGACGTGGCCATCCCCGCTGGGGGGTGATTTCCCGCTTTCTGTCTCTCTGTCTCTGTCTGTCTGGCGAGCGCACACGCCCTATAGCAAAAATCTCTCCAAAAAAAAAAAAACTCATGCCAGGTGGGATCAGCAGGTGGCATGGTGGTTAAGATGCTAGACATTCCCACATGGCCGACCATTGTTCTAGTTCTAGATCTGGTGGCTTATTTTCTCAATTTCTCTCTCTCCATATCTCTTTCTGATCAAATTAAAAGTAAATTAAGAGGACCAGCAGTTGGCATAATATCTATGTTGGATTCCCATGTGGTTGACCACAGTTTGGGTCCTGGACCCGGTGGCTTAAACTCACACCGGGCGCGTGTGCATGTGTACCCAAGATCCCGAGAGGAGAACGGAGGAGAAGGGATTGTGGTGTGGCCATCCGCCCTGGAGGGTGATTTCTCACTTTCTATCTCTCTGTCTCTCTTTCTGTCGAGTGCACACACCCTATAGCAAAAACCTCTCCCCGCCCCCAGAAAGTAAAATAAATACATAGATGAATAAATAAAATTAAATAATTCTTTTTAAAAAGAAAGAAAGAAAAACTCATGCCAGCTGCACGTAAGAGTCCAAAAATTCCAAGAAGAGAAAGGAGAAGGGATTGTGGCATGACCATCCTCCCTAGAGGTGATTACTTGCTTTCTGTCTCCAGCAAGCACACATGCCCTATAGCAAAAATCTCTCTCAAAAAATAAATAAATAAAAAGACTAAAGGAGGGTGGATTCAGGAACATTGTACTATGACCAAGGTTATGTGTCAGAAAATAAACTGCCTGAGGGAAATGCCCAGGCAAATACGATAAATGTCTTCAAGATTGTTTTAACGCATTAATGTCTGTGTGAAGTGGTCCACCTTTCCTGATGCCTCTTAGGATCATTGCATTTTGGTGATAAGAAATAAATACTTGGTTAATTATATAGTTGCTATGATTTCTGCTGTTGGAGCTTTCTTCAGGAGAACCGTGTTTGGCTAAAGCTTTAACTGTGAATGTGTGAAACCCTGTGCAGATTCGAGAAACGATGGAGTCCTTCGAAGGCCCTCACCCTGCGGATGTGAGGCTGATGAAGAGGAAAACAGGTGAGATCTTGCTTGGTTCCTACCATTCCAGTTCTCTTCCCCGTTCCCACTTCAGTCCCTAAAGAACATCCTGATCCCCCCAGTCTTCAAGCACATGAATTCAGAATGAAAGGTTTGCCATGGCTAAGGAATATGACTCTGAAAACGCTGTTAGCCTCTGAGGACCTTTTCTAAAACTTTGTTTTTAAGGGCTCTTTTCCTTCGGTAAGTAGTGATGTATAAACTCCTGTTTGTGTGTAGTCGGTTGCATGGTTACTTTTAAGCGTGGAATCCAATCAAGTGACATTTAGTTCAGGCGGCTTGTTCCTTGCCATGGCAAAGTATCAAGAAGATCCCCAAGTCAAGTCACATTTATAAAGCTGCTTCCCAATTGGCTTTGTCACGCAGTGTTGAAGCAGTGGGAGAGAGATTCACCTGTTATAAAGGAACTGACTAACACGAGTATCCCGTCTATATCTGAATGCTGTCTCTAGGTGTAAGCCGTGGTTTCGCCTTCGTGGAGTTTTATCACTTGCAAGATGCTACCAGCTGGATGGAAGCCAATCAGGTTGCTTCACTCACCAAGTCTAGATATTCATGAAAATGGAACAAGTCTGTACAATTTTTTAAAAGAGGTTGAAGGAGTGGTTTGTTCCACAGGAGTGACTTTAAAAAAAAAAAAAAAGGAAAAAAAAAAGCTTTGTATATATTAAAATTGGCATTACTAGAATAAATACAGTGCCACAGACTGCACCGCAGACTTTGCTCTGCCCTTAATCATGGCTACCAGGCAGGACTTTGTTAACCACTGAATACCTGTCTGGTGATTACCAAAACATCTTGACGGTCTGTCCCCCTTTCCCTCCCTGCTTATTATATTCCTATTCATTGTGTCCATCGAGAGTGAACTTCGAATATTACACTCTCCATTTGACAGTGAAGAGAACATGATGGAAGTTTGTGGCAGGCAGTTTTTGAAGTAATTCTTTCTGCCTAGAGACCACAAGTCTCCTGGAGGCATAACTGCTCAGATGGGTCTTCAGGGACTGTTTAAGGAACTAGTGGAATTATGAATAATAAGTCTGATGAGATTAGCCTAACAGCAGTGTCCTGCTGCTGTCTAATCTAGTTAGAGTGGCATTAGCATTCTAATCTCCCTGAGAATGCCTTATATGATCTTCAAAGCGAATCATTGACGGTTCTTTGATGTAGTCTAACTGAAGTGTTCTTCTTATTGTCAAGATAATGTTCTGTGCTCGGCACTTAAATGACATTTTTGCAACAACTCAAAAACAATATTGAATGCTTTTAATCAAGGGCATTCTGGGATGTTTGCTTGACTCATTACGTTACTTTTCTATAGCATTTTACAGGTTTGAGTCACCTATGAATAAGTTACATTTTTTGATTAATAATATTGCTGTTTTGTATAGACTCACTAATGGGAGTATCACTTTGATGGACTAACTGTTAAGATTTTAAGCCTCTCATTTTCTTAACGCAGAAATCACAACCTGATTTTATGAAAGTAGAACTTCATTCATTTCATGCCATGGATACCATCCTAGTAAATCTAGAACATTATATAAGCTTCCTGTGAGTCTGCTTTCTTGACATGACAGCATCTTTGGATATAGTTGGTGTGTCAGAATAACTAACCTGGGAGTTTAAAACTCCTTTAAGAAATTAAAACCTAGAAGACACTGAAAAAGTCGCCACAATTTTAATGTATACAAAGCTGTGTTAATGTGTAATACTTCAATATAGTTCAAATTCACTCCAAAAGTACAAGGCCAGTAGGATTAGGGACTCAGTGGTAGTTTGGAGTCTTCCCCCAGCACACACATCCCTCCTGGTGGGATGATTTATTGATACAGCTCCCAATTTTATTTTTGCTCTGTACATCACAATGAGTGGATTGCTCTCCAGCTCTTTTCCTTTTGGCTAGACACTCAGTCTTGCCTTTAGATAATTGCAGAGACAAAATTCACAGCGTATCTTAAATCTTCCAGAATTTGCAAGAAGCGAATTGCTCAATAATATGTGTTTAGAGGGGTTAGACTCCTTTTCAAATTCTAGATCTCTAACCTCCTATCTAAATCTATTTTAACTGTGTCAGACTACCCCTAACTCCAACTATCCCCTCCCCTGACAAAAGGAAAACAAACAAACAAACAAAAAAAGATGCTCCTGTTAAATGAAGGCTCTTTGGGGGCAGGTTCTAGGTATGCTCTTGGCTAGACTGATTCAGCTTGGAATTTGGACAGTTTTAAGTCCCTTTTAGTCACACGGTTGACTTGAAGGAAGAGGTGGTATATGCATTTATGAACTTTTCCTGCCCCCCTGAAGAAACTTCATTGGCCTCCTGGTTACTCATCCTGAAGAGAGTACCATCCATTTCACTGAAAAACACATCTGTCACCTAGGACATTACATGATTGCAGTCGAGGAATAAATCTCATTTAGCTGTTTTAGAGTTGGTGGCATTCAGAATAGTCCCTTCTAAGAAAAGAGTTGTAACCAGATTCCCTTTAAAAATGAGTTTCCTTCCCTTTTCCCCTCAAAGGAAACACATCCTGAAGCAGGAGTTCGGGGGAAGGGGAGATATAAAGGTTTTTACTTTGCATAAGGACGGGGGACTGGGGAAAAGTGAAGAAGCCCAAGGACACCTTGCTAAGGGCTAAAGTAGGAGACAGTCTCAGAACTGGGAGAGTTGTGTCTTCTGCTTTTTGAAACAGGCTGTCACTCTCAGGCAGCCTGTCAATGCCAAATGTTAGGACTTCTGTCTCTGCTGGAGACACAGCCTGGTGCATGTCAGCGTTTAGTGTTTGGCAGCTTTCTCGGCACTCCCTGACTCCGTTTACCTTTACTCCGCATCCCATTCTCTTACTGCCTATCTGAAGGATTGGATGGGCAGAGTATAGGTGGCGGTGGTTGGTCCTCCCCGTATGTTGTCCATTTAATTCCAGAGCACTGATTTTTCCGAAGTGTGCTCTGCCCTGGGAAAATGGACACATGTTCCTCACAATGGGAATAACTAATTATTTCTTTTCTTACAGAAAAAGTTGGTGATTCAAGGAAAGCACATTACAATGCATTATAGCAATCTCAGACCTAAGTTTGAAGATTGGCTTTGTAACAAGGTAAGCATGTGATCATCCCACATCGACAAACCCAACTCTGGGATGGTCCTGTTTTCTTATTTGACTATATAAACAAGGAGACTAGTAAGTACACAGCCGCCAGCTTTTATTATTGTGCACTTTTACTATTGTGCACTTTTTGTGCCTTACTACTTCTCCTAGGTCATCCTGTATTGGCATTAGGAGACAGAATCCCCCAAATTCCAGAGGTTTTGTTCCATTAAGATCCAGACTCTAAGCTCAGTTTCAATTAAGAGCTTAGATCTATTGGGAACCAGCAGTTAGCGTAATGGCTATGTCGCTGGACTCCCACGTAGTCAACTGTGGTTCACGTCCCAGACCCGGTGGCTTAAAACTCACGCCGGGCGCGTGTGCGTGTGTGCCCAAGATCCCGAGAGGAGAATGGAGGAGAAGGGATTGCAGCGTGACCATCCCCCCGGGGGATGATTTCTCGCTTTCTGTCTCTATGTCTCTCTCTGTCTGGCGAGCGCACGCGCCCTATAGCGAAAAACCTCTTCAAAAATAAAAAAAAGAGCTTAGGTCTATTTCACTGAGCTGTTTATTGAATTCTAGAGCAATGTTGTTACCAGAACTTACTATAGCCCATTGTTCTAACCCACTTTGTTACTAGAAATTCTGGTCTAATGCAAAATAATTACAGATAAAACTGTTTTCCCTTCAGTGCTACCTTAACAACTTCAGGAAAAGACTCAAATGCTTTCGGTGTGGAGCGGACAAGTTCGGTAAGCCCAGCTCAGTTGATCAGAATATGCACTAAAACCTGACTAGTTGGTCATTGTTAATAAGTCAATACCTGTTCTGTTTCTGGGATGTCCTTTGGTGCATTAGAAATTTATTTAGGGGCCAGCAGTTGGTGTAATGGCTATGTCGCTGGACTCCCATGTAGTCGACCGCAGTTTGAGTCCCAGACCTGGTGGCTTAAACTCACGCCGGTCGCGTGTGCGTGCGTGCCCAAGATCCCGAGAGGAGAATGGAGGAGAAGGGATTGTGGCGTGACCATCCCCCCTGGGGGGTGATTTCTTGCTTTCTGTCTCTCTGTCTTTCTGGCAAGTGCTCACGCCTTATAGCTTAAACCTCTCCAAAAAAGAAAACAAAAATTCTTTATTTAAAAAAACACAACTGACTAATTGTGCAGTTGTCTGTGAAACTGAGGAAAAGCATAGATTTTAAGGCGTGTGTGTGTGTGTGTTTAATGTTTGCAGTAGGGCATTGCGCTCGTCAGAGACAGGGAGGTAGTGAGAAATCACTCCCCAGGGGGTATGGCCATGCTGCAATTCCTTATCCTGCAATCTCCCCTCAGGATTTTGGAGAGGTGTGCACACGCTCCTGGCGTGATTTTCAAGTTGCCACTCAGGACTCGAGCCACTCAGTTGGCCTGTGTGTGAGATCCAGGGCCTCAGGGCTCCACATCATCGGCTGGCCCGTTCAGCTTTTTTCTGTTTGTTTGATTTTTGCCATAGATCACATGTGCTTGCCAGAGAGACAGAGAAGAGGAAAATGAGAAATCGCCCCTCAGGAGAAATGGTCACACTGCAGTCCTTTCAACTCCATTCTTCTCTCAGCATTTTGGGCACTCACACACTCACCTGGCATGATTTTCACTCCTGGGGTCCGAACCTCGGTCAGCCATGTGAGAGTCAGTACTGTAACTGCCACACCACTTACTGGCTCCAAGGCTTTCTTTTTCCCTCCAAAGGGCTTATGCATTGTCAGAGGTGAGGGAGACAGCCCCTCCTCCACTTGGTCATGGTTACACCATAATCCCCTCTCGTCCATCTGCCTGCTGTTGGGATTTCAGGCACTCACTGACATGTTTTTCAAGCCAATTGACTGATATTCAGCTACACTCAGATTCATGGAATCTTTAACCACAAGGCTTTGTGGTCCACCCAAGTTTGATATTTTTGCTTGTTTTAGTTTTTTACTATAGAAAGTGTATACTTGCTGGAGAGAGAGAGAGAAAGTGGGAAATCACCCTCCTCCCCAGGGGTCATGGCCACACCACAGTCCCTTCTTCATTCTCTTGAAATTTTGGACCTGCATGCATGTGCACCTGGAATGTTTTTTGAGGTCCTGAACCCAAGACTCCATTCGTGCATTTGATCATGTGATATTTAGTTCCTTAACCACCATGCTGACCCTGGCCTATTGAAGATTTTAAGGCATTTAAACCAGTAACTTGTGTGTTTTCTACCTCAAGTTGGGTAGATAATGCATATGATTGTGAAGACACAGAAAGATTCTTTTGTTCTCTGAAATTAAGTCCTCATATCTGGTTTGCATTCTTTTTTTTTTTTTTCTTTTTTCTTTCTTTTTTTAAGAATTATTCTATCAGGGAACCAGCAGTTAGCATAATGGCTATGTCCCTGGACTCCCACGTAGTTGACTGCGGTTCATGTCCTGGACCCAGTGGCTTAACACTTAACGCTGGGGGAACCAGCAGTTAGCATAATGGCTATGTCACTGGACTCCCATGTAGTCGACTGCGGTTCGCATCTTGGACCCGGTGGCTTAAAACTCACACCAGACGCATGTGTGTGTGCCCAAGATCCCAAGAGAAGAATAGAGGAGAAGGGATTGTGGTGTGACCATCCCCCCTGGGGGGTGATTTCTCACTTTCTGTCTCTATGTCTCTCTCTGTCTATCTGGCAAGCACACACACCCTATAGCAAAAAGGAGTGAACAAACCTGCACCTGAATCAACAATATAATCAAAACTCACGCTGGGCGTGTGTGTGTGCATGCCCAAGATCCCAAGAGGAGAAGGGATTGCGGCGTGACCATCCCCCCTGGGGGATGATTTCTCACTTTCTGTCTCTATGTCTCTGTCTGTCTGGCGAGCGCACGCGCCCTATAGTGAAAACCTCTCCAAAAAATAAAAAAGAATTATTCTGTCTATATTTATTTATTTTAACTTGACGAGAGAGGGACAGAGAGAGAGAGGGAGAGAGAGAGAGAAAGTAAGAAAACAAATTACCAGGTTGGGGACTTGAACTACCGTTGGCCGTGTGGGAGTCCAGAGCCCTTAACCACCATGCTACCTGCTGGCCCCTGCATCTTCTCTTTAATGCAAGGTGGAGTCAGTTCTGTATTCACCTAGTTTTTGCATTCCACAAAATATATGAGGTTTTACTGTAACTTCAGATGCTTAAAAAAGACTTTGATTTGGGAGAGTAATCAAGTGAGGGAGCAGAACATTTAATGGACACAAAAATGGAAAATTATCTGTTGGTGATAATGTATATGGTAATTCTTTGACTGGATTAGTTATGTTCATGCCCAGAAAGTCCATTTTGTATGCTACAAAGATGTACAGTAATTAAATGTTAAAAAAAATAATAATAAAAATTTAAAAATTAAAAATAAAATAAAATTTATGAAAAAAGAAAGACTTCTACATGTGCTTAAATGAAAGCTTTGGGGGGGTTTTCATTTATTTCTTTAATTTAAAAAAAAATACATTAGTTTGCCTGCCTGTCTCTTCAATTGGATCTCCTTTCCTCCTCCTTCTAGACTCTGAGCAGGAAGTGCCCCCTGGAACCACAGAGTCGGTTCAATCTGTAGACTACTACTGTGACAGTAAGTACAAGTATAGTCTTTTGCCTTGTGTTAAAAGTTGACCACAGCTGGAAATTTCCTTTCTCATACTTTTTTTTAACTGAATAGCAGAAGATTCATTAAACTTACTAAAAATTAGTTTTCAGAATCTTCTCCATGTTAGAGTAAAAAATACATTAAGAATCTCAGAATAGATTCGTGTGTTTATGCTTGAATCTGCATTGAAAAGCATTGGTGGTGGGGGATGCATCTAAATGTCACTCTCTCATTCCCTGCCAGCGATCATCCTTCGGAACATAGCTCCGCACACCGTGGTGGACTCCATCATGACAGCACTGTCTCCCTATGCATCCTTAGCTGTGAACAACATTCGCCTCATAAAAGACAAACAGACGCAGCAGAACAGAGGTTTTGCGTTTGTGCAGCTGTCTTCTGCAATGGTGAGATTCTCATTAACTCTTCCTTTTAAAAGGAATAGCTTTTGGGGTTGGCAGGTGGTGTGGTGGTTAAAGGTGCTGGATTCCCACATGGCCGACTATGGTTCGAGTCCTGGATCTGGTGGTTTGCTTTTTCAAGTGGAGGGGTCTATAGGTATTGTGGAGGTTAAGGCATCTGGACCGCATATTTCCAACTCCACAGTTTAGGTCCTGGACCCAGTGACTTAAATATCACTCTGGGAACATGAGTGAAGACTAGAGGAGAAGGGATTGTGGTCTGGCCATTCTCATTAGGGGTTGCTTTTTCACTTGCCCTCCCTCCCTCCTGTGTTTTTCTTACACAAACACACATGCTATATAGCAAAAGGGACCAGCAGATGGTATAGCAGTTATGTCACTGGATTCCCATATAGCCAACTGTGGTTCAAGTCCCAGACCCAGCGGCCTGAAAATCAGGCCAGGTGCGCATGTGTGTGTGTCCATGATCCTTGGAAGAGAAGGAATTGCCATGTGGCCATCCCCCCAGGAGGGTGATTTCTTATTTTCTCTCTCAATATGTCTGTCTCTCTTCAGGGAATATACATTGCCCTAAGGCAAAAATCTCTTAAAAGAAAGAAAGAAAGAAAGAGTTCTAAGCAAGTATGTTTCATCCAGTTTAGATAACTGAGTGTGAGGCTCTTAGAATCTGAGATTCAGGGCTGCATAGTAAGAGTTTACACAGTGCTAAAATACTGGACTGGTCATTTCAGTAAGTGGTAAAATAACATGCATCTGTGGAAACTTGACGGAGCTGGAGATTGAGCCACAGTTTGGTTCTTTGTGCTTTCTTTTAGATTGAGTAAGCATTTTCTTTCTTTCTTTTTTTTTTTTAAAGAATTATTTTACTTAACTGTAATTTACCTAATTTGACCAGAGAGGGACAGAGTGAATGAGAGAGAGAGAGGGAAAATGAGAAAGCAAGTCACCAGGTCTGGGACTTGAACCACGGTCGGCCATGTGCAGTGCCCTTAACCATCACCCCTACTGGCCCCAATATAACATTTTCTTTCTAATAATACTGGATACCCACATATCCTGGAGCAGCGAGAAGTCTCTTTTCTCAGGGTTTCATATCTGCAAACGCAATAAAGGATCATGTTTTTTTTGGTTTGTGGGCTCACACACACACGCACATACACCTACTTACATATTTATTTTTTAAATTTTTTCTATTGAGTGCATGCATTTACCAAAGAGACAGAAAGTGATAAATCTCCCCCACTGGGGGTGGCCACGCTGCAATCCCTTCTCCATTCTCCTCTCAAGGTTTTGGGCATGCATGTATGCATGCACGCATATGCGCCTGGCAGGAGGTTTTTGTTTTTTAAGATTTTTGGGGGAGGGAGAGGTTTTTGCTATAGGGTACATGCATGCACTCCACAGAGAGCCGAAAGTTTCTTTCTTTCTGTCCTTTCTTTTCTTGCTTAGTAGTAGAGAGGGACAGAGTGAGAGAGAGAGAAAGTGAGAAAGCAAGCCAACTTAGATATTTTGAATTGTTGTGTGTTTTGTTGTTGTGTCTGTTTTTTCTTGCAAGAGAGAAAGGAAAGCAGGGAGCAAGGCTGGGCCTGACCCTAGCATGGGGCTTGGTCACGCTGCAGTCTTTTCCTCTAGCTCTCTATTCTGTCAGGATCTTGGGCACCAGTGCAAGTCCATTTGTAAGCTACTGGGGCTAGGAGTCAAACTCTGCCGTGTGGTATCCAGGTTCCTCTGCACAGCACTTAACCTCTGTGCCGTGCCCATCGTTCTTTATTGTTAATAGAAAACTCTTTCTTTGAGGGGCCAGCAGGTGGCGTGGTAGTTAAGGACTCTGGACTCCCAGTTCAAGTTCCAGACCTGGCAGCTCGCTCTTGCTCTCTCTCTCTCTCTCTCTCTGTCCCTCTCTGGTCAAACTAGAATGAATGAATGAATGAAGAAAGTCAGAAAGAAAGGAAGGAAGTTAAATAAAATCATTCTTTTTTTTTTTTTTTTTTTAAAAAAAAAAAGAAAAGAAAAGAAAGGGGCCAGCAGATGGAATGGTGGTTAAAGGCACTGTATTCCCACATGGGTGACTACGGTTCAAGTCCTGAACCTGGTGGCTTGCTTTCTCACTTTCTCTCTCTCTCTGGTCTCTCTCTGGTCAAATTAAAATGAAAAAGTGTATAAATAAGTTAAATAAGATAATTAAAAAAAAAAGAAAACTGTTTCTTTGATTGGGATAGATGGTAGGGAGAGATTTTTAATTACATGACAAAATTATTTTTTCACATTCTCCTTCAGGATGCATCTCAGCTGCTTCAGATATTACAGAGTCTTCATCCTCCTTTGAAAATTGATGGCAGAACTATTGGAGTTGATTTTGCAAAAAGTGCCAGAAAGTGAGTGGCCTCATTGTCCTTACTTCACACTGCTGCATCTGCACACCTGTCCAAGGACACTTTGCTGACTGTACTCCATGTCTGTGCTCTCTGCACTGGGACGCTACCCTCTCTTGTTGCCAAGGCCAGGAGGGGAGACCATTGTTGTCTCTTTGAGCTTATTCCCTCCAGTCCTCTATAAGCAGTCGATGATGGTTGGCACAACTGGTTTCAGAGCAGGACAAAGGCAAGCACGGCAGATGGGTTGAGAACACGTTCCGTGTAAACTGCAGCAATAGAAGGCAAATCCATCTGAACTACTCTCCTTCTAGAGCAGCATGCTAGTGGCTTCGTGTATGTAGTGCTTCAGCCCAGCTCTGTAAATGTCTGACAGCATTGCCCATAGAACAGATACTTTATTAGATGGCAGGTTATGAAAGAGGCAGTGATGTTACAGAGCCATTGCCTGTGAAGACTCCTCCATTTGAGCAATGTGGCCTTGCTGGCATATGACAAAGGCTGGAATGAATTTGTTTACTTCACACTGTGAGGCACTAGATGGGGGCATACTGAGATGGGATCACGTGACTGGATCTTTGTGCTTTCAGAGACTTGGTCCTCCCCGACGGTAACCGAGTCAGCGCCTTCTCTGTCGCTAGTACAGCCATTGCTGCTGCTCAGTGGTCCTCCACCCAGGTAAGATGAAGGATTTTTTTGCTCAAGGTAATGTGTCCAGATTCACAGAAGTGCAAGGGCATCTTTAGGGAGTACTTCTTAGCTTCTTTGACATCTACTAAGTTTCTTTTCTTTTATAGTCTCAAAGTGGCGAAGGAGGTGGTGTGGATTATAGTTACCTGCAGCCAGGCCAAGATGGCTATGCCCAGTATGCACAGGTAGGTGAATCTGACCAGCATCCAACTTGTAGTCTCCAGAGGATGTCTGCAAATAGCAGCTTTAATGGTGGACTTTTCTTCAGTACTCACAGGATTACCAGCAGTTTTATCAGCAACAAGCTGGAGGATTGGAATCTGATGCATCATCTGCATCAGGTAGTAAATTTGATCTCCCACTTGCCTTTTGTTTAAGCAACTGCAATTGAGGAAATACGACTAGATGTCCTAACTAGACCTGAAGCTACAAGTCTGTTTCCCTTGTCTAAGGTTCTGGGGAAGATTTGGGTCCTTGGTGTATGCAAAGAGCCAATACAACCTCTTAGAGACCACATCGTGTTGAATTTTATCCTTGGAATTCAACTCTGTTTCTTTATCTGTGTTCTGAGGAGTCATGCATGCCCACATAAGTTTGGGGAACAGGGCATGATCCTGGAGTGTGGTGTGCAGGTACCCATCAGAAGGGTCACTATAAGCAGCTTTCGCTCTAGTTTTTGTCCTATTAATAGAATTATAAAAGCCATATTCTTGAATCTTAACCCCAGAGCAGATATGGATTCTTTCTTCCATCTTAGCTATCATACAAAATTCTTAACTTTGTACCTCTCATTCTACTGGTACTACGAGGAAGTGAAAACATCCGTTTCCAGCTACCTGGCGGAACTAGGTTATTAAGAACTGACATCTACAAGAACAGAAGGCTAGGTTGGGCATCCCAAATGAAGGTGTTTGCCTTGGAGTTCCATGCCTTATTTCTCTGTAACCTCCATGTTTATCTCCAGGCACAGCAGTGACCACCACCTCTGCGGCTGTCGTGTCCCAGAGTCCCCAGCTGTATAATCAGACCTCCAATCCACCTGGTTCTCCGGTAATCCTGTTGTCTTATATATAGAAGTGCTGGCTGTTGGGAAATCTTTGTTTTGCTGTACAAGTATTACTCCTTCCTGCTGTATGGGCCAGAATTGAGTAATACACCTTCCAGCTTCTATCTGTGTCTGGCAGTGTTAGATAATACAGTAATTTTATTACATGAATATGCATATATTTAAAACATCAGATTTCAAGTGGGATATATTTATACTTTCTGCATGCTTCAATCTGACCTTTAAGGAGACAGCTGTCAGTATGTGTTTTCCTGAAGGATTGCCTTAGATCCTTGACACAGTGTGTCTGTCAGGGGAGCCCTTCCTCCTGGATGATTGCAGTGATTAGTTGTCTTCCAAGGCTTTACAATTGAAATTATATTGAAGCTGCTGTTCTTTCCAGACTGAGGAAACACAGCCTAGCACTAGCACAAGTTCACAGGCCCCAGCCGCTTCCCCCACTGGTGTAGTTCCTGGTACCAAATATGGTAAGCCAAACCTCATGGGGCTGGTGACAGTTGGAAGGACCTAGCTGTTGTCTTTGTTTAATAAGTGTTCCTCTCCCTATGTGGGTGTCAGAGGGACACTTGGGATGTGAGAGAAAGGAGAACATTAAGGCCTGCTGCATCTCACTGGCTTAGACTTTGGAAAAAGCCAGTTCCTTTCCTGAAATGACTGTGTGCTGGATTTTGTTTTTACAGCAGTACCTGACACGTCCACTTACCAGTATGATGAATCTTCAGGATATTACTATGATCCAACGACAGGCCTCTACTACGACCCCAACTCACAAGTAAATGTGGTTTTCTTTCTCAATGCCGTGAGAGATACCCTCGGTTCACTTAGTCATTTATGAGGCATGAACTGAATGAAGTGTTTTTTGCAGAGGAGACTGTGAACCAGATTAGCTATAGCTTCTTCACAGCCACAAAGGTGTCATTTTCCTTTTAGGATTTAAATTGTAAACTTAAGGGGCCAACAGCTGGAGTGGTAGTTAAGGCTCTAGATTCCCACATGGCCCACCATGGCCATGTAAGGTTAAAAAAAATATAAGGTTAAAAATGTTTTGTGGGGCCAGCAGATGGCATAGTGGTTGAGGTGTTGGACTCCCACATGGCCAACCATGGTTCAAGTCTCGGACCTGGTGGCTTGCCTTCTCACTTTCTCTCATTCACAGGCCTTATAGCAAACTTAAACAAATAATGATTAATAATTTTTAAAATGTTTTGCTGTATGAAGTACTATTAGGAAAATACACACGTGTTTTTTAAATGGTTATGTGTAAGTGTTCTTTGAATGTTTGTGTGTATACAGGTTTGTAGCCACACTGTCACTCAGCCAGAAGTCCATAGTGCTCCTTGCCCGTCAGCATCCTCCCCCTCTGGGAACCATTGTTCTGATTTCCAATACTGTAAAGTGTGTGGGGTTTTGTTTTTTTTTTTTTTTTGGTCATGTTAAAATTGACCTAACTGAGGTCCAGCAGGTGGTGTGGAAGTTAAGATGGCTAGTAAAGGGAACCAGCAGTTAGCATAATGGCTATGTCGCTGTACTCCCACGTAGTCGACCGCGGTTCGCGTCCCGGACGCGGTGGCTTAAAACTCACGCCGGGCGCATGTGCGTGTGTGCCCAAGATCCCGAGAGGAGAATGGAGGAGAAGGGATTGCGGCGTGACGATCCCCCCTGGTGGGTGATTTCTCGTTTTCTGTCTCTAGGTCTCTCTCTGCCTGTCTGACAAGCGCACGTGCCATATAGCAAAAAACCTCTCAAAAAAAAACAAAAAAAGATGGCTAGTAGATCCCACATCACAGACTCCACAGTTCAAATCCTGCACCCAGCAGCTTGAAAACCACACCAGTCACTTGTGTGTGTATCCCCAAAGTCTCAAGAGAAGAGATTGTGGTGCAGTCAACCCCCCAGGGGTGATTTTGATCTTTCTCCTCCTTGGTCTCTCTCCAGCCAACCATATGTGCCCTATAGCCAAAAAAAAAAAAAAAAAAATCTATCTGCAAGTTTTAAATTGTGCTTTTTCTCCCCATACATTCACCATTTTAATCATTTAGAGGTACTGTTCAGTGGTTTTTTAGTATATTCACAGTGCTGTGCAGCTGTTACCACTGTCTAATTCCGAACATTTTTAATCACCCCATGAAGAGGTGAGCAATTACTCCGTATACCCTCCTCCCTCTGGTCACCATTCTTCTACTTTCTGTCTCTTTGGATTTGCACGTAACTGGAATCAGACAATAGAGTCAACCCTCCTTACCCGTGGGTCCCGTGTGTGTGTGTGTGTGTGTGTGCGTTCAGTGTAGCGGTTGAATTCGCAGTGTCCAGCCTGTGGCTTTGGAGGCTAACCGTGTTACACCATCTTATGTGAGAGACCTGCATGGGCATATTGCATATCCACGGGAAGTCGTGGGACCAAGTCCTCTCAGATACTGAGGGATGACTGTTCCATATGACCCTTTAATTTCTTACTTATTTTAAAGGTTTTTGCCATAGAGCATGTGCACTCGCTAGAAACAAGAGACAGCGAGAGGGGAAGTACCCTAGAAAGGATGGTCATACCATAATCCCTTCTCTTCCAGTCTTCTCTTAGGATTTTGGGTGCACACACATGCACGCCCAGCACAATTTTCAAACCATCCAGTCCAAGATTCGAACTGCTGTCAGCTATGTGAGAGTCCAGTGCCTTAGCCACTACACCACCTGCCAGCCCCACCTTATGACCTTTATATCTAGTTTTATTTTACTTAATATCTTTTTTTTTTTTTTTTCTGTGAGGTGTGTGCATTCATAGGGAAAAAAAAGAGGAGGGGTGGTGAGAAAGCACCCTTCAGGGAGAATGACCACACTACAGTGCCTTCTCCATTCTCATTTTGGGGACACACACATGTGCCCAGCATGTGTTTCAATCTGCTGGGTCTAGAACTTAAATGATGTACTTTACTGTGTAGGATCCAGCTGCCTCACTATCATTCCACTGACTGGCCTTTTTTTTTTTAAATAAAAAAATTATTTACTACTACCAAGAAAGAAGATAGCATCCCAACAACAGGTTTTTTTGTTTGTTTGTTTGTTTTGTTTTGTTTTGTTTTTTTGGAGAAGTTTTTGCTATAGGGCGCATGCACTCACCAGAGAGACAGAAAGCGAGAAATCACCCCCCAAGAAGGATGGCCACGCCGCAATCGCTTCTCCATTCTCCTCTCGAGATCTTGGGCACGCATGCACACGCACCTGGCATGAGTTTAAACCACCGGGTCTGGGACTCGAACCACTGTTAGCTACATGGGAGTTCAGCGATAATAGTCATTACGCTAACTGCTGGTCCCCCAACAGGGTCTTAATGTTGCAGTCCGGACCAGCCTTTAGCCAGCCCCCGATCATGGGCACACAGACACCTGAGGTATCAGGGGTGTCACTGGACTTGAACTAGGAACCTTTCCATGTGTGACTGCCTTGCAGTCATTGCATTTTACTGCTCTGTCACCATTTGATCCCTGTGTGCACATACATGACAGAGAAAGCACTGCCCAGTAGGGCCTCATCATGCTATAATCATTTTCTCCAGTTCTTCATCCTGTCAGGCTCTTGGGTATACACATGCACACCCAGTGTATTTTTCAAGTCAACAGGGTCAGGACTTGAACCCTGATTAGTTATGTGGAATCTGGCTTCCTCTGTGTAGGACCCAAATGCTGATTTAAGAGACAAGTCTTCTCTTAAATGTAAAATGTAGCAGATCTGTGGAGTAATGTGTTTTTGTTTTTTGCTTTTTGGGTTTTGGGTTTTTTTTTTTGTTTGTTTGTTTTTTGGGTGCTTTATGTAACTTTTAAAAAGGAAAAGCAGGGGCCAACAGGTGGCATGGTGGTTGAAGTGCTGGATTCCCGTATGTCCAACTGTAATTTGAGTCCTGGACGTGGTTGCTTGTTTTCTCACTTTACCTCTCTGTCTCTCTCTGGTCAAATTAAATAATGATAATAAATATTAAATAACATTTTTAAAAAAGAATTATGTATTTATTTAATTCCATTTGTTCTTATTGTTTTATTATTTTGACCAGATAGAGACAGAAAAAGACAGTGAGAAAGCAAGTCTCCAGGTCTGGGACTCAAACTGCAGTTGGCCATGTGGGAATCTAGCACCTTTAACCATTAAGCCACCTGCTGGCCCCAATAAATAACTCTTAAAAATAAAAAAGAAAAAGAAAAAGGAAGAAGAAAGAAGTTATTGGGGCCAGCAGATGGCATGCTGGTTAAGGCATTGGACTCCCACATAGTCAACTGCTATTTGAGTCCCAGACTTGGTGGCTTGAAGATCACACCAAGCACATGTGCGTGCATGCCCAAAATCCCAAGAAGAGACTGAAAGAGAAACAATTGAAGCGTGGCCATCCCCCCTTTAGGGGTGATTTCTCACTTTCTCTCTCACAAGTGAACAAGCACACATAAGCCCCATGGCAAGAAACTTTTAGCACTCCATAAATAAATGTGTATGACCTGGAGCTGTATATAGAGGATAGTGAAATAAGTGTCTTTAACAGAATTGGCACTGACAGCTTGTGGCTTCTGAGAGAGAGAAGTGTGAGGCTGTGTGCGACCTGCTTGAGCAGGCCCAGCCTCTGCTGCTTTCGTTTGGAAAGTTTGGCCATTTTCCTGGTGGCCAGACAAGTTGTGACTTCTGTGTCATTACCAATGGCACCTCCCCTGGAAGCAGTATAGCAGACACTCTCTGGACTTCCTGTGGAGCAGGTAGAGTGATTGGAAAAGAGAAGAGGGTCGGTGACATCAGCCCTGTTCTCGTTGCTCTCGAACTCCTTCACCAACACCTCCTTCCAGGGTCCCACGCCTGTGTTTGCTTGCCTGGGTAGCCAAAGGGTTTCCCATGGATGAGCCTGGCAATAAGCTGATAGCTGGTTGTCTTGGAGGGTGTGTGATTTCTGTAGTACGTCTACCTGTTTTGGCCATGGCCAACCATCTGTCTATGTAAAGAAATGAGCATACCGCGCTCTCATTTTTTTTTTTTTTTTTGGTAATTATTTAATTTGAGGGCCAGCCGGGTATTTAATTTGAGGGCCAGCAGGTGGCATGGTGGTTAAGGGTACTGGACTCCCATATGGCTGACTATAGTTAAAGCCCCAGCTTGCTTTCTCACTCTCTTTCTCTCTCCCCCTCCCTCCTTCCCTGGTCAAATTAAAGTAAATAAATAAAGCTAAATAAATTTTTTCTTTTTTAAGAGATTTTTACCATAGGGCAGCATCAGTGAACATAGCAGACAAAAAGATTGTCTTGTTTTAGAGATAATGAAAAAGGAAAATAAAAGATAAAAAATGTATACACACGCAAACATACATATAGCATCACTTTTTTTTTTTTGGGGGGGGGGGAGGTTTTTGCTGTAGGGCATGTGCGCTCACCAGAGAGACAGAAAATGAGAAATCACCTTCCAGGGGGAATGCCCACACAGCAATCCCTTTCTCCTTCATTCTCCTCTCAGGATCTTGGGCACGCACACACACGAGCCTGGCGTGAGTTTAAGTCAGCAAGTCTGGGGGCTTGAACCGCGCTCGACTACATGGGAGTCCAGTGACATAGCCATTACACCAACTGCTGGTCCTACCCAGCATGATCTTTTAAGCCACCAGATCCAGGACTTGAACCATGGTCAACTATGTAGGAGTTCAGCAACATAACCATTTCGCTGGTCCCCATCTGCTGATCCCTAAAATAATTCTTTTTAAAAACATTATTTAATTTTATTTATTACTGTTTTTATTTGCTCTATGTAGGGCACATGCACATACCAGAGACAGACAGAGGGAAAGTGAGATATCAAGCCTCCAGGTCCAGGACTTGAATCGTGGTCAGCCATGTGGGAATCTAGCACCTCAACCACCATACCACCTGCTGGCCCCAAGGCATACTGCCCTTTAGGTACCAGATTGACCCAGAGATTTTATTCATGGGAACTTGGGACTGAATGGTGGTGTAGCTCTTTACAGCTGACCCACATGCAAAGGTCCTGGGTTCATATCTGGAGTATGCCAGGCACTTAGTGCCCATGATCCAGGACTTGCTGGGGCTGGATTGCAGTGTTAGACCCTGTTCTGTCTCTCTCACTCATGAAAGAGATACACTTTTAAAATTAATGAATTAATAGGTACTAGATCCTTGTGGAGGAAACCATATTCTGCTTTTACTCTGGAAGCTTAACACCTGTTTAGTACCTGGTTCATCCTCGCCTATTCCACTTTGTACTGTTGGTCTTTTCTAGGCAGGAAGCAGCACTAAACCACAGCATATTTTACATTTGCTTATTTATTGATAAAAACTTTGACCTGTGTTTTTAACAAAAGAATTCACTAATCATTTGACATCACAATCCCCATTAATTGTATTTTTCTCTCCTAGTACTACTATAATTCCCTAACCCAGCAGTACCTCTACTGGGATGGAGAGAAAGAGACCTACCTGCCAGCTGCAGAGTCGAGCTCTCACCAGCAGGCAGGCCTGCCTCCTGCAAAAGAGGGGAAGGAGAAGAAGGAGAAGCCCAAGAGCAAAACAGCCCAGCAGGTACATTGGGACTGGCCAGGGGACCCCGCTGTCCTCGGGGTATTGGGTTATAGCTTTATTTGGAGTCTCAGGAACTGTGCTGCATGTTTGTTTGCCATAAGGTCGCCAAGCATTTGCAGTGTTTTTGTTGTTACCAACATTGTCTGTGCATCTGTTTGCCTACATACTTAGAAATAAATATCCTGGAAGTCTCTAGGGCTTTCAGGCATTGTTCATTAATGACTTCAGTTGTATGTGATCACATCTCGTGAAATTATTTATAGGCAGCAGTAAGAGAGAAAGGGGTTTTGTTTCAGGACATGTGGGGATGAAATCTTTAATGGCTCATTGTCTTGGTACGGGGGACTAAATGCTTTTTCTGTATGTGATGTCGTTTGACATTAGATCGCCAAAGACATGGAACGCTGGGCTAAGAGTTTAAACAAGCAGAAAGAAAATTTTAAAAATAGCTTTCAACCTGTCAATTCTTTGAGGGAAGAAGAAAGGAGAGAATCTGCTGCGGCGGATGCTGGCTTTGCTCTCTTTGAGAAGAAGGTAATGGGGCAGGAATGGCCCAAGTTGGTGACGGGAGCTGGTGTAAAACCTGAGGCTCATGGCGGTTCTGTTTCCCAGGGAGCCCTGGCTGAAAGGCAGCAGCTCATCCCAGAGCTGGTACGGAACGGCGATGAGGAGAATCCCCTCAAAGTAAGGAAGCAGCACAGTGTTTTAAAGGCCGCATCTGGTTTATGTCTCGCTTTTAAGTTCAGCTGCATCTGATGTGATTCCTCCCTAAAACTAGATGTGGTCACTGTCAGTGGATATTTGGAACAGCTCCGCATGTAGAGTCCAGACTCGGGCTTTCTTTGTGAGAGGGAGCAAGAAGTGACTCCTGAATCTCTGAGCTTAGTCCATTGAGTTTCATTGTATCTGTAAATAGAGAGTTTTAATGGTCTGGAAAGAGAAAATTAAACGAAGGAAAACTTGTTTTACTTAATTGATATTTGCCTGGATGGGTCATTACCTGGATCTGTCGTATTTGGGGTTTTCACACCTGGTCAGTGATTTGAAAATCATTACCTGGGAGCAAATTTCTTGGGTCCCACGAGGGTTGGTCCCTGCCAGGAAGCTGTCAGAGCCCAGCACTCCAGAGCCATTCTGCTCGGTACAGTTACTGAGAGGGCTGGCTGCTGAAGTGTGGCAGGGTAGTAGATGTGCTCTCACATCTTGGACTAAGCGCTGCTTCATCCAGGTACATAACCATCACCATCTTCCTGTTGAACATTTCCAATGACCTGTCCTCTTTTGTCCCCAGAGAGGTCTGGTTGCTGCTTACAGTGGTGACAGTGACAATGAGGAGGAGCTGGTGGAGAGACTTGAGAGTGAGGAAGAGAAACTGGCTGATTGGAAGAAGATGGCCTGCCTTCTCTGCCGGCGCCAGTTCCCAAACAGAGATGCCCTGGTCAGGCACCAGCAGCTCTCAGACCTACACAAGGTGGCTGTGCTTCTCCGAGCAGAGCGGAGCTGGGGTGGGGGGTGGGATGCTGTGGGCACCCTGACGGCAGCAAAGGCTGGCAAATGCCTGTAGCTGCATAGTTGCCTTTGGCACATTGGTCCAGAGATGAAGAGGAGCAGAGCAGCTCCACACACGCCTGGACTCCGGGTGCTAGTGTGTTGGGCTTTGGCTCTTAGAAACAGCAGGCGTTGCTAATGTTACAACATTTCGGATGAGGACGGTCTGGATTCTTAACTACGTCTGTAACATCCTTCCTACAGCAAAACATGGACATCTACCGACGATCCAGGCTGAGCGAGCAGGAACTGGAAGCCTTGGAGCTGAGGGAGAGAGAGGTGAATGGGAAACAGCATGCCGTGAAGAAGAGTATCAGGGATATCTGCCTTTGGCCTTTCTTTGTAGCATTTAATTCTAGATCCTAGGATTTGTCATATACTTGTCATCCACCTTGCAGTTCACATAGACTGGCCCAGGTTGTGTGTGCTTAGGGAGCTACACGCTGTCCCTTCATGGGGTGTACCAGACAAAAGCAGCCTCTAGACTGTGTGCAGTCCTGAAAGCCAACTCACTGGTGATGCTGCCTGGAGTTTATTTATGGAGCGAGCACTCTGGTTGGCTTGGCCAGGGATGCTTTCACGGGCAGTGAGGGGAGTAGCAGGGCTTGGTTGACAAGGCTGTGGGTGGAGGCAGGAGAAGCCTGTGGTTCTAGTAGTGAGTGAGCACTCAGTGCTGGTGGCTGAGGCAGGTGGGCAATATTTTAAATGTAAATAGAGGCCTGCGAGTTAGAAATGTGTGGGGCCAGCATGTGGCATAGTACTCGCGGCACTGGACCCCCCATGACTGACCGTGGGATCCCCCATGACTGACCGTGGGTTCAGGCCCAGTCCCAGAGGCTTGAAAATCATGCCAGGCATGTGTGCTCAAAATCCTGAGAGGTGAAGGATTGTGTTGTGGCCATCCCCACTGGGGTGTCTCATTTTCCCTGTCTCTCCAATGAGTGCACACATCCTATAGCAAAAAAAATCTCTAAAGAAAGAAATGACTTAGTGCGTTAGAATTTCCCACTCTAGGATAATTTTTTTTTTAATTATTTTTTCTTTCTTCCCTCCCTCCCTCCTTCCCTCTCTTTTATCTTCCTTCCTTCCTTCCCTCCCTCCTTTCTTCCCTTCCTCCCTCCCTCCCTCTCTCCTTTCTTTCCTTCCTTACCTTCCTTTCTTTCTTTACTTCTTTCTTCCCTTTCATTCTGTCTTTCTTACTTGGCTAGAGAGGGACAGTGAGAGAGAGAAAAAAGGAAAGTGAGAAAGCAAGCCGCCAGGTCCAGGACTTGAACCACAGTCAGCCATGTGGGAGTCCAGCACCCTTAACCACCACGCCACCTGCCAGCCCCCTGCTCCAGGATAATTCTGAGGTGTCTGTAGTTAATGTATTTGCTTCCCTTTTTCTTGCTACTATTCATAGTGCTGGCTCCCCAGGAACTGCCAAATGGGCCCCTGGAAGCCTTTTTGATGCCTTTTGGCCCTGGGTGTGACCCATCCAAGTGCTGAATGTGAATGGCAGCTCTGCTTGCCTCTAGACCAAAGGGTCTGACAAGTGGCAGCTAATGGCTTGAGAGTGCTCACTGGAGGCAGTATTGCCACTGGTTCCACACACAGTTCATCTCTACAGATGTGGCATTCTAGATAGGACTCAGTGCAGTGAGCACATTTGGACATTAGGTATTTCGGGCTAGTCTATAAAGCCATGCTTCAGATTTCAGAATACTCAAGATGATAGTCTTGAAAAATAGGAGTATTAGACTGCTAACAGATTGGGATCTGTGAGTATTTCTAGCAGTGTTCTTTTCCCCCTACATAGATGAAATACCGAGATCGAGCTGCAGAAAGACGGGAGAAGTACGGCATTCCAGAACCTCCAGAGCCCAAGCGCAAGAAGCAGTTTGATGCTGGCACTGTGTATGTGATGTGCACATTTTCCAGTTCATTCACGGGGCTCTAGCTGTTTAAATAACTGTGTGTTTGCCACTGGCAGGAATTATGAGCAGCCCACCAAAGATGGCATTGACCACAGTAACATTGGCAACAAGATGCTGCAGGCCATGGGCTGGCGGGAAGGCTCAGGTTTGGGGAGAAAGTGTCAAGGCATCACAGCTCCCATTGAGGTAAGCAGTGGGATCGGCTCCAATGCGCACAAACTTATAGGCTCACGCCAGAGACTAGGTGGGAGGAAAGTACCCCAGTGGTCTGGGGCTGGGGAGCAGTTTCTCCTTACACGGGGCAATGTCCTTGGCCAGACCCTGTTCTTCACCTCTGAGGGAGACTCCTGCTCCCTGCAGACCGCTCCTGCTTCACTCTGCTTTTTAATAGGTCAGTTGGGAGGACTAGGCCAGTTGACACCCCTACTTGATTTTCCTGGCCAAGTTTCCCCCCCCCCCTTTGGGTAAAACCCATTTTCTTCTAAAGACCATGTATTTTCTTTCATTTGTTATAAACAAACGCTATCACTGAGAGTGCTTACTGTCTTTAACACCAGTTCAGATTCACTTAGCTTAGATAGGATTTAAAAGACGAAAGTCCTGGCCTGGGGGTAGCGGGTAGCATAGTGGTTAAGGCATAGGACTTCCATGTAGGTGACTACGGTTCAGTTCGAGTCTTAGGCCTGATAACTTGAAAGTCATGCTGGGAGCATGTGCATGTGCTCATCCTAATATCCCAAGAGGAGAATGGGGGAGAAGAGATTACAGCATGGCCATCCCTCCGGGGGGCAGATTTCTCACTTCCCTCTCTCTCTTTCTCCCCGGCGAGTGCTCTTGCCTTATGGCAAAAAAAGAAAACAAAGGTCCTGATCCAGGACACCTGAGGCTAGGGCTAGGCACATGGGAAGCCCAGATTTGACTCTCAGACCAACCTAAAATGGGCTGGGAAGGAGGGTGGTCCCATGGTCCTAGCTAAGCGGGAGGCCAGCTGGGGCAGGAGAATCACTACGTGGTGAAACTCAAAAGCACCTCTCTGGGGCCAGCCATACAGCCTAGTTAATTCACATAGCTGACTGTGGTTCAAATCCCAGCCCTGGCAATTGAAAAAAAACACGGGGTGTGTGCATGCATGCCCAAATCCCTGACAGGATGGAGAAAGTACGGCATTGGAGGGGAGGGGATTGTAGCATGACCACATCCCATTGGGGAGTTCTTTCCTTCTCTCTACCTGTCTGGTAAGTGCACACACCCTCTAGCAATCAAAAAAACAATCTGTATCTCTTATCTACCCACCATTTTAAAAAATACAAACTAAGGTACTCTATGTTCTAAATGATTTGGGTTATGTTTTTTTAATAATAAAAATTTAGTAGGATTTTCATCCGTAAGAAATGTCTAAGTTAGTCAGAGCCAGATTGAGCCATGATCCAGGGCCAGAGGCTGCCTATCCACTGGTCTGATCGATAGCTGTGCCAGTGACTGCTGCCACTCTGCCATGGCAGACCACGTTTGTGCTGTGCGTGTGGGTCCAGGTGACAGCTGGCTGTCCTGCTGTGCGGTCTGTGCCTGGGTCTTTGAGGAACTGGCTTCACTGCCTGCCCTCGCCCACTGCCCTCCCTCGTCAGCACACCACCTCCAGGTCTCCCCAGTGTAGAAATCCTTCCTCTCCCCTGGCTCCTGGCAGGTGGTCCTGCCCAGTAGGAGTGGGCTTCATGAGAGGTGGGGGCAGCCCACCCCCGCCAGCTGCTGACACTCTCTTTGTTCCCCAGGCTCAAGTCAGGCTAAAAGGAGCTGGCCTAGGAGCCAAAGGCAGCGCATACGGGTTGTCGGGTGCGGATTCCTACAAAGACGCTGTTCGGAAAGCCATGTTCGCGCGGTTCACTGAGATGGAATGAGACTGTGAAGGTCGGACAGCGATGATGAGGTGTTCGGGGGAGCACAAGCAGTGTCCCCTCCGGAATTCACTCTCGCTACCTGTCTCTTCAGGGGCAAGCCTTGTGCCCTTGGTAGTTCTTAGGGTGAACCACTTCATCTGCAGGTCTCCCCTTCCACCTGGGAGGGTCATCTGGTGGCCAGCCTTCCTGCTACCAGAGGGCTTGTGAGCAGACCAGAGAGACAGTGGGCTTTTATACTGGGTGTACATACTGTAATGTAGTGTGTTTTACATGTGCCGCCTGTGTTCGTGATCCGTCCTCCCTCACTCCGGGGGGGAAGAGATGCCCAGGGGGTGTGACACCAAAGCCACCTCTGTCGTTTGTCGTCGTGATGTCTTTTCTGGGCAGAAGCCTTGTGTATATTTGTATATTATACATTTGTACAGAATTTTGGAAGATTTTCAGTCTAGTTGCCAAATACGGCTCCTTTACAAAAGAAATACCTTGAAAAATGGGTATCCTGTGTCTTTTTTCCTAGGTGAGTGGGTGGGAAAACCTGCCTGGGCCAGTGAAGCTTGGTGATGACACTGTTCGAAATTGTTTACAAGTAGTGTTCCTTGCTCCCATCTTCCGTGTTCAGACTGAAGCTCAAGAGTTTTTGTTAACAGGTTTTAAAATTTAATTGAGGGGGGCCGGCAGGTAGTTTGGTGGTTAAGGGTGCTAGACTTCTATATGGCCGACCACAGTTCGAGTCCCAGACCTGGTGGCTCATGCTCTCTCTCTCGCTAGCTCTCTCTTTCTCTCTGTGTGTGTCCCTCTCTGGTCAAATTTAAATAAATAAATAAAACTTAATGGAGAGGGACCAGCAGATGCCGTAATGGTTACATCGCTGGACTCCCACATGGTCTACCCTGATTCAAGTCTTGGACCTGGAGGCTTAAAACTCACACCAGAGGGCCAGCAGATGGTGTGGTGGTAAGGGATGCTGGACTCCCACATAGCCAACCACTGTTCAAGCCCTGGACCTGGCACTTCTCTCTCTCTCTCTCTCTCTCTCTCTCATACTCTGCCCCTCTCTGGTCAAATTTAAATAAATAGTTAAGTAAAATAATTATTTTTTTAAAAGAATTATTAAGTTTAGGGACCAGCAGTTGGCATAATGGCTATGTCGGACTCCCATGTAGTTGACCGCTGTTCGAGTCCCAGACCCGATGGCTTAAACTCACTGGGCACGTGCGTGCATGCCCAGGATTGCAAGGGGAGAATGGAGAAGGGATTGCGGCATGGCCATCCCCCTGGGGGGTGATTTCTCGCTTTCTATCTCTCTGTCTGTCTGTCTGGCGAGCACATGTGCCCTATAAAAAACCTCTCAAAAAAAAATTAAGTGTATTAATTTATTATTTGACAGAAAGTGAGAAAGCAAGCCTCCAGGTCTGGGACTTGACCACGTGGGAGTGTCCCGCACCCTAACTACCACACCACCTGCTGGTCCCAAACAAAATAATTCTTTAAAGGGGCCGGCAGGTGGCAGGTTGGTTGGGGGCACAGAACTCCCACATGGCTGATCACGGTTTGAGTCCTGGACCATCTCTCTCTCTCACTGGTCACATTTAAATAAATAAAATTAAATAAAATAATTCTTTAAAAAAAGTAATTCTCTGGGACCAGCAGTTGGCATAATGGCTTTGTCACTGGACTCCCACATAGTCAGCCGCGGTTCGAGTCCCGGACCCGGTGGCTTAAAACTTTTTTTCATGTGCGTGAGTGCTCAAGATCCCGAGAGGAGAATGGAGGAGAAGGGATTGTGGCGTGGCCATCCCCCCTGGGGGGGTGATTTCTCACTTTCTGTCTCTCTGTCTCTGTCTGTCTGGAGAGCACATGTGCCCTATAGCAAAAACCTCTAAAAAAATAAATAAGGTTAAATAAATTATTTTTAAAAAAAAGTGGAAACTTGGGGCCAGCAGATGGCTTGGTGGTTAAGGCAGCTGGAGTCCCACATTGTGGACTGTGGTTTGAGCCCCAGACCCATGTGGGTGTGTGCCCAGAATCCCAAGAGAAGAATGGAGGAGAAGGGATTATGGCCTGACCATCCCCCAAAAAAGTCTGTCTCTGGTGAGTGCACGTGCCCTACAGCAAAAACTTTAAAAAAAAACACTGTCCCCCCACATACACCAGGAAAAAAAAAAAAAAATGGAAACTCTGCCTTGGGTAGAGCCTTCCCCCCATCGTGGTACACACTGCCTCCAACCCACCTGCCAATGGGGTGTGGGAACTGAGGAAGCCACTTCTGATTCCTCATCTCAGCTGTTAAGGAGGTATGCAGGCATGCTGCAGGTGGCCCCTTCCTTTTCTTCGTTAGGTGGAGAGCATCATTCTGGCCAACAACCATGCTCAATGGGGGCAGGAAGTCTGCCTGGGTCTCAGCATCTGATCCGGGAACCGTGAGATGTGAAGCTCACAGTGCCAATCTGGCCAAGCAGTATTTGAGCCCCAGATTTGGCATATAGTCAGGGAAGGTGGCCCTCTTTCTGGAGCTTATTCTTTTTCCTTTTTCTGAGATGGCATCTTGTTAAGTTGCCCAGACTGGCCTTGAACTCACAACCCTTCTGCTTCAGCTTCCTGAGTAGCTGAGACTGCAGGGACATGCCATCATGCCCACGTTAAAGCCTTTTATTTAATTTTTAAGGTTTTGTCCATAGGGCAGATGCATTCACTGGAGAGACTAAGAAGTGGGAAAGCACTTACAAGGGGGAATGGGCATGCTGCAATCCTTTTCCCATTCTTTTTTTTTTTTTTTGGAGAGGTTTTTGCTATAGGACGCGTGCGCTCGCCAGACAGACAGAGACAGAGAGACAGAAAGTGAGAAATCACCCCCCAGGGGGGATGGCCACGCCACAATCCCTTCTCCTCCAGTCTCCTCTCTGGATCTTGGGCACGCACGCACATGCACCCGGCGTGAGTTTTAAGCCACCGGGTCCGGCACATACACTGCAGTCGACTACGTGGGAGTCCAGCAACATAGCCATTACGCTAACTGCTGGTCCCATCCCTTCCCATTCTTGAGATTTGAGCACGCGTATTGTTCACGTGCTCACACGGTGTGAGTTTAAAGCCACCAGATCTGGGACCCAGACCACAGTCAGCCATGTACGAGTCCAGCACCTTAACAACCATGCTACCTGCTGACTCACGCAGCTTGAAACTTTTTAAAGAGATTTTTGCTGTAGGGCATGTGTGCTTGCCAGAGAGAGAGACAGACAGACGGCAAGAAATCACACCATAATCCCTTCTCCATTCTCCTCTCAGGATCTTGGGCACGCACGCACACGTGCCTGGCCTGAGTGGCAAAACGCTGGGTCCAGGACTCAAACTAGTTTACCTGGGAGTCCAGCAATGTAACCATTACGCCATCTGCTGGTCCCAGCTTGAAACATTCTTAAAGCTAGACTTCCTGGCTTGTAGATGGCTTGATCTGAGAAGGGATTCATAGAAAAGGCCCACGGCATGGGCCAGGTGGGCCTCCTTAAGGTTGAGCTTAATCACAGCTTTGCTAGGGAGAGGTGGAAGCAAGGGCCAAACCCCGAGCCTGGGTCTCTGCAGACTGAGGTTTGGGAACCTCACAAATGCAAGCCCGAGTTCCAGAAGCTGGTCGTCTAGGGTCCGTGGCCCTGGGGAGAGGAAACAGCCCCATCTGCAGAGCACCCCATACCAAGGCGATGCTCCTTCCAGCTGAGCTGCAGTCACAGGCAGCCTAATTGGGCTCAGCTGCCAGTCAGCCTGGGAGGGGAGGCGCTTCCAGGTGAGAGCAGTCCGCACTCCCTGGGATCTGGGAAGCTCTTAATTACGTGCACCCAGCTCATCAAAGGCTGTGTAGAAGCCGCTCCCTGAGGGAGTCAGCCCTCCATCAGCCATCTTGAGTTCCACAAGCCAGGAAGAGCACCTGAATTCGTCCCCGCTCCTGGTGTCAACTGCCGCCTTTCTCAAAGCTGAGCTCCTGGAGACTGCTCTGGCCCAGGGCACCTGCTGTTAGTGCTGCCACGGGCTTTCCTGTGACCAAGCCAGAGCTCAGGCAGGAGCTCCTCCTCCGTGTCCAGTCTGCGCCTCCACAGCCACGCCTGTCACCAGCAAGCCCCAGGTGACTGCAGCCCTCACCCTCCGCACCTAAACGGGCGGCCCCAGATCTTGAGGTTTGACAGGCCATACTTGGGGGGTGGGGCTGTCTGAGGCTGAAGCCCTAGGGTCCTGAGCACCCCACTGTCCCATCAGGATTTGCAACAACCCCAAGCCCAGGGGTGAGTGAACTGAGTCCTGCCCTGCCCTGCCCTTAGGGCCACCATGTCTCCTAGCATGACTGATAACGGGTGCAGTGAGGACAGTGCAGACTTCCAATCGGGGATACCTAAGTCCCCAATTTGAAAGGGGCTTTTGCTGAAGTAGAGGGCACCTGCAGGGCTCCCGAGTCCAGACTGCCCTTGGCCGGGACAGCTGCTGCAATATGCAGGGCTTTGAGGGCTGTCCAGGAGCAGCTGTCATGGCCACGCATCAAACAGGTTTCAAAGCCCAGATGAGCAGCCAGGCCTGAGCTAAGCTCCCCAGGCATGCATAGTCTGGCTGGGGGTCTCAAGGGCACTGGGAGCCCAGCCACGCTGATTCCGGAGGGACGAACACCCTCAAGGACAGGTGGGTTGTGGGGGGAGATCATCCCGGAAATGGAGCGTACCATGCTGCTGGTGGCCACCAGGTGGCAGCACTCTCATCTATGTGGTTGTGGTGGGAGGGTGTCCTTAGTCGAGGTACTGGAGGCTCCCAGGGCCTCTTCCCAGATCTTGGAGATTTGGGAGATCTGACTGGAATGCAGACCTCACTGCTCTGTGTGGAGCCAGGCAGGCCCCAAACCCCATAGCCCTGCAAGTTCCTTAGGGTCTCTTACCTTCAGGAACCCCTGCTGGCTAGAGGGGGCCAAAGGCTGGCTGGCCCCACACACAGTCTTCAGTCTCCCAGCAGTCACTTACCTGCTCCTTTAATTTTTTTTTTTTTTTAAGAATTATTTAGGTGGGGGCCAGCAGGTGGCGTGGTGGTTGAGGGCTCTGGACTCCCACATGGCCGACCGCAGTTCAAGTCCTGAACCTGGCGGCTTGCTTTCTCACTTTCTCCTTCTCTCTCTCTTTTCCTCCCTGGTCAAATTGAAATGAAATAAATAAAGATAAAATAATTTTTTTTAAAAAGGAATTATTTAGGGGCCAGTAGGTGGCGTGGTGGTTAAGGGCGCTGGACTCCCACATGGCTGACTGGTTTGAGTCCCGGTCCTGCTTTCTCTTTCTCCCTGGTCAAATTAAAATAAATGAATGAATAAGTATATTACTTTTTAAAAGATTTTTTTAAAGAATATTTTACCTTTATTTATTTGTTTATTTATTTACGTTTGACCAGAGAGAGACAGAGCAAGAGAGGGAAAGTGAGAAAGCAAGCCACCAGGTCCAGGACTCAAACCACAGTTGGCCAAGTGGGAGTCTGGCCCCAGCCCCTGTAATTTGTGTGGCCCCTGAGATGTGTTTCTCTCTGCCTTTCATGCTCCTTTAACTATCTCCTGCATGCTGGCTCAGAAATACTTGTTTGTTTGTTTGTTTTAAGATTTTTGCCACAGGCTCGCACATGCGCCCACCAGAGACAGACAGTGAGAGCGAAAGTGAGAACTCACCCCTGGGGGATGGCCGCCGCAATCCCTTCTGCATCCCTTCTCTTTCATTCTCTTCTTGGGATTTTGGGCATGCACACACACACACCTGGCATGATTTTCAAGCCAACAGGTCCAGGACTCAACCATGAAGACGGCCAAGATGTGGGAGTCCAGCACCTTACCCACCATGCCACCCGCAGCTTCTGTCTCTGCAGCCCAGGGCAGTTGGAACCAAGGCTGCTCAAGGCTCCCAGCTAGAAGCAGGGGGTGCCCCCTGAGGGTGGCAGGCAGGCGGGTGGACCCACGGAGTAGGGCTGAGGCCAGAACCCTGTTGGGAATGCAACAGACCTGGCCAAAAGACCAGGGCCCAGCAGGTAGCATGGTGGTTAAGGGCCACATGGCCCACTACAGTTCAAGCCCCAGACCCAGCAGCTTGAAAGATAATGCTGTGTACATGTGCTTGCGTGTCCAAAATCCCAAGAGGAGAATGGAGGACGGCTTGCAGTGTGGCTGCCTCCCCAGGGCTGATTCCTCACCTTCCCTGTCTCTATGCCTCTGGTGAGTGCATGCATCCTATGGGAAAAACCTTTCTAAAAAGGAAAGAGAAAAAGCACTGCCCTGTGGAGTTGCAGGCTAGTGCCAGGGCAAGGGCCAGAGCCCTCCCACCTCACTTAGTCCAAGCACCACTTCCATTCCACCTAAAGAGAAAACTAAAGCAGTTGCTGGAAGTTTCCCGGCTGGACTGCAGTGGCGCACGAAGACAAGTTCCTAGATATAGGTAAGTCAGACTCTAGCCCAGTGAGGTCTGACCCTGGATGCCCTCAGTGCTAGGGAGTGGGGGCGGCGAGGGGAACATAGGGATGGGGTGGGGGAGAGAAAACGGAGAGGCAGGGGAAGACAACTCAGACAACAAGCAACTCCTAGAGGATGCTGGGAAAGGGAGCTGGAGAGGTCTGCTGGGCCTGCAAGGGGCTTGAGGAGGCTGGGAGGGCAAGATAACGGAGCCCGGGCGCCAGGGTCTGGGGAGACAGTTCCGCTCTGCCTGCGGCTGCTGAGATAAGACAGCAAAGCTGAATTCTGCACAATGACGGAGGCCTCAGCAGGCAAGAGGGAGGGGCTGGGACCCCTGCCCACTTTCCGGCACAGCGGAGGCCCCGAAAGCCCCTCACACCCAGTCCAGATTCCCAGTTCCCAGCTCCCAGATGGCATCTCCACATACCCCAGGTCTGGCTGGACAGAAGCTATTTGAGAATGATTCATGGATGCAATTAAGCCTTCCTTCACCATCCCCTGGCTCGGGCCTTGGTGGAGTGAGGGTGCAGGTGTGGGAGCCCAGACCCACCTGGCCTACAGACTGGGTTCAGTCCAAGCCTCCAGGCCCAGCACATTCTACTGCTGGAGCAAGGCAGGGCTTAGCCCAAACCCTGAAGGCTGCTATGGCTGGTGCTGTTCTCCCTGCCCCGGTAGTCTGCTTGCAGTGTGGCTGCCTCCCCAGGGCTGATTCCTCACCTTCCCTGTCTCTATGCCTCTGGTGAGTGCATGCATCCTATGGGAAAAACCTTTCTAAAAAGGAAAGAGAAAAAGCACTGCCCTGTGGAGTTGCAGGCTAGTGCCAGGGCAAGGGCCAGAGCCCTCCCACCTCACTTAGTCCAAGCACCACTTCCATTCCACCTAAAGAGAAAACTAAAGCAGTTGCTGGAAGTTTCCCGGCTGGACTGCAGTGGCGCACGAAGACAAGTTCCTAGATATAGGTAAGTCAGACTAGCCCAGTGAGGTCTGACCCTGGATGCCCTCAGTGCTTGGGAGTGGGGGCGGCGAGGGGAACATAGGGATGGGGTGGGGGAGAGAAAACGGAGAGGCAGGGGAAGACAACTCAGACAACAAGCAACTCCTAGAGGATGCTGGGAAAGGGAGCTGGAGAGGTCTGCTGGGCCTGCAAGGGGCTTGAGGAGGCTGGGAGGGCAAGATAACGGAGCCCGGGCGCCAGGGTCTGGGGAGACAGTTCCGCTCTGCCTGCGGCTGCTGAGATAAGACAGCAAAGCTGAATTCTGCACAATGACGGAGGCCTCAGCAGGCAAGAGGGAGGGGCTGGGACCCCTGCCCACTTTCCGGCACAGCGGAGGCCCCGGAAGCCCCTCACACCCAGTCCAGATTCCCAGTTCCCAGCTCCCAGATGGCATCTCCACATACCCCAGGTCTGGCTGGACAGAAGCTATTTGAGAATGATTCATGGATGCAATTAAGCCTTCCTTCACCATCCCCTGGCTCGGGCCTTGGTGGAGTGAGGGTGCAGGTGTGGGAGCCCAGACCCACCTGGCCTACAGACTGGGTTCAGTCCAAGCCTCCAGGCCCAGCACATTCTACTGCTGGAGCAAGGCAGGGCTTAGCCCAAACCCTGAAGGCTGCTATGGCTGGTGCTGCCGGTAGGGCTGCAGGGCTACCTCTGCAGAGCACACGCGCAGTAAGCTGCAGCAGGCAGCATGCACGGCCCCCACACCTGCCATGCCTGTGCACAGGAAGTGTGCACACTCACGCATACCTCTCCCCAGGCCACTGGCACACAGGCAGGCGCATGGCGGGCCGCGCAGTCACGAGAACTCACCCCTGTGCACAAGTGCAGTGCGGGCCTGGCTCCTGCCCAAGGAGGCAGGAATCAGATGCTCTTGCTACCCCTGAAGGAAGGAAACCTGGTCTGGCAGCTGGCTGGGAGCTGGGAAGGGGCAGGCAGCCCCCAGGCCACAGTCTAGCAAGCATCCTTGAGCACATGCCCAGTCTCTCAGAGGCTCTGGCTTCTGGGTGGATGGACTTGTGGGTTTCCACCGAGAACAGCCTCCTGACCTCACTGAACTTCAGGTCCCAAAGGGCCAACCTCTGCTCAGCTCTAGAATGGAAAGACAGAGCTGGAGGGGGAGGGGAGCGGAGGAGAGGGGAGGAGAAGGGAGGAGAGGCCGAAGTGAGGGAACTCAAGGTCCAGCACCATTTTTTTTTTTTTTGGAGAGGTTTTTTTCTACAGGGCATG
>NW_006209032.1:145386-147522 GCF_000334495.1 Tupaia belangeri chinensis | reverse complement strand
CCCCCAACAACTTCCTTTCTAATACCTGCAGCCACACCTGGGTGAGAAGAGAAAGTGGCCTTCCAGGACGAATTGGTAAATAGCAGGCCCTGGCTGAGAGGGCTTATCCGCAGATCCACCCTGACCCTGGTGTGGGTGTCCTGGCGCCCCTGGGACCAGCCGGGCCCTAGCACCGCTGTGGGTTGGGAGTCTGCAGAGAACTGCGGGTCTCTGCCTCCTCTCAGGCAGTAGAGACTGGAGGGTCTCTAGGACATGAGGCCCAGCGCGGCGGCAGGGCCTTTCCTGTAAGACCAGGAGCCCCGGCCTGAGCCCCCAGCCTCCCCCAGACTTCAGTGCAAAACGGGACCAGCAACCACACGCCCGCGCCACCCCCCCACAGATTTTTCTGGTTCTTATTAATGTAAATGAAATCTGCTCCGAGCAAGCGTCCTTAATGGAAAGCGTTCCTGGAATTTGACTGTGTGCACGTGGGGGTGGGGGCACCGAGATTAACTCTTGTGCAGCCAGACCAGGACTACTCTACTCGGGTTGCAGCAACCCTGGGGCTGAGGGGGCTTGGTGGGGTGGGGACAGTTGAGCCCTCTTGGAGCAGCGTCCCAACCACACCAGGGTGACGGAGCTTTGTCCGGTTCTAGCCGTCTTGGGAGGGCTCTCCAGGTTTTTCAGAGCCTGAGGAAGGTGGTCTTGACAGGAAATAGGGAGCCCTAGAAGATCTTTGATCCTGCTGGAGCCGGCCAGAGACTGGAGGGGCGGAGGGGGCCGGCAGGGGGGCAGCTGACAGTCAGACTGCGCATCTTGTTCTCATCTGCCCTGATTTCAGAGGGGGGACCCAGGCAGACCCCGTCTGAACCTCCCACCCCACACAGCGGAGACCCCGCCTCCGAGAGGCCCTCCCTGCCTCCGCCCACCTTACTGCAGAGCTAGAATCTCTGGGACAATCATGTCATGACTATGGGGGTGGGGCAGGGTTGAGACCCCAGAGTGGCCCAGGATGGGGGCAGAAGAGCCTGGCCTGGAGCCCATCTGGCCTGCCTGGTCGCCCTCCCTGCTCTGGAGGCCTGTTCTGGCACAGCCCGGGCCTGGCCCCAGCGGAACCCTTCGCTCTCGCTCGTGGCAGGACGGGGCTGTCTGCTGCTCTGGCAGGGGTAGGGGAGGAGGCTAAGGTTTCAATTTCCCCCAGGTGTGGCTGTCTGGAGGATGCCGTGGGGAGGCTGGCTGAGGGGCTCAGGAAGGCGGGTGGAAGAGGGGCTTAGAGGGGGGCTTGGGGAGCAGGAGTTCAGGAGTGTTGGCAAGGTAGGGGGGCTTAAGGAAGACGGGTTGGAGGGAGACAGGACTCCCAGGGGACTGACTTCACAGGGGACAATAGGCTGACAGTCCTTCCCACCCACACCTGCCAGGCAGGCGGGGGCTGACCCACTTAGCTGCCTCCCCCCAGGCTGCCACTAATGAGCGCTCTGGGCTTTGGGAGGCAGCCTCCCCCCAAGGCTGTGCCTGAGGCATCCCTTCCCCCACGGCCCCTCATTAGCCACTGGGGTGTTCACTGGCTCTGGCAGTCCCTCCATCTACAGCAGCAGCTGCCTGTGGCCGTGAGGAGGCGGCTCTGGGCCCCAAACTGTCCCCTGAGTTCCCCTTCTTCTCCAGGCCTGGGGGAACAAAGGCTCCCAGACCCCTACTGTGCAGCCCCCGCTGAGCAAAGGCTTCATTTTACCTGTGGGTCCTAACACGTCAGTGGGGGCGGGCGGGGTGGGGGACTTGGGTAACAGGAGACCGAGGCCAGCAGGACTCAGGGCATCCACTCGCTCAAAGAAGGGTTTTCAGTGCCCATGGTCAGGAGGCCCGCGCAACCAGGAAAGGTGCCCAAGGGGCTCCTGGGTGCAAGCGCGTGAGGAGCTGTGTCTGGAGGACAGAGGATAACACCGGGCACAATTCTGGGGTGTCGAGAACAGCTCTGGGAGGAAGGCATGGCATGTCAGGAGGATTGTGGGAAGGGGAGGTTTGCAGGGGCCCAGCTCCTGGTAGGCCACATCTGGGGGCCCAGCCTCTGGGACAACCCAGGCCACACACAGCCCGGAGGACATGGGTGGTTGAGGGGCCTTTCCTTTGGGCACTTGGCAGCAGTTCTGGGAGAGCTTTATG
>NW_006209032.1:140635-144873 GCF_000334495.1 Tupaia belangeri chinensis | reverse complement strand
GTGCCCATGGTCAGGAGGCCCGCGCAACCAGGAAAGGTGCCCAAGGGGCTCCTGGGTGCAAGCGCGTGAGGAGCTGTGTCTGGAGGACAGAGGATAACACCGGGCACAATTCTGGGGTGTCGAGAACAGCTCTGGGAGGAAGGCACGGCATGTCAGGAGGATTGTGGGAAGGGGAGGTTTGCAGGGGCCCAGCTCCTGGTAGGCCACATCTGGGGGCCCAGCCTCTGGGACAACCCAGGCCACACACAGCCCGGAGGACATGGGTGGTTGAGGGGCCTTTCCTTTGGGCACTTGGCAGCAGTTCTGGGAGAGATTTATGGGGGACGCTGAGGGCACAGCCTGGGGGACAATGGAGGTGCGGAGCACAACTCTTCAGGACGCTCTAAAGGGGGACAGTCTGGGTAGAGGCTGCCAGACCTCCCCCAGCCTTGGCCTCTCTCCCCACATTCTAGGGGCATACAGGAGGCTCTGGTTGCTGGGTTTTGCCCAAGTCCCAGAGGCCCCCCTGACTCAGTCCCGCTGCCCATCTGTCCTGCCCTCCCCAAGGGTCCTCAGGCCCAGGTGGCACTGTCCCCACCCCTGCCAGCACCTCGTTAGGACAGGGCCTCAGGATTCTCCTGCACCGTCGGCCCCCACCCCCACCTCCCAGCCAGCTGCAGGCTTCAGGCTGGCCCCTGGAGCCTGATAAATATTTATGATGAGATAAGCAGGATCTGCCAGGTCCTAGCCCAAACCTTTGTCCTGGGAGCCAGAGAGAGGCAGCCTCCAAAGCGCTGCCTCCTCAGTGCGCTGCTCGGCGCTGGCGCTGGCACTGGCGCTGGCGCTGGTGCCCGGTAGGGCTGGCTGACTGAGTTGGTCTCCGGCCTCCAGGAGGGGCGAGGTTGGAACAGGTGCTCCCTCCCCGCCAGCCTATCCTTAGTGGTTCTGCTCAGGCTGAGGCCCTGCTCCCTGCCCCCTCCCTGGTCTGCAGCCCTCCTGGCCCACTGCAGGGCGGGGCCTACTGGGATGTGCTGTGCAGCCTCTTTTCCTCACTGCAGCCCCCATCCCCGCCAACGGACGCTGCCACCCCGGCTTCCCACTTCCTCCATGTCTTGATGACTTCAGCACCCTCTGGCCAAGACCACCCTGACTGATGACTGATGGGGCTGGAGGGGAGCTGCAGGAGGCCCGGCTCAGCATCCCTCAGCGGGGCCACTGTCAGGGCAGGAACCCCAGCCTCCTTTTGGAGGCCCCTGGGCCCTCATTATGTCCCCTTCTCTCCCTCTGAATGTGTCCCCATCCCAGTGCCAGCAGCAGGAGAGCACAGGATCGCATGGAGGGGTCGGGTGCTGTCCTTGCTGTCCCTGATGTTCCCCAGTCTTCCCAAATGCCAGACCCAGTGCAGGCTGGAAGCTGGGCCTCCATGCCAGATACGAGAGCAGAGTGGTGATAAACTACCCGAGGGCCAGCCGGTGGCATGGTGGTTAAGGACGCTGGACTCCCCCATGGTTGACCACAGTTCGAGTCCTGGACCTGGTGGCTTGAAATCCACACTGGGTGGGTGTGCATGCGTGCCCAGGAGGAGAAGGGATTGCAGTGTGGCCATCCCACCCCCGAGGTGAGTTTTCCCTTTCCTTCTCTCTCTGTCTCCCAGGCAAGGGAAATGTGCCCTATGGCAAAGACAAAACAAAACAACCGTCCCTGAGAGGGGCGGACCCTGCACTCTGAGAGTGGGGCGAATGCTGTCCCTGCAGTGTGGGCAGATGCCACTCAGGCTGGCTGAGAAGCGTGCCCAGGAAGGCCACAGCTGAGATGTGGGGGTGGGGTAAGCCCCGCCTCAGCAGGGAGAGCAGCGTGCCTCTCCAGACTCTGCGGAGGTGGGACGTGGGTAAATATTGATGCTCTCGGATGTAAACGTTGTCCTTGGGTTGTGGCTGTCCACGTGTTATCTGCGACATGATGAAGTACTAAGGGCTCAGGGTGTAATACTGCATTGGGGTGTGGTACGAGACCCCCAGGTGCAATGAGGTCTCGACCTGGGGTACAGGTGCATACCCCATCATGCTTTGTTCCCTGCTCCCTGTCCCCTGTGCAGATGACGGCTGCACCCAGAGGGTGCAGAAGCCACACTTAGCAAGTACATCCAGAGAAGCCCTGAAATTGAACCGGAAACCCAAAGGGTCCTGGCCACGGGCGGGTCCCGCATGGATTCCAAACCTGCTCACAGGGTGCAGCCCCCAAAGGCATCTAGCCCAGGCCTGCTGAGCTGGGCACCTGGCAGGTAACAAGGGGATGGAGACCCTGAGGAGGCTAAGGGAGAAATCCCACCCTCCCTCACTCTCTGGCTTCTGCTTCACTGGGCCCAGATCTCTGACCTTCCTTCCAAACCACCAGATCCACTGGGCGCAGAGGGGAGGTCGGAGGTTGTTGGGGGGACCAGGATAGAGCCAGCTCTGGCGGAGTCCTCAGCTCTGGGTCAGCCTCTTTTCTGCAGTCCCAGTGCTCCTGGGCAGCGGGGTGCCACTTATCCACTAGAGCTATAGAGGCTGCACCCCATGAGGCAAGGCATGGCCAGAAGGGGGTGGGGATGGAGATGCCAGGAGCTCACTCAGGGTGCCTGGTCTGGGGACGGTTGGAGAGTCCCCACTCTGGACAGGGGGCTCAGCCACCTTGCAGGAAGGCTAGAGGCCCTGAGTTTGTGTGCGTGTACAGGAGCATGCCCGTGAGAGGGCCCGGCCTGGAGCACTTGTGCCCCTACCCCCACCAGCATCGGCACCGCCTCCTGCCAGCCTCCCCTCAGCCGCTGGTCCTTAGTTCTTGGCCGCCTTTCCAAGGGCTCCTCCTGACCCCAGTCCGAGGCTTCCTCCCTGCAGTGTGGTGGATGTGGGAGGGGGAGTGGCGCACGGAGGCCAGAGGCCGCCAGAGTGGCTCGGTGGTTTGGCTATTCAACAGAATGGTCGCGCCACCAGCAGTCCGGACCTCGCAATGTGTTCATCTAGGGCCCTGGGCGGCCTGGTCTGGTGGGGATGTGGGGTCCTGAAGGGGTAACCCTGGTACCCCTCCCAGGGCTGGGCCAACCCTCCTGCTAGTGATGGGGCAGGTGGGCTGGGGACCGCTCCCAGGCACTTGCCCTTGGGCCAAAGATCTGGGCAGGGCTGCCTCTGCCTCCCTCTCCTCCCGTTGCACACAGCCTCCCGGAGGAGCGGACCACACCAGCCTCTGGAGTGGGGACAGAGGTCCCGACTGCCTGGCTTCTTCCTCCTCACCTCCCCAGAAGCTCCCCCTCCACGGTGGCATGTGGCCCGCTGTCCCTCTGTCCCAGGCGGCTTCAGCATTTACACAGCTGCCTGGGCAGCTGGGGCAACAGCGGCCTGTCTGACGCACCAGGGGCCCCAAAGAACTCTGAAGTCTAGGCCCTGTCCTCAATTGGAGGGAACTTTAGGGGCGGGACTGGGAATCCAGATTTTTATAAACCAGCTCGAAGCTGGCAGACTGGGAGGGTAGACACCCCACCTCTACTGCCCAGGAGGAGGAAAATACACACACGCACGCACGCACACACACACACGCACGCGCAGCCAGATCTCCAAGGCCACAGCGGCCCATGTAATCTCCCAGCCTCGGAAACACTAATGCATTAATGGAAAAGCCCGAGACTCCGGGAGCCACGAGCTCCCAGGTGTGTCTAACAAGCATCTTGTGGCGTCATTGGAGAGCCCAGGAGACCGATTCTGATGGCAGAATGTCAATCAACAGGCCGGGGAGCCCGGACGTCCACCCGCTAGCCTAGGACTGGGGTCCGAGAGGGCCAACTGGGACCCAGCGACTGCGCAGGTCAGTCCTGAGTCTGTGCCGGGACCTGTCGAAAGTCACCATGGTTCTGGCTGACACTAGATCAGGGTCCTGGTGACGAGTCCCCTCTGGCCCTGGGGCTGAGGTCCTTGGAGGAAGGGACTGCCACCTTGAGGGGCCACCCTCCAGGGACACAGGGCCATCTTCCAGGTGGATCACAGCCTTCCCGAGTGCGTCTGTCCTCAAGCACAGAGGCCTATCCCAGCTCGTCACGTCTTCCTCAGGCCCGAGACCAGTGCTGGGGAGTCCTGGACAAACTCCCTGAGGTCTGCAGCTGAGGCGGGTGGTCTCCGAGCCCCAGGCTCTGCCAGCTGGGAGTCCAGTTAAGCAGGCTGAGGACCTTACGCCAGGCTTCCAGGCTGGTGGCCGGGCGAGCCGGAGGTGATGATGGGGCTAGGGGGCCACCC